>NW_015090770.1:3006159-3096524 GCF_001431845.1 Calidris pugnax | reverse complement strand
AAAAAAAAAAAAAAAAAAAAAAAGAAAGAAAAAAAGCCAGCCATACAGAAAGGCTTTTAGTGTACTAAGCAGCACGTCACTGGCAATGAAAATCTACTGTTTTTCCTTTAAACAATTAGTTTTAGTACACAATATATACCAAAATCCAAACACTTTAGTGTGAGAACCCGACAGTCTCAGGAAGGTTTGGGCTAAAAATCTCAATCTGGAATTTCATCACTGACAGCTGGCCTCATAAAGGAACAAACTTATAATAATGCTTTTTATATTATTCCTTAAAGACGGATTTTCAAGATATGCAGAGCATATACTTAACAATAGCTGAAGAAAAAGAGATTGCACCAGTCCTCATTTTACCATTTGTACCTTTGTACTTAATTTGCACCTTATATCTTATGCTTTACAAAAGCAGAAAATAACTGGTAGAAGTTGGTGTTTGTGATAAAAATACACGTGTTCCATGATCATCCAAAATGCAGGGAGACTACTGGGTGTGGGTAAGACCTTGATCACTGAACAGCAGGACCTGGACTACTAACCTATTTTTTAGGAAACAAAACAATTTTCCCAGTGCTGTGCTGCCTTTTCAGGACATACACTGATGCATGTAGCAGAGAAAGCTGTAGGAAGAGATTTGTTTCTGGTCATCTTCACAAAGCAGATGAGAATTTCCAACCTGTTTCCTCTCTCCAACTCGCACCCATGTGGCACTAGTGACAGAACAACACAGAGTATCCAAGGATCAGCTGACTACAGATTTAAGAGGACTTCTGTGAAACATTTGGAACAGAGACTTTTGAAAACTTCTTGAAATGTAACTTGTAATTCTAGAATAACTTTCAGTGCCAGTGGCAACAATCTGGAGACGTATGTCAGTATAAGCTGATAATAGCATGAAGTTTCAAGCACACAAGTACAAATTTGCAGCCACAGCTCTGGCTTCAGACCTTAATACACAACATACTCAAGTCCAATAATACTGCTTTGCCAACAGCAGTACTTATCACTTAAACAATAACTTCTATCCAAGCCCCTTAAAAGTTATTTATATGTATTAACTCTCCCAGTATTGAGGATGAAGAATGATTCAGTGCTTTAATGACTTAGTATAAATATTTATTTACTGTAAGGCTAAACACTATCGAAAACAGATTATAGAGCTGGGAGACAATAAAAAAGTAAAATCAGGATGCCAAAGATCAAAGGACTGAATAAAAAAAAATCTTTTAAAAAGAAAGAAAAATCTTACTTTCTATTTGTTTTGCAAGGTAATTCCTTTTATCCAAGTGCAGGTTTCAGCAAAGGTTCTAGCAGAGCTAACATGTTTAATTCTGGAGCTCATTAGCATGGGACAAGTTTTGAAAGGTCTGCCTATCATTTCATTCAAATAAAATGTTTTTATAGAAAAATTTATATTTTTGCAGTGTCTTAATGGTAGGAGAATGTTATGCCAAATCTGCAGTTTACAGTGAAGTTGTCTGTTGGTGGTGTTTTTTTTTTTTATTTTAGGTGGTGGTTTTTTTAGGTTCCACATTTCAGAGAGTAACCACAACATTCATTTTCCTTGATGCTGATGCTGCAGGTGGCCAATTGTTATTGCCCGTTTCCAAGCCAGTAGGGTCATAAAATTGCATGAAAATTGAGTCATGGAAGATTTGTCGTTCATAAAACACAGAATTTTTAGCCTTCAAATTTTGCTTTGTGCTTCAGTTTCAAAAACAAAGAGAGACCCAATTCCGCCAAGTTCTATGCCATTTGGGAAAATGAACACATGCACTCTACTGGCTGAGATGTGTGAACCCTGGGGTAACGTTGGAAAGAAACCTGTTGACTTCAGCCAAAGATAGACTGGGCCATGGACAAACATCACTAAGTTTCAAATTATACTGCAAATACTTAATACCAAAGGAATTAGGTTCTTCGTTTGAAAGTGCCACTGGTTCTTTATGCTGAGATATGCTGTACAAGGCCAAATTCTGTGCTGCCTTCTATTCTACAAAGTCCCATTAACTGTCAGCACAAAAACTCAGGCCATAAGTTCTCCTGCAAGTTTATTTTTTCTGGAAATCACAGTTTTATTCATGTATGCAAGCCAGCACACTCCAACAACCATTGGTTATGTATTGATCCTTAACAATGTGCTTGGCACTGCAAAACAAACAGAAACACCACCTTGCTGAAAAAGTTATAACCTAGATTTGAGATGGGGCTATACACTGACAATATCTTTTTTGTCCTAATTGACAACGAGTTGATTTTATTTCATAAAAGCACTGGATAGTATGCAAAACTTACTGCTGCAAGATGCTCCAAGGCAGACAGCTAGAGCACTGAAAAGAAAATCTACAAAAATATTGCAGAAGAAATCTTTCTGCAGGAGTAGCAGCTCTCAAAACTGCAGGACAAAGCAATGCCTACTAGAGAGAATGAGCTTACAGCTGGGTCCACAACACCCTCACCCCGACATTGCCTATCTAACCCAGGCCAGCTTCCTGTGACCTACTTCCTGTCTCTATTCATAGAAAGAAAGAAGTGAAAGCTTTAAGAGCGCCATTCAGGAGAGCTGTACCAGAGATAATCAAGAAGTTAAAGCAGTCTTCAGATAATGAAATGTGAACTCCTACATGCATCCTTTGAGCTGGACACTTCTATTTTACCTCTACCATCCAGGTTTTAACAGTGATGTAACAAAACAAGACCAACTACTAACACTGAAGCCATCCATCTGGTTTTCTCACAGCTAGTAAGGTTCCACATCCAGTGCTGCATGCTGCACTCCAAGCCTGGACTGGAGACTTTGGAAACAAACAAAAGAAAAGAATTAAGAAAAAGAGCTACCACTTAAATTGAATAACTCCTCAAATGGGCCTCACTAGGTGGAAAAGTTAAGGTGGTAATTATATTCAAACACTTAACAGCTGCAAAGACAAATTTATTCTCAATGTACATGGGAAACAAGATGTGAAGTCATAAGCTTTGTACCAGGGACAATTTAGACATTAGGGAAAAAAAATAATAAAAAAGAATTGAAGCAGTCCTGGAAGAGAATGCTCAAGAAGTCTGTGGAGTCTTCAGTGCTGGAAACCATACAAATGTCTGTCAGGAATGACATGTACAGCTGATTTAGCCTTGGACATGGGAAAGACTGGATGGCTGTCTGAAGTCCCTTCCAATCCCATGACTATGATTCATCTGACAACTGATGTTAAATTTGGACTACAATATAAGACTTTCACATGCTGGATATGGGCCAGCAAGACAGCTATTATTCTGTAGAGAACACTGTAAATCTGAACAGAAACAACTGCTACAAGATGAAAAAAAATCAGCCTATGAAAACGACAACAATATCAATATATAAATCATTAATATTGCAGAGCTTAGTAAGAAGGAGGGAGACAGAAGGAATCTGGTTTAATCTTACTTAAGCACCAGTTTGCGAGTCTCAGCCAAATGTCCATTTCTGATAACAAGCGAACACAGCTTTTATTTGAGACTGCAGAGTGCAACATGCAGGCAAAGAAGTCAGTGCCTTTAAAGTAATTTCCATTTTCAAACAGAGGGAAACTTCCCTGTTACATTCAAACACCTTACTGCACAAAAAATTCTTTTATGTACTTTTTACTAGGTTTATAAGTTAGATGGTTGCAGTAAGTTACTTCGATCACGTCACATTTGTTCTATGTTCTACAAAAGCACACAATGCGTTTTCTCCAAGCTATCAGCTTAAAAGTGTATGCAAAAGAAGATTCAAATGTGAAACAGTAGTTAAGAGCCTCTTCACATTTCAGTGGGGCTGGTATGAACAGAAGAATGGTTGGACTCAGTCTGAGATCCAAGTCTGTCCTGGCTGCCTCACTTCCAGCTGAGAGACAAGCACAAGAAGGGCCCTTTCTCCTCCTTTTGCGTGGAAATTCATTAGAATGGCTCTTCTCATGAGATTTGGGCCCCATCCAATACTCAGGTCCTTTTTACACAGTATATCTATTCAACGAAAATACCAACATTTACTCTATCAGCAAGGAAAAAAAAAAGTGGTAGGAAAAATAAAATCTTGCCATTGTGTCCACAAAATAAAAGTCTTCCCATTCCCTTTTAAAAGGCCAAAATTGAGCAAGGCACAGTACTGTGATGCTCTTGTGAAGATGTTCTATAGAGGACTGATCCTCTCAGTCCCATCAACTCGTTTATCACACAGGGAGTAACTGGTCTAGCTCTCCTCACGGGCAGTGAAAGGTGGGAGGTGAATACCATACCATGGCCAGGCAGAGATGATCAAAGAGAGAACAGAGGGGGAGAAAAACAAAAAGAAGAATTAAGATTAAAAGAAAAAAGATAATAAGAAGGGAAAAGAAATCAACAGGAGATTAAAGAGACCACTCTGAGGATGCAGAAAGGCATGGTCACACAGCAGAAAGAATATAACAAAATACATATGATGAAGGCTGTCTAAGGCCAACCAATATTCAGCTGTACTGGCAGTACGGCTGAGAACCCCGATAGCTCTGTTGTTGAATTCTACAGCTTTAATTGAATGAACTTTGGAGCATTTTCTTTAATATTTTTTTCCCCTTATATAAGAACAGAAAAAATAATCCAAAAAATGACTGAGCTTCATAAAAACCTCTTTGGACTGACCTTCACCTACAAAGTTAGTTGTTGAAGAGTCATTGCCTTCCCTACACTCCTCCCCATTTTTTAAGCTTTGTTGTTTGCAAAGTGTTTTGTATTTCTCCCCACTCAAGTGCCTCACTAAACCCATATAGTTGCTGGTCTAGGGCAATTTTCCTTTATATGAGATCCCAACAACTGCACTGGATGCCAATACTGAAAGCGAGCAGGTCAGAAAGATGCCAATTATCCAAGTGTTTACACAGATGTGAATAAAAATGCGCAACGTTGATATTAGAAACAGAGAAATGCATTCGTCATTTTAAGATAAAGCATTACAGAAGATTTATAAAAAAACATATGAAAAAAGCTAGTTCTTCAAATGCTACTGACACTTCACATCCCATTACCTTTTGTATACATCTAATGCACATACAAAAATTATTCATGTTTTCTCTATTCTCTTTTCAGTTCCTTTTGCATGCAGTTCTTGCTAGAGATTTCTTCTTTAATGATGGATTAAGAGAATCACCCCTCTCCTCCCCTTAAATTAGCTCACCACCACCACACTGAGATACTCAAACTTCTTAACAGACCAGCCTATTGAAGCCTTAATTGTGATTAAAATTTGATCTCTCTGTCAAATTTATTCTGACAGCCAATTTCAGCCATGGAGGACAGAGGGCAGAACCCAGCCAGTTTCTGTGTTTCGTTCCCAGTCACACATTTTATTCCATGAACAGTATATCTGAAGTGAGCAACAGACAAAATAACGTTGTGTCACTTCAAATTTGCTGGAGTCAGTAGAAAGGCTGCCAGTACCTTTAAACGAGACTGAATAGGGAACCGGGTCCAAGGCAAGCTCTTCATTTACAAGCACTTGCCAGGAGACTTCTGTGCACTCAATACAGAGCTCTGCCAGCTCTGAAAACCAGTTTAGAACTGGGTGCACTTTTAAACTCTGCAGAGAAGCTCTAAACCAGATGTGCGTTGGGATATCATTTATGAATTAAAAAAGTAACTAAGCCTCAGTCCTAGAAGGCTTCCACGAACAAAAGGTTCTTCATTAACTTGAAAATAACAAAAGAAATTGGAAACCTGATCTTTGATTAGCATCAATGGGATTAAAAAGTTCAAGGAATTTTGTAAAGCTTGGGGAAGGGGTGTGAGGAAATATCAGCAAAATCCATACTGTTTCCCCCCTTAAGCAGAATCTCTTTTCCTATACCAGGAACAACCAGAAAGTTACCCTGTGAAATTGCCATGGAAAGTGTCAAATTGTAATGTGAGTTCAGCAAACCACAAAAACCCCCTTTTAGACAAAAAAAATCTCCATGCCACAAATCTCAAAACCAGCACTGAGGAGGTGAGTGAAGGATAGAAAACTGTTTTTCCCAGTAGACTTGCAGATACAGCACAGAAACAATTCTAGCAAAGGGCTGTTTGGCCAGTAGCACAAGATTTCATTTTGTCATGGAGATTATTAAAATAGTGGGGTTTTTTGAAAAAAAAAAAAGACAATTATAATGGTAATCTATATCTGGAACCAGTAAACAGGGAATAAAACTCCTTGCACTGAAAACTGCAAAGGTACACAAACAGAAAGTTCATCGATCGGTCTTGCTGAGGAAATTCCTAGAATATTTGCACCTCATGTGATACATATCCGAGTCTGCTGATCATGGAATGCACAGGCCTCAGTTTTTTAAGATACCTCCAAAATCACATGTAAAATAATTGATTGTTAAAAAAAAAAATGCTGAGTGCAAACACTCATGAAAAGAAACCAAGCACCTAAGTAGCCAACTATTTCAAGAAAGGGAAAAAAAAAAAAGAAGATAACTAAATTACACCTAAAGGTATCAGAATGAAGATTTTTGTTTAACATCAGGTATAGTTGCTGAGGATGGAGGGATAAAGTAATTAATAAAAATAAGACCATACGAACATATAGATACATGCATCACTAAACAACTCCAAATCAATATAGCAATTTTTGCACGAGTATCAGCAAATCCTAAATGCCCATTAACTACCTCTAGAATCCATAGCACAGGAAGCTAAGACGGCAGCAAAAGCACAAAGACCTTTTTGCAGAGCAAGTTAGAGGTCTGTAGCAGAATTCCTGCTATGCCACAGCATCAGAGCTCGTATCGCCCAGCCACAGCAGTGCATTGGCACACAGGCTCTGACAAACAGCATAAGGATGTCACACCTTACAGGTTACACCACCACAAATACCATTCTTACTTTTCCTGCAACCGCAATCACTTAGCTTCTGTTTCCAATGGCCATGGATCCTTTCCCTGCCAACGTGTCTCCACACTCCCAGCTAAAAGAAGTGCTGCAAAATATTTTCTTGTTAATCAAATCGCACATTCCCCTGTGCTGCTGCTTAGTCAATTTTTCACAGTATCACACTGTTGGCTACTATTCTGAAGCCACAGCTGTGTCAGCTTTAAGACTTTGTTTCTTTGATTTTGTTTTTGGGTGGGTTTGGTTTTTTTGTTTTGGTTTTTTTTTTTTCTTTTTCCATCAGCTAGATCTCTCCCATCCATCTTTGCCACATTAGCTTCAAACGTGAGCTCTGAATGACTTCACTGAAGACATACAGCAAGTCAATATAAGAAGCAGGACCCATCTACTGCTGTCCTTGGAATCTGTTAAACACTGTCTTTTCTCAGTTCTTAAACAGCAGAACGCAAAGTGATTTGAGAATTTGCAGGTTCCCATGTTCTTCTTTTCCTGCATTTCTTCATGGCAGTATTCAATCTACTGGACTCTTTTAAAAGGCTCATCTCCTGCTTCCTGAGGTTTTGTTTTGGTTTATTTGTGGGTTTTTGAGGGTACAAGTGTTTATTTTCAGCTAGGAGGCTGTTTATGTTTTTTTTTTGGTATGTTTTTTTTTTTGCTCAATAACTTCTTGATTTCTCACGTCACTGCTGAGATGATCTACTGCTTCTTCCTGCCTCCTTTGTCCTGCCACAGCAATGACACAATGTTCCAACAACACCACTATCAGGTGCATTTTAGCTGTATGGAAGTACAGTCGTGTTTTCTACAAACACTATTACGATGACTGAAACAATAAATGCATGGCTTATGATGCACTAGACTACTTAAAATAAAAGGTAAAGCACAGCGGCCAAACAATGGTAAAAAAATGCTTTTATGATTATTATTTTCCACAAGGGAGAAGAATCTCTTAAGGTAAGGAGCTAAGTTTTAAGCTGGTATAAATCAGTCTGTTTCCATAGGGTCACAAGAGTGAACCAGTTTACACTGGCTAGGGATCTGGTAGCACATCTTTCTGTAAAAGTTCTGGCAGCTCAATGTAAACCCATTAATCATGAACTACAGTACTACAGTTCTGTGAGATTTGCAGTCACAATGACCCTGCATTATTTATTTTATTTCTTATCTGGCAGGAAAACACAGCCTCCAGGAATCTGCCTGGTGAGGTACAGGACAATGGATGATTTCTGCCTCTGAGGCAAAAGCCTCATATTTGGAATGACTAGGTTATCTGAAACCAGAGGTAGAGTAGCTAGCAAGAGTTTTCTTCTTTAGATTAAATAGCACAGTCCTGTTTTCAAATAATGGAGATATTTCAAAGCATCTTTTTCATTGCTTTAACAGATAACCTTTGAAGAGAGCAATTCAGGCAAATTCCACACAAGATCTACTAATTTGAAGAGAGGGCAGGGACCCCAAACTTCCAGATTGTTTCTGATCTTCATTCCCCCTCAGCCTGTGATCTTTTCCTGCCTCCATTCTGTCAATGGTACAAGATGCTCCTCACCTCAGAGAGGGCTATGAGAGTTGTTTTTTTTAAAAGTACATTTGACAACTCTGGATCTGCTGCAAATCAACAGGGCCTCATTCTTTGGTTTTTAATGATCTATTAACAATCTATTTGCACAATAACAGTCATTCATGTCAACTTTGTATGAACAGGAATAACAGCCAAACAATTTCTACATAAACTCTTAGCAAGCAGCTGTTAAGGCATTCAGAAATACAGATTGACTATAAAATAGATTACAGAAATTAGGCAAGTTCTCACAAGGTGCCTGTTGCAGCTTTTTGCTTTGTCATTAAAGCAAACATCACAATCCACTCTGAAGCTTTAAAGTGTGTGGTCAAAGGCAGTTCTGTTTTGAGGACATTTGAGTCTAAGTGATTGGAGGCAGCAACATTGCTTATGTATGATTCTACAGCATACATCCAAATGAGTCGCCCTACAAGTGATAAACAGCTTTTGTAGGATCCTAGAATATAATATTAAGCTGTATATAGCAAAGCATCAGCAATTCTAACACGCACAGACTCAAGAACACAGAGAAAAAAAATTCCTTTCTTGAGAAATCAGGGAAAAAAAAAAACCAAGGGCAATTCCTACAGTCAGATACTGAAAAGACTCACTGCTGCCCTATTTTCTATTTTTAAGTTTCTAATAGGTAATAACAGCAAGAACAAGTAATAGGAGGCAGTAGAATGACAAATAAGAATTGGTATGTTGGTTCAAAAGACAAGAGCAGCTTTTCCCAGCACTATTATCTAACTCTGTGAGAAACACGGAACAATTATTAATGATTTACTACAAAAGAGGTAGCTGCTGCTGTGCTGGAAAAGACAGACACTACATAGATTTATTGGTGCTCTGTATGAAGAGATGTCAGAGAAAATATTTTTAAAAAAATTTTTACAGATTTTTGATATCACAATTGGAAATGATTACATCAAAACTTGAATAAAGAAGAAAATTGCCCAATTTTAAATAGTTTCTTGTAAGTCTAAAACTTAAGCCAATTGCCTGAGGTTGGCAAACATTTCAGTTACTGTTGCCACCCCTAATCACAGCAAGTTTTCCCTTCCAGTATTGGTTTTTTACTGAATTTGAAACCCAAGCTTAATGCAAACCCACATCAAGCAGAAACGGGATAAAACAGATCCATGCTGAGCCTGTATGGGTAAAGCTGCAGAGATTCTTGCTGCTGTAGTCACAATAATCGTTTTTCAGCTGAAAAACTACTGGTCCAATTCAGCAAGTGACGGCTTTGCTCCTGTACCACATAAAGCCAGAGAAAAATGAAGGTAGCCTTCTCCTAGTTTGTTTTTTTTTTTTTTACATATGTTAGCTGGGACACAGCAGCATAGCATCTTAGAAGCTTGTAAAATGAATTAAGCAGACAAATGCACTGTATTTGTTTTCAGTTCAACAGGAGGCTTTAATATTGAATACATATGAAGGAAGAGACATGCTAAATTGAACGAGCCTGGAGGCTTAAAGTGATATTAATTCCAATTGCATTCAACCATGTGGATCCAATGATCAAAGGGATTTAGAAGCAAGAGGGGAATAATGGAAATATCAACACTCAGCAATACTCCGTTGCCTCAGGGCAGCACAGGACAGTAACAGATGTCAGGAGAGCAGCAGGACTATCTCTTCTCACATCGAAAGGAGACAGGAACTACAGTCACACTGGATTTTCATGCATCAACCTCAAATCTTCAAGACACTGTTATGAAAAGGTTCCCATTGCACTTCTACCCTTCTGCTTTATGAGCTCAGAAACTTTCTGTATAAAGCACCACTAGTGATGGCTAGTTCCTCCTAGCATAACTTTGAAGAGATGAGAGAGGAACAACATAACACCATTGTAGTGACTGAAAAACTTTCAAGATACCAGACACAGACCTGTTGAATAAGAAGGTGTTTATTTGAGCAAGAGCACTTGCCAAAGGAAAACATTCTAGGCAAGAGCATAACTTCCTAGCAGGTCCTATCCACAATATTAAGACAAAGTAATAGACTATCCAGTTGGAAGACTAAGGGAATTTAGGGCACTTGTAACTATCCACTTTATTTTTATACAAAGTAGGAGCTGAGACTACTTGTCTTGAAGTGACATGTTGCTGAATGATTGAGGATTAGCAAGTGGTTATGGCATATATTATGTCAGTGGCAAGCAAAAAAAGAAAATCTAAGATTTCACATATGGATTCACTGACAGATGATCTTGTGATGTTTGCTCCTCAAGTGTTAGAGCAGACAGGTTTTCTACATAGTTGTATAAAGTGTGAATTTTTGACAGTAACCCTTCTTGCAGGAGATAGGCTTCAGTGTTTTCTATTTGCTGGAGTGACCCTAAGTGCTGATGGTATCATGGCCAGCTACATCGTACTGCTAGTGACGACTCCAGAGCTTTGACCATCTCTTCCAAAGGGCTTCCCAGCTTTCTCACAGAACAGAGCTAGATGATGCCAGTTCCAAAAGGCAAACAAATATTCTTATGTTTGAGGAGGAAACAATTCACTCTGTAGCTTTAAGGAATTGAAGTCAAATCTCATCCACAGGCCACTTTCTCTGGCAGTCCTGATCATCACTTGCTCAGCCTACTAAGGTTTGCTGGAGACTTTCCCATAAACCTTTGTGTATAACAGTAAACAACATTGAAGCTTGCACAGAACGAGTTTTAGCCAAGTTTGATATGATATCACTTCTCAATCAAACAAGTCATGAAAGTAAGCTTTCACAGTATTAGGGTCTAAAGTATTCTCTACATTCTTAAAGAAAGACAGATCAGCTGAAGGTTGATTACAATTTTTTTAATTATATGCTAGGCCTTAATTCTGTCAAAGAACAGACCTGGTATTGCCAAGGGCCTGGAGTTTAAACCAAGTAGTCAAAACTGGTCATGTAATGAATAACTTCCAACTTAGCTTTAGTATTGAACCTGCTGCAACTTAAAATTGGGTTAATAGCGTACGTTGGAGTTCTATTGAACTGAATGGGAAGGTTCCCCCAATTTAACAGATTTTTGATCATGCCTTTTTGCAAACTTCATCAGTTAAACTCTTTCAGATTCTTGTGTGCAAGACATCCATCCAGAGAAGCGGAAAGTATTCTTGCAGTAACTGGAGGTGGTTGGAAGAGTATTTGATGAAGCACTCCTTCCCAAGTGTGTTTTTTTGTTTTTAAAGTAGCAATTGTTCTGCAGGACTAAGGGATTTGGAATTTGTTGTTCTTAAATATTTAAGGTCTTTGTCTTTCTGCCCTAAGTTTTAAAAAAGTACTAGTGATAACTTTCCTGATGTCTTGCTGCATTTTTAAAATATTTTAGATTTACTTTGGGAAGGTCCTGTGGTACCTTATAAATCTCCCAGAGAGTAGAAAAGGATTTTTGTGGGCTTTCCTTTTGCCAGATTTCCCCATGCTATGTGTATTTTAACTACTACTTTCTTTAGACTGAAGTGCTGCCTATGTTTTAACCCTTCTTGTGCAGGGCTTCTGTATCTTCTGCATGAAAGATTTAAATCACCACAGCCCAAAAAGGTCTGCTAGAGACAAAAAAATTATATCTCATTTAAATAACTGTTAGATGTCCTTACTGTTCCAACAAGATAAGGTTTGGCAGCATGCAAAATAAACTACAGCAAGTTCCTCAAAAAGAAACATAGCTTCAGTAGAAAAGGTGAATAATGAAAGATAAACAAATCACTACTTGCAGGCTTCTAGCCTCTTCAAGCTGCCTGTGCTGTTAGAAAGTTCCTTTTTTCCTATTCTTTGAAGACCAACAAGTTGATTTTAAAGTGTAACATACTGTAGTTTTTTTAGATAACCATTTTAAACCATGGGGTGAGGGGTAAAATCTGTGGGAGATTTGAACTGTTAGTTAGCTAAATGAACAGATAAATGCAAACCATATAAAGCACACCAGTTTGCCCTCTAGTTTGAAAATACCAGCCATCTTTCTCCAAGTGCAAATCCTAGTTAATGCCAGTCCCTTTTCTTAAGGACTCTGTTGCAAGCTTGTGCATACATAAAGCTCTTTATGAATTTCGTGAGTCTATTTAGATAAACAATATTAAGTATGTACACCCAGACAGAAGTAAAAATGAAGCAATGAACATGGAACAAGGACATAAAACCTTAGTACAGCTTTCAGTCACGAGAAACATGGTCCTGTGAAGTCTTCAGATGCAAATTATTGGCGTCTGACAGAACTGAATCCTTTGCAATATTTTTGTATTTGAGTTAAGCAAACATTGAGGAAAGCAAACACTTTAATGGTAATGATTGATTTGGAACTTACAGGGCATGAAAAGCACCACTGTAACAAACTGCTGGCAGGTTTAAGGCTCAGGAACAGAGATCCAATACAATCTAAGCACATAGCTGCAGTTAAGTGAGACATCTGCTCCAAGCTACTCAGTTCATCCACAGGTTGAAACCAGTTTGCATTGTTTACAAATAAATATAATAAATAATCAGGCAAATCTGTTGTTAGTTAAAGCATTAGGAAAAAATAACAACCCCTCCTGCAGAAAGGCATCTGTTAACTTGAACTCTCCAATTCAAAGAGCTTAAGGAGACCTGTGCTTGCATATTGTTTGGGTTTACCTTTTCTTTCTCTTCCTATTTCCTTTTCTGCTCTCATGGGTCATTTTATTAGTTATGTTTTGCAAGGAAACATGTTTTCTAGCAACAAAAAACATCATCAGTTTGGCCATATGCTTACCATTTCACCAGACACTCAATAATCAGAAATTATTTAACCAGAAAAAGATTCTAGTGTTCTCAAAATACTTTGGAAACTATAAAGAAAACATAGAACTTGTTTGCTCTACTATATATGTAGCATTTAAAACTATTGTGCTTAAAAGACCAAGCCTTTCTTTAAATACATCTGAGTAAGGAATTTAAAATGTGAGCTAGATTTACACTGCAAACTCATCCCAGAACAAGCCAGTTTCCTGTTAATGCATCTTCTGCAATCATCTGCTTTCTATAGTGAGATTTTTTATTGTGATCCCATTGAGAAGAGAATTACCCGTGGCTTCTCTTGGGCTGAGCCAAGTGCAGTGCGTTCAATTCTCGAGTATTAAAAGCCAGCCTTTAATTGTTATAATTTATTTCACAGAGGTCACTAGCACAAATCAATATGGAAAAGCAGCAGACATGAAATGTTCTCCTCTAAAAGAGTAGAAGACAATCAAGATCAGCTCCAGGGTATTAATGTTCCATCTTAACAAATGGCTTGATTTCCAGGCTCAACCCAACTTTCTGAACTGGATTGATTCCCCTAGACATCCTAGTCATGCCTGCGCGTCAGCTGCTTCAGAGAAATTAGACAATAAATCTCATTCACTGAGAAAGGTTATCAAAAGAAAAAGTAACGTATCCAATAACACCCTAAAAATACACAGGTGAATTTTATGCTAAGAAACAAACTGCGTTATCATTCTGGAAACTGGTATATTTTCAGTATTGAAGACTCCTGCAGTCTTTTGGTAACTGTCAGGGCACCTTACTGTGGTTAAGCTGGAGGTGTCTGTGCTGTCAGCACCCAGACTAGATCTCTAACTAGTTTTCTCTCTTAATGAGGGAGACCAAGCATACAAGACAATTGGTAAGTGATGAAGATTTGTGTATCCCTCTAAACTCCCATGTCACAGGAATAAAGATGAAAAAGAGGAAAAAAACCCACAACTAAAAAACCCAGCCAAGCCACTGTTAGCAGCCCTGCACCAAAGCACCTCCTCCCTTAAAAGCACGAAAAGGTATGGACTGTTCTTGGCACATTATACATTTCTACTAGGTAGAGACAGAAAAGGAGATATGTAACTTGAACTACTGAGTTTCTTCAGAATGCCAAGAGCTAGCTTGACTTGCCTTCACTCAGTACAATTGCTACTTTGTTTCTTGCTGAAAAAGTGTAGTTATCACTGTAATACAAACTGGACATGCAAAACCACAAATAAATCAGGGTTTTACAGCTGTTGGAGGATCAAAATATCTGCATTTGATCCTACGGGGATCATCAAGACATTGGCTCTGTAGCTGAAGTACTGCAGCATCAACAAACAGAGAAAAATAGATTAAGCAATACCTGCTTATGACCAGTTTATGTCAGCTCCTGACCTCTTATTAGTGCCAAAACTTGGAAAAAACAGCACTAAATAAAAACCTAATGGCTTTAAATGCTGGAAAAATATACTTACTTCTCTGGAATGAACCTCAAATCCAAACAAAAAAATTAACATCTTCTGCTCTTATGAATTTTGGCTGCTCCATCTATATTCATATTCTTTCTTTATGCCTGCAATGACATCACCCAATAATAGGGAAAATGGAAATTCATTGCAAGCTTAAGTCACAGCCCTTTAAAGGGCTCAAGATCCAAACTGTACTGAATTAATGAATTTACAGGAATGGAGCTACTGCCTCCAAGAGTTTTATACAGATGTTATTTAGAGGTCCAGATAAACGTGAATAGTGGAAAATACAGTAATTGAAAATTTGATCATTGACATCCCTTTAACCAGAAGAAGGCTATACCAGATTAAATTTATAATCTTAAAAGGAAGAAAAAGCAAGAACCTCAGACTTTTCGGTAGTTTAAAAACTATTTAGACTGTAATTTTCAAAAATGTTTTAGTCTAGAATTTTCATGTTTAATGCCCAAAACAGTTCATTGGTTCTCCTTTTATTCACTACATAATGTAATCTTATTTATCCAGAATTCTTTGGGGATTTCTGAATCCTCTTGAGAAGTAGACATTCACATGAGGAGACTGAAAGGATTGCAATGACTTGCATCAGTTTTTTGACGAGGCATAGTTTGTTTAATGTAGCCTCTTAAATGGAGCCCATATTCTTTTTATTGTACTGTAGGTATCTTTAGATCGGGGAGGGGGCAGGGAAGGAAAGTTCAATCACATACAATATAGAAAACTTTCCTTTAATCAGGATTTAAATTAATCAGAGCTGAGCCAGGTCTGACAAAAAAACAAGCCATTCCCTGTAAAGAAACAAACTGAACCATCCTAGTACTCATGAGATTTTCGATAACTAGGAAAATATTCCCCTGTACACTGAGTTCCCCAAAGAAATATTTTGTTTCTTCCCTGAAGAACTGTGCAAGGACAAGTGTTTCCCAGTTCTGACAGCAAGCCTGCCCAGAGAAGAACCTCTCCTCCCCCTCCATTGGTTCTACATCCAATGTAGACAGTGCATTGCTGTCTCCACAGATAAAGTGCCATTGCTGAATCTCAGTGCTTCAGCCACTCTCTTTGCCTCTAGCTCAAACCTAAACTGGTTTTGGTACTTTGTTAATAAGCTGAGACCTGGGATTAGTCTAGTGCAGTATCATACCCCATTCAGAGCTAACAGATACGGAAGAAAGACAAATACAATCCAGCTGCTTCTTTTCCTTTGGAATAGCTAAGTCAGGTGAGATGTTTAAGCGACCGCTACACCTAGAACTTTGCAGAAAGAAGTAGGGGAAAACAGCACAAATACAAATGAGACAACCTGCCTAGTAAGAAAGCAGATGCCTTGGCCAGAAACAGACCATCCACTATAAGTTACTGAGCAATCTACAAATAGAGAATGTAAGACCTTAGACAGCAGATTCATACGTTAAAAAGCACACAGAATAATCACTGTTCTTTTCAGTCAAGCCTGGTGGTGTTAGGTTCATGATACCCTATCATAGGGAACAAAATTCAGCTCAAGATGTATCCAGTGCAGAACGTTAACCATGGTCATCCATCTTCTAAATCAAGACTCAGCAAAATTTTCAAGGTTACTGCATGTATGCTTGAGCTTTGTGAACACAGATAAAGCAAAAAACTCTGTTTAAAAACAAGTTGTATGACCCCTTCTTTCTGGATATTTCCAAGACATACAAAAAGTCTGCATGAATAGTGAGGTGTAGAGATTGACAGCATTCATGGAAGAGTACCTTCCACCTCCCTGAAGATTATCTGTTTCCTAGAATGCCCAAGAGAACAGACTCACCCTTCTTCCACGTATATTGGTAACTGCAGTCTACAAGCCTAAATTCTTCTCCACTGTACCAGTCACCAGACTATTCAATTTCTATGGGTCAAGGCCATTTCCAGCCAAAACAAAGAAGATAAAGTTTATAGCTTTCACCCAGGATGATTTGTATAATTTGGAACAAACACTCATGAAATAAGGTTACTTGAAAAAAGAAAAAAAAAAGAATGTGTTTACATGAAACACACTAACACAGGCCAATTTTTCACTCAGTGGTGGAAATACTGTGCTGTTACTCTTGAAAATGTTGCTTAATAAAACCTGATTGCTTTTCAGCTTTTTCTCTCAAATTCAAATCAATACATTCTTGATTAGATAGTATATAGGCTTACCTGTAGAGATTTGCTGATGTATCGGTTACAAAAGGTTGCAAAATACTCCTAAAATAAGTCATTCTCCTTGTGCAATACCATACATCTTCATTATCAGTAGCTGACTCCTCAGGCAGACTGAGGATAAAGAGAATGTGTTTTTCTTTTGTGTTTCAATTTGAGTATGAGCTGAGAAGTGAGGCATGTTAAAAGATTGCCAGTTTTCCCATAGCCCTGACAGAACGAGACGGCAGGCCTTCCTGTGGCTGACACACCTAACAGTAATACTACCCAGCTGCTCTTCGTGGCTCTCCTCAGTCAAGTTACTATTACTGTTTTTAAAGGTCACAACTCCAGTAGGCAAAATAACCTAAATCGCCCTTATTAAGCTTGAGTTTTCCCAAGTTCCTCTGTTCCACACAAAAAAAACTCTAACACAAGCTTCCCTTGTGTCTTCCACAGAAATCTCAGCCTTGAACATATTCTGGGCAGACACACACACCTGTGCTCACTCATAACATTTTTTGATCTGAGTTCTTGAAAACCACAGAAGTGTGATTAAAGTTTGGCCCCATCCTGTGTCCAAAGGCTGGCTGTACACTCCAGTTTTTCCTTAGCTTACCTGTGCTACAGTACAAGCAGATATTCCAACCTTCGTTTGGCCTGTGAGTCTTTCAACGTGGTTTACAGAAAGGCAGCCTGCTGTACCTCAGGAGTTAAAGCAATATTGCAGCAATAGAGGAGTTAACTATCAAAGTCACACAGGCTCTAGCAAGGCTTTCCCTTGGCACCACTTATAAGGATGCTTTATAATAGATATCTGCCCTCCAAAAATAAGACAACACTAATTAGATTCTTAATAGGTCTTCAGATAGACTAGAAACTGGACCACAAACTGGAAGTTTGAAGCAAGTTCAAACTGGCAACCGAGAACTTTTACCGAGTTCAAAGTTAGAAGGGATTATTCCAATCATTTTGTCTGAGCTTGATGGGACAACAGCCCAAAGAAATCATGCAAGAATTCCTCCACTCATTTAAGATCCTTTAGAGAAGCTATCCAGTCAGTCTGAGATGTCTCTACGGCCATTTTTTAAAAATTTATTCATTTAAGATCTTTAAACATGTTGGCATCTAAGTATTAGTGAGAACTAAACTCCTTCAGATTCCAAACTCTGGGTCTAATTCGACCCCGTTCTACCATCATTAACCTCTCCAGGTAGGTATAATTATAATCAGAGTCACATTTTTATCCTTTTGAAAAATTAAATGAACTGAAGTCTCTGGCTTCAAGGCATTTTTCCAGACAGTGAATCATTCTTTTATCTCTTTCCTGAATATTTTCCAATTTCAGCATCCTTTGAGAATTGTGGCTACTAGAATTGGATATGGTAAGCCTATAATGGTCTCCATGGTGTTACCAACTACTAACATCCCCACCTCTCCCCTCCTTGATGTTTCTTTCCCTTCTCTGCCTCACAGTAAGGGCCTAATCAGATCTCTTCACTACAGCATCACAATGACAGTCTTTATTTTCTTGTTTACCCAGACCTAGCCCCAAAACACTTCCAAAGCTTTCTCAGGTGTAACATCCCATTTTCTGTGACCCACATTCTGCTCTCATATACATGGCTCTAACAAGTGACTGTTAACAAACATGAGTCTGCCTTGCAATAAGATCCAGATTAGCAAATAGTATTATATTATAATGCTTACATTATTGGTTAAAAAACAAATATGAAAACAAACAAAGAAAAAAATGCTCTGCCCCACTGAGGCTTACATGGTGCCAATAAGTCTTGAGAGTTAACCACTCACCTACAATCAGAACATGGGGTACTGCAGTGAGGGTGCTTCTGATACGAGGGAACTTCCTGTAAGATTTCAGCAGAAGCAAAGGTCAGGAGACATTAATGGTCACAGTGTGGATAAAAATAAATATTGAATGTAATCCATTTCCACTGACTCTTGGAAATGAATACTGAGGTTTTACTGATGTAATAATAGATGAACAAAATTCACCTCTTATGCAATCAATGCCAGCAATGGATTTATTTGGAGCATTTAGCCTGCTAATCACATTAGTGAAGATCCAGCTGATAGAAAAACCATCCCTAGAGATGTCACTACTTTCCCTTCCAGAAATACTAAGAAACAGCTAGTGAGTGATTTAGGGATTTTCCATACGTATCATTTATACAAATATTCCATTGCTTCATGCTAATGACAGTCAAACAGGTAGCAAATATCACAAACCGGGAAAGACAATTTCAGCAGGAAAAGAGAGCAGGGATTTTGCTAAAGCTGTTTTCTGCTGAAAAGCTCATAAATGGAAACTTATTTGGCATCTTTGTTGGAGCTGAATTGGCAGAGTAAGATGGAAAGCAGTTCTGTATCTCATTACTGCCTCTACTATCACTAACTGGAAACTTTGGAAAAACAGGCCCCTTTCTGTTTAGATACAACCATGCTGTTGCTGTACAGAGTGTCTGGCTTTCTCTTTCCTTCTCCTTAGCAGGGATGACATCTGCATAGAGAGGCTTTTTGTCTTTTTAGGGCCTCACCTACTGCTGCTTATTTTCTACCTGACATCTATTTGTAATATCATAGGCATTTCCTAAGTAACAATTACAACAGCAGCAAAAAGGTCAAATGCCACCACACAAACACATGTCATTAGGTGCTCCAGACTTAATTTCAGCTTAACTTGGTATAGTACGTATTTTCATTAATTAGTTAAATGCAGATAAATTTATCTTTCTAAAAGAGGACCGCAAACTAGTATGTAGAAAGAGCAGTTTCAACAGCTTCCCAATCTACAGTCGAACTGAAACAAGACCTGGATTTAAGGTGAGCAGTAAATGTTGGAAAGAAGCAAGATGGGTACAGAAAAACTCTGTTTTCATGTCATGGTTCCCCAGAAATAAAAGACAACAGGAAAAGAGATTAAAAGCCACAATATATGCTTGACAGCATTTGGAAAATTATTTCTAAATAGCTGAATTGATAAATGAGACGTAACAGCTCCTTTAACAGAACAGGAAAGTTGTTCTTACATCTCATGTAAGCCTAATCAGGGCAGTACAGCATTCTATAGACATATCCAGGCCAGTTCCAAAGCTAAAATAGCAACATGAGCATGCTAATCCACTGGACTAATTATCACTCTTGAGACCTAAGCTAATTTTTCCAGGTGTTTCTTTGCACAAGACGTATCAGCACAGAAAGCAAAACTGTGGTCTCTCAATATTTTGCCTTGCTTCTCTGGTTTAGGAAATGCAGTTTCCATCCAAAAGCAGCAGAAATCTGAATTCCATCATTATGCTCTTTAGAGCCTGACACTGGAAAATCAACGTGGTCTATCAGGCAGAACGATGAAGTAGTAGGAATTTAATCATCTGACACTATTTCTGGATAAAAACATTTCATTTTTCTTTCTCTTTTTCATCTTTTTATCATTGGTTTATGAATTGAAATTCAGTGCCAAGAATCTGTGTACTTTTACAGAGCCTAGCACAATGGCATCACAAGCAGTCTTTTTTCAGTGTGAAAAAAAAAAAAAAACTACATCTTTTGTTTCCAGGTTCTCACAGTAGGATAGGGCTCTGTCTCATACTTAAAGATGTCTGGAAAATGGAATACTATATCCAGATTAACACAGAGGAAAACAAAAGCTTAAGTCAGCCATACAGCACAAAGAACCACAGTCCCTTCACACGTCCAGTCTTTAGCTACTCATTTCACAGCTAACACTGGAAATTAGCCCCCCACCATCTTCTTCTCTCACTAATATATTGACTGATTTCTCTTAAAGTCACATACACTCAAAGGGCACATTTGTTACAATCGTGCTGAATGTGTTCAGACAAAACTATCTCCAGTCAGATTGGGCTCTTTAGACACAGTGAGATCAAACAGCTCACAAAATCCTTTGATGGAAATTTAATTCTTTAAAAATATGCACGAGGTAATTGAAAACACATTTTATGATATTTCAGATTATAAACAGTAGATCTCTGGCTGGGTTGAACAAATAGCATTAAGCCTTTTTCTTCCTTCTGAAAAACCACAGGTCTTGGCAGCATGAGGCACTGATGTGTCTTCTGTACCAGCACAGGGAAAATGGCGTTTATAATGAATAGGATGCAAATTGCACTCCAGCAGAAAAAAAACTGTTAGTAAATATCAGTTATTGTTCATTCCAAGCCATTTTGTGATATTAACATGTTTTCACAAGATCTAAGTGCAAGGCCTGGGTTTATTACATCCCCCACCCCACCCTTCCCTTGCACAAGTCTTCAGGAAAAAGCAAAAATAGGTATAGTTTGCTCACAACCTCCAGCCTTATCAATCCTATGCATCCTAGAACACAGAGACATTAAAAATCATAAGATAAAGGTTCAGAGTATAAAATCCAATTCAAGCTTTGCTCACTTGATATTTAAACCTCTTCATCTTTGCTAGTGCTGTGGAACATTGAAGAAACAAACCTGCACACGTGTTGTATAGAAACAACAGTTACTAAGGGAGGCACACGCTTTATCCGTTAACTATCACTTACACACCCCACCCCCACTATCTATTTGGTTCTATTGCTAGTACTTTGTGCATGAACAGGAAGCTCTGAGCAGCAAATGCCATGGGCACCAAATTTTAGTGCTTCATACTGCCAGACTGCTCTACCTTTCCCTCTATTTGTGCAACAAGGCAGAGTGTTGTGTTACATGTCTTACATTTCAGAGATACCATGTGTAAGAACTGGACAGCTGAGATCTCTTCAAGTTCCTCTGAGAAAGACAGGATGTTAATGGGATAGGGTGGGACAGATGAGGACTTTTCTAGCAAAGCCATTTAAAGAAAACACTACCTTTTTCATAGCTAAAACATTTCATGGAAAGAAATAGGATAGCCTGATGGTCTCAGGACCCGCCTGGATGCAGTCCTGAGTAACATGCTCTAGCTCTAGGCAATCCTGCTTCAGCAGGGGAGTTGGACTAAATAATCTCTGTGGTCCCTTCCAACTCTAAAAATCAAGTGAAATTCAGTGAAGGAGATAATTTCTAGTCAAAGAAAAAAAACTGCAAAACCAGCCTTAACTTACCCCATGGGATTCAGGACCCATGAGTACACAGGTATTCAGAGACTGTGTGAGACTCTGCCTCAGCCTCTGGCTAAATCCCACACCAGCTACAAACCTGTCTTTGACATGACTTAATGCACAGGAAGTGTCTCAACGCATTTAAAAGGTCTTCTAATAGTTAGAGTATCATGAGTCTGTGTCTCACCTTTCTCCCTCCTTGAGGGAAAAGAGGTGGGGGAAACCCAGAACTGTCTGAGGTTCTTTCTGTGGCAGAGCCACAAAAAAATCTGCATGCTCAACACTCCAGAGTCAGGCTTGATTTGACTGCATATTGCTTTTCATTATCTGCTGCATTTTTGACAGACCCTGCAAGTAACCTAGTGTCTACAGTTTCTCTTCAAACTTGAGATCAAAATACCTCAGTTTTAAAAAGGAAATGGCTATAATTTTTATTTCCACAGAGTTGATGTTTCACTTCATCTTCTTCCAAGTCAGTGGCCCTTGAAAAATACGGAAGTTTTACTCCTGAGTTGGAACAATACAGACCAGGCAAAGTTCAAAGAGCAGACCGAGACTGATGCAGCCTTTCACTGAGGTAAAATGCACCTTGTTGCTTCCTTCAGCTTCCTCACTGCTCCAGCCACAAATGAGAGAGCAAAGACAAACATTTGGTTACACAATGGTACTCACCCACTCACTCTCTGCTTCCCCTTCTGCCTGCTTATGTTGACAGAAGTCTTTTCATTGTGTGTGGGTTAAAGAGAGGCCCTTGTTTTATGGAAGATGCTTCCCCCACCTCAGAAGCAGCAGTTGATGTTTAAATTAAGGCTTCCTCATTTCTTAGTTTCACTAGAACACATACAGTGACTGACAAATCTATGAATTTGAACTGGCAGGGTACCATCCATGCTTTAAACCAATGCTCTTGTTTTCCCTGGGCCACTGAAAGACTGTGCTGCCCTTCGTGCAACAGGAATAAGAAGTTAATGTGTGAACTCTAAAAGGCTCCACTGTTCCATAAACTCATTTTAAGGGACTCTTCATCATAACTTAAGTTTTGAAAAGTGGAACAATCCAAAATGACAGTGCAATCTAACAATAAAGCAAGCTTTAAAGTGAGAGCACTCTGAAACTGTGGAGGAATTGCAATTCATTGCATAGGGAGGCATCTGCACCTAGGTAAAACTTAGCAAACCACTGGTAAGGCAAAACTGAATAGGCTGCTTATTGTTCTGCACCACTCTCCCTGGGTGAAGTGAAAGTACAGGAAAATGAAGTCTTTCCCTCTCACAACTAAAGATAGAACAATGCAAATCCCAGGGCAGCATTGACTTGTTAAACAGTTTCTGCTGGCTCTATTTTAAAGCTCTAAAGACTTTGAAGTGGAGTTGTAAACTCAATTGATTTCAAACAAAAGGCTAATGTAATCCACTTTCAGCACCAGTACCATGCTGGCAGTGAATACATCCTTCTCAGTAATAGAAATTACTTATTAGGGTTTAAAGCAATTCATTTCAGTGTTTTCAAGTCACTTAAGAAGTTGGATAGGAATGATCTTGGCTGAATCCAGCCACAGGGAAACAAAGCCAATCTCTGGACCTGTTTAACTCGGGAGACAGTAAGGCCTCCAGGAACACTGGCATTAATATCTGACACATTCATGTGCCCTTTTTGTCCCAAGCTGCTTTCCAGGTATTGTAGTTCTGTATGTGAATTGTTGCACCCAGCCCTGGAGTGCAGCCATCTCTGAGGTGGGATGCATAGCTTTAGCTGTGCAGGGCTAGAAGGATAAATCTGGGCAGTAGGAGACACTGCATCAGCTTAAAGGACTGGGCAGCTGTCAGATCCAGACAACGGAAAATAAATGGAGAGTTTGGGAAATACTGGCCACTCTTAAAAAATTTTATAACACGTCTTGAAAATGAACCAGTTTAGGAGTTTGTGGCAACAAGATCAGAAGTCTCCAAGAACAGCCAAATGGAAAAATATCTAGGAGGGAATTGATTAGAAGAATATGGGACAGACTGAATGGAATTACCAATTGTTGAAAGACTAAGAAAAACAGGAACAAGTGGAACACAGAACAGGTCAAAGATTTAAAACCTTTCCAATAAGTTTCACAGTATTTGGCCCCTTCCTTTGGAAAGTACATGTGATACACCAGGGAAAGCAATGACTCAAGGCAGAGTGTGAAACTAGGCAGATTTTAAGGTGGCCCTGACATAGTTTTACATATACACATGAAAGCTGCACTGCCTGTTTCATTGTGGGTTTGAGTTTCCAAAAAAAAGGTAGGACATGCGTTAACAGATCCATCAAGTTGGGATGGAAAAAACTGCAGCATAATTTTTGAAAGCCAGTGCTTGGCAATGGGCACCCAGGACAATTCAAAACTAGAAGTGATTCAAACTTCCTGGAATAACTGCAGGCCTGTTCTAGGCCCAATGAATAGAATTAAGATCATTTTGTCCAGCAAATGTATTCTGGACTAGATCTGCTATTTGACCTTCCAGACCTCTTGGCAATAATCTGCTATGCCATTAATGTCCTAATGAATTTGAACAAGCACAATCTGCTTTGAAGAAACTTCTGATGCCTAAGAACATTTTGCTATAACTAATTTTGAATATTCAAATTAATTTTCCCATACTGTTGGCAGTTTCCATTGTCTATCTCCTTCTGGTTTCTGCAGAGCTGACTTCCATGCAAATCCAAGAGCTCTTCTCCCCGGATAATGTATCTACACTGAATGTCTTGGAAAGCTTTCCTACTTCCCTTTTCTACTTTCATACCACGTGAATTCATTCCGGACTGAAGGACTTTGAGGCTAGCAGTGTTTTCTCCAAACTATGATACTACAGTCCTTTAACATAAGAACAATTTGAAAGTCTCAATAAAAATCTGCAATTAGAACAATTAAGTCATGTCTGATAAAGAGAAAGGAGATTTTTAGATGCATATCAGCCTCTCAGAATAGTTAGTTATCAACTGGAACTGCCCTAAAATAAAAGTTATACAGTAAATTTCTTCAATGTTCTCTAATTCAGATGAGCACGAAACCATGTTTAAAGGGCATGTCAATTCCTCCTGAGCCAGACTACATAGCAACAGTACTCTCCCTCTCAAACTAATAATTTTGTGCTAAATGAAAAATAGAAATTACTCTTTACTTCTGCCAAGAACAGCATGCACGTCCCTATCTTAAACTTCTACTTATCAAGTAGGGAGCGTAACTGGTATCTCCTCCTTCAGACTAGATAGGTGACAACCCCAAATCCAGCAAGTAGGCAAACCTTTTGCATGCCAAAGGTGTCAAAGAATTCTGTGAGCATGAGACTGCCAGCAGGCAAATACATGACTAACTCCACTTGAAATGTTATGACAAAGGTCTATTTTTCCCCTCTCATTCACTTCATACTTTCCGTTGTTTACTGCTGCTCATCGATAGCTAATGTTTATTTAATTGAGCAGACTTGGGCTGCACAGATGTTCAAAAGCCATGTGTTCAGCTCACCCTGTGCTGTTAAAAGATTGCCCAACACAATACTACTCACTTTCATTACAATACTCTCCCTTTTTTCTAGAAGCTTTGATGCCCAATGAAACAGTTAACATTCACCTTTAAAGTTGTATCAATGCCATTTGAATTAGCCATCCATTGAATGAATGAGAGGAATTCACACCTCAAGGCTTATTGTTTCAGGCTGCCTGCCAACTCAGGTGGCTGTGGCTGCAGCAGCTACTGCACTCCTTAAAAGCTTTCTTCACTACTACAAAAGCTAGAAAGTTAGTTTGAAAACTTCTAGTCATAGAAAATAAGAGTCTAACTGTGGTATTTGTCTAGCCCCCAAATTTTAGCTAGTCCTTTTTAAGGACATTTAAGGCCTTGCTTGTTTAAAAGTCCTCTGTTTAAGCCACAGTCCTTTCATTTTCCTCAGGACAGCATTTTTCAGCATGACATCCTTGTAAGGAAGGCACAAAAAATTCCTCATCTCCCTGAAGATGGCTTGCCTAGAGTTGCATACATTCACACTGTATACAAGCTGTATTTTAATACGTATGGCAAGGGAAGAAAACAGTCACCTCTGCACACCCAGAGGAGTGTGAAAGCTGGAACATTACATAAACCACAAAAACAGGCAGTGGGCCAGATACCAGAAAGGAAAGCAATTCTCATTCCTAAGTACTTGCTGGTTTCCTATTGATTGTAGTGGGAAACTTCCAAGTTCCCACTCCCAGTCTATGGAACAGCAGCAAAAATATACACACTTTCTGAGCACACCACTACAGAGGTTAACAAACCAGTGTGCCCCCGCAGCTTCGCTACACTGGCT
This sequence comes from Calidris pugnax, assembly GCF_001431845.1. Lineage (NCBI taxonomy): Eukaryota > Metazoa > Chordata > Aves > Charadriiformes > Scolopacidae > Calidris > Calidris pugnax. Next base: position 3,070,337 of record NW_015090770.1, on the reverse strand, counting down.
CACACATTGCTAATGTGACACCGGCATTGACCTGGAATTCACTCCGGACAGTTACAGGATTAAACAAGCAAAAACCAGAACAACAGAAACCTCACATGCATTTTGCCCGTGTGAAATACACTTGTCTGTCACTTGTCAAAGGAGCTCTACAGAACTAACAGCTTACAGTACCGCTTCCTTCAAATTCACAAACACGAACCAGAGCACCACACTTCCATCCCTTCCATGACAAAAGCAGGAAACTCCCCCCACCCATTATTTCAAGAGATGAATACCTAAAACCAAAAGTGGACAAACAGAAAGGCTAGCAGCTGGAAAGAACGATGGTCCCAACTAGGAAAGCTAAATTACCTAGGTAAAACCAGTAAATAACTCAATAAATAGAAGTGGGAAAGGCTTCCAAGATGATTAAGGTGACAGCAAGCGAGGCTGGAGTGTACAGATGCTGCAAAAGAGACAAAACAGAACTGGGATCAGCACCTCACAAAGCAATTGCACTCACGAAATTCATAGAGTTGCACCAAATAGGTAACTATTCTAGTTCCTGGATGATGCTCTGGCAGACAGGGTTACTGAATGCCTCAATGTATGAAGAGGACAGTACAGATTCAATATAAGGCTGTAAGTTGATCATTAAGTATTACCAAAGTATCAGTCCGTAAATGGAGACAGACAGCTAGAGCTGTTGGAAAGCAAGCCCTAAAAATGCCCCAATGTCTCATTCTTACGCGTATCCTATCTCCAGTGACCATCAGTAGCACTTGCCTTGGGAAAGAACACAAAAAGCCGGAGTAAGCTTACAGCAATTCTTTCCCAAATACACCCTCCTGGCTTCTGGCAATCAGCAGTTTATGAACTTAAGAAGCCAGACCATCATGTTTCATAGTCTCTGAGTTTAACCCCTATGAATTTAACCTCTTCCTGAACTCATTTTGGCCTTCTTAACATTTTATTGCAGTGAATTCCATAATCAATTGCACATGCCTTGCATTAAGAAAAAATAAATGTGAAAATAAGATTTGTTTTAAGCTTGTTGTCTGAGTTTTACTGAGTTCTCCCTTTATTCAAATGAAGCTATGACTGATTATTCCTTGTTTACCTTTTCTATATTGTTTTTAGTTTTATGGCACTCTCAGCTGCTGAACAATACTAAAGAGTCCTAGTTTACTCTCTGGTCCTGTGGATATCATTTCATACCTCCAATTTTTCTGCCTATCTCTGAATCCTTCTCAGTTCTATCAAGCCTTTCTGACTTAGAGCTGCAGATACAAGTTTTGAAAATGCCAGAATAAATGCTTCTGGTTTATTCTATATTATAATTCCTAACTTTGTTATCTGGCCACCCCTGGAACTGACAATTTGAAAGAACTAGCCACAGTAATGCCAAAAGCACTTGCCCTACATGAAAATTTAAATTACATTCTCCATCACCATACTGCACAGGGATTCTCAAAATCCTGTTGTATTTATTACTACAATATCTTTCAAATAGTTAATCTAGAATTAACCCAGACACCGTGATCAGCACCACAACATCTCCCCAATGGTGTAAACATAGGAGGACACTCATTCCACTTCCATAAAGCTTTTCAAGTAAAAAGTTGTTTTGCAAAAAAAGCATACCATGAATTAGTCTCATATCATTCCCAGCACTTAAAACATTTGACATAGAGCAGAGACAAAAAGCTGCAACAAACATTCCCTCCATTTCTTAAAAGTCAATCTATAATGAATAGAAGCCTGAAGAAATGTTGTGTGTTTGATTCTCACTCTCAGCACTCTTGCTTTTTCCCCTTCTCCAAAAGCATGATACGGGGACATAAATCAGTAGCCTCAAGTCTTCACATACAGACACCCAATCCACCTCCCACATGAATAGGAAAGATGAAAACCAGCTGCTTTCTAATTTGCCTCTCTTCTAAGTAAGCGATTCCCACATTTATCAATATTTCATCTAGCTATTTTTTGGCACCAACATTTTCCACATCATTTAGAAGTAAAAGGGTGACTAAGGATGGGAGAGGAGAACATAAATATACCCCACACACAAAAGAAAAAAAAAAAACAACAACCCTACTGGTGTCAATTTTCACAGTGGGATACTTCCTTTGCAAGATTATTCATTGTCTTAAAGTCATGTCACGAGGGGAAAAAAAATCTTTAAAGTCATTCTCTCATTTTGAACAATCAGAACAAACAAAACTAATATAGGTGCTTTGGAAGTAGAAGAAAGCTTCTACTTCACTAGTTCTTCCATGCTAACTCAAATGAAGATTGACCAATCCATTCTTAAAAAGCAAATAATCATGCAGGATATACCTGAAAAGGTACTTGGAAAAGGTTGCTTTTTTCTCACCCACTGAGAGCTTCCAGGTTCTGTGCATGCAACACTGGGTTCCGAAACAACAACTGGCTCAGGACGCTTTTAAGATATCAGATCCACAGGTTGAATATTCCTTGTCTGGATAGCAGGTGAGAGAAAATTATTTCTAAAGGCTCTCGGGAATGCAGAACTGTAGTTTTATCCCAGGAATAGAATATGCATGCACACTCCCTCCATAGCACAGGAAAGGTCTCTGCCAGCTCCCTGGTAACCAACTTTCTGTTTTGTTGACTAGACAGTTAGAAAACATTAGGGAAAGGAAAGCACAGCTTGGTAGTAATGCCCTGGACTCAGAAGCCATGAGTTGAGCCACCAGTTTGTATGATAAGGGGTAACTGCAGTGACCTTTGGCAGGTGCTTTATCCTTCCAGACCGGAGTTTCTCATATCTTTGCTTGTAAAAGGATGGAATCTTTGTGTTTTCAAGTGGAAACTCCTTAGCCCAGGAGCTGTGCTTGTTAGTGCTTGTACAGCAACACAAACAGGTTTCTCAGAGTCTAGAGGGACGCTGGATCCACACCTTAAATATCAGCTGCTACCAGTGACAACATTCACCCCCTCCTTCCCGTCCCCCCACCCCCTGTTCTCATATTCTTACCCTTCCCTTTTTACTAACTCTGGCACTCACCCAAGCACAGGGGGAGCTGGATCTGGACTGAAAATAAAATCACATTACATTCAAAGGACCAGAATTTGGAGTTGGGAATGTCTTCTTCTATTCCAAGACAACTTTTCAAAGGTCCCTGCCTACATGCTGTCTTAGAAATACATTCTAAGTTAATGCCAAAGTTAAATTCCTTAAATTCTTTGTTAAGGAGAAGACAGAGCATGAACATCATCCCATCGTGCCAAAATCGTGTCTAATCTCAGGTAAAAACTGGTAGCATGTTTCACTAACTAATCCAAGCCTATCTCTGTGTACATCTCAGCACTTAGTTGATGTGCTAATATGAAATGTTTTCTGCAATTCTCAGGATAGACAGAACATCCTACCGCACAGTGAGTTAATCATTTGGTAATATCATGGTAAAATTTAGATGACTGCACCTGGCCTACCAAAGTGACAACAGCACATCCAAAGAGACAGAAACTGTCCACATACCAGTGAGGAGAGGCAAAATTACCTCCTACCGGGCTGCCATCCTCAGAGTAAGTCTCAGACAAGAATCACAAGCTACAACGAACTGAGTTTCTTTTGCATGAATATACATTGGACAACTGCATTGTCAGAATCACAGTGTACCATTCACTCAGTGTAACTTGATTCAAATTACTAAGGATCATTTAAAGGTAAAAGGCATCCCATTCTTATGGAAGGAGTGATCAGCCTTAAAACAAACATATCACAATGTTCTTGTCATGCTCAGCTTTACAGTACTTTTCAATATCCAGAAAGATAGAGGAGGCACCTTCAGTGAATTAATCTGACAATGGAGATGTCCACACATACAGAAGTAAACTATCAAAACAAGGGCAATGTCAGGGAGCCTTCCTGGCATGGAGTGCAACAAACCCCAGCTAAAGAGCTTGTGACAATAAGTCTGCTCAGACAGACTAGGAAATTCTGTGATTCTAGCTGTACAGGAAACTCACCTAAACCACCATAAGTTGTTTCTGGCATTACCCATTTAGTAACAGACTATCATAATAGGTTACAGGTGTAATTATATGATTCAACATGTATTTTCTTCACAGCCAAGTGTTTGCCTGCAGAGAGCCAAGCTGACATTAACAAAGCACTAATGCAAGTTTCAGAGAGAGAACCTGAGATATACTCCTTTTGACTCCAGTCACAAACATAATATTCCTTTTATGTTCAAAGAGAAATTACCCAGTTATTATAGAAGCAAATTGTTGCAGAAGCTCTACAAAGCAGGCAGAAAGTTCAAATGCAACTATATTCCTTCTAAAAAAGGATTTCCAAGAAAAAGATATGCTGTGGTGAATGAGATTACTACTTTGTGAAATCACATATATTTTTAAAATCACTGGAGTCTTTTATACTCCAAACAGCTAGGCAGATATTCTATAGCTACCATGTGGAGTTTAAGAACATGCATCTTTAGGCTCACAGAAAAGAGCAGTAGATTAAGAGATGTAGGACATTATGATTTCAGTGAAAGATCAACAGACAGAGATTGTTCGTCACATCAGAAAACTCCCAACAAATGAAAATATAATCAAAATGTACCATTGTTTGCTGAGATCCAGGGAAGTTCAGAATAGGGACAATAGAGACAGCTTCATAAACTTTAAGCTGAATGAGCTGTTCAAATTTAGAAACTGTGAACCAGGGCCCTAGACAGGCAGAGTTCACCAGTTTTGGGAGATGCTGCAAGAGGTCTTCATCTTACCCAGGGATAAGGATGAAAGAAGGAAAACTAATAAACTGATAACATGATGGCAGAGCTCCAGAAACGTTAGGTGGAACAGATCTCTATGTATCCCTAACCCAACATTCCACCTGAAGCAGAACTACCATCAACACCTGATCAGACCACTTATGGTTTTGTCTAGACAAGCTTTGAATACCTCCACAAGCAGAGGTGCCACAACATTTCTGGGTAACCAATTCCAGTGCTGTACTACCCTCCCAAGCTTCAATGTGAAACACTCCCTGCAACTTGTGGACACCGCCCCTCATTTTTCCATCTGCCACTACTGAGAAAAGCTTGGCTGTTTCATCTTTGCAACTCCCCTTCAAGTAATTGTAGGCTGTTATTTGATTGACAGCTCAGTAGCAAGACTATATATGAAATCTTTGAAAACCTCCCACTGAAGCAGGAGACACTTAATGAAATATTTTTGGAAAAGGAAGAGTGATTATCCGCTTTGGTGGCACTAAGAAGGGCTATGATTGAGAGAAAAAAAAAACCCTCCATGGAATATGTAAAAACTTATTTCATTACAAAATATAAATAGTTTCTGCAAAAACATCCATTTTAAAATCTTTCAAGTTTATTGCCGTCACCACACTGTAAGTTAGGTACTCAAATTTATGCTTTTACAGGACATTTGTACTAGCCTGTTTCCTTAACCAAAACAAACACTCAGTCTAACTAGAATAGTATGTTGAAAGTTAGCATGTTCATACACTTTCAAAGTTATTTGTTTTTCTTCCATCTGCTTTTGAGGACATTTGGGATATGTCTTCATAAAGCAGCTATTGAATCGACACAGAAGATTAATATTTTGTAATATGCATTCAAGTTATTTTAAAGGTAAAATTTTGGGCTGACTAATCAATTTTGGGAAAAAAAATTAATCCATTTCTCACTGACAAAATTCTTCCCTATGTAATTCTCCTTGACTCTAAAGGTCAATGAATTCAATGAGTACATAACGTTTCCAATTCAAACTACTTGTATTCTTAGATGAAAACAGGCTTATGATCAGATCCAGATTGGGTGCAACTCCAATGACTCCATATGGTCTCAAACACTTTGCAAAGAATAGTCCTGGTAATGGTAAGTGCCAGCTGATGCTTCCAAAATATGAAGCTGCTCGTGTCTGAGTAAGAGTTGTCTAGACCTGGCCATTCTCATAAAAATCAGCATTTCCATATTGCCGTAGTATTGCATGGACTGAAGTCAAGATGCTAAAGAAGCACAAAGTTTTTCTACCCTCTTTCTACATAAATTTATCTTATTAGATTGCTTGTTTAGCCTGTACTAAAAAGTTCAAGTCCAAGAACTGCTGCAGTTTTATTTAAATAAGATTTTTTTTTTAAGAAAATGTATCATAATTTAGACAGAGACATGACTGGTATGCTTTTAATCTTAAAATATGTTCTATACAGCTATAACTTAAGGGTTTTGTGCTTATTTTCAAAGTACGCTTAGCTAAGAAAAATCTGCACTATGGCAATTTTGAGAAGAAAAATGGAAGGAAGCACTCTAACACCACAATATCTGTAACATGAAACAGCTTTTCTCTAACCAGAGCTTGACCTTGTTTTTCAAAGGGAAGTGAATTTCCCAATGGATATAGGATAATTAGGACAGTGGGCAACAGAAAATGCTAAGTGATACACTCACACTATGTACTTTACACATTTAAGTAAATGGTTCAGTTGCACCTTTTTGTCAAAGGAGAATAAACACAGACATGAAGGAACATGCATATTTTAATCCTAAACTCATATAAAGTTGTATTTGCTTCAGTATAAGCAAGTAGGGGGTGGGGGTGTCTATCTTTTTCTAAAAACACTCTGAATCCAGTTTTTAAATAATTACAACAGTCAAAGTGAAAATGAGTAGAGAGGGCCTATAAAGCACAGAAAGCAGGAGCTGGAAGGAAGCAATAGTCTGTCAAGCCCATTATTTGTCTAAGCTCCTGTTTTCCCTTCACCACCTTTTTCCCAAATCCAACTAATAGAGGAAAAACATCAAAAGACCAACAACCAGTATCCCCATTGGAAGATTGGTATCTTCTATAGAGTTCAGCTGTGATGGTATTCATGTTCCTTGAAGCCTCTATTTGAACAATGTAACTATGGAAACAGATCTGTGATGCCCTGCACCTTATCAGGCTGCCTTTATTTAAATTCTTTTCTTGTGTTTTCAACAAAGCCATTCACTGAACCTCAACTAATCTAAGATTCTGTTAGGGGTGAGGTTTTAGTTTGAGTAGTTTTGTTGTTTTTTGGGTTTGGTTTTTTTTTTTCCTTCACTACCATCTCTCTTCCAAATGGTCCTCTCCCCTACTAATGCCATCTGGCAAGTTTTACTTGACTCATCTCTTCAGTTCCTAGCTCAAAAATATTATGGCTGTATTTATTGCCAAGCAGATTCTATAGTTTTTACACACACTCCCAACCCTCCCAGGAATAGTGAGATAGTTTTCAATGAAAATTCCACTGATTCAACAGCAACTTTTTCATTTTGGTTTTAGCTGCTAAGAATCTGCCTGCATCTACATCAGATGTGCCTATAAGTTCTCTCTAGAGAATTCCTAGGTTAGAGGTACAAAGGGTTACATCTCTGCAATACCAACAGTTTATCAGTTCCAGATGCATATGGAATCCCAAATCCTGTGTTTACAAATTCCAAATATTAGAATACTTTTGGGGAACAGAGAACAGGAGGGGAGCTGGGAAGCTTCAAGTTTACTATATGTAAATTTAAGAGGGCAAATCTGGGTTTGCCGTCACTGAATCCAAGTCTGGTGCACAGGCAAGACCTATAGCAGCGCTTTTGCAAACTAAGCAAAAGCTACAGCCTCTGCAGTAGCAAGTGAAACACATGCTAGAATCCTCCACCTAAGTAGATACAAGCCAAACATTATTTAACTTTTGAGGTTTTGTAATACTGCCCATAACTGTAATTTAAAGTCTCTGGTAGTTTCCAGTGTGGAGGAAGGTGGAGTCTTATCAGCTTGCATGAGAGTTTTGTGAAGAGGAGGATGGGAGTTATAAAACAATTTTATTTTATTCACTTACTACCTTTGATATTCTGTATTGGCTGAGGATTCAGAAGATATGGCAACACAGTAGCCTAAGACATGCTGTAGCTCTCTGAGCTCCCAAGGCAGACTGGTATAAATACAAAGGCAATTGCAATTAACTACCCAAATGAGCTTCACAATGGAGAACTAATCAAAACCTCCTCATGACTTTCACTTGGACAAGGCAACTGTATGTATGTTGAGACTTTAAGAAAAAAGTGAATGTGAAGGAAAGCATACAGCTCAAACACTCCCACTTTCTATGTTTTCCTGCATTATCTCTAGGCTTTTGTTGAGCAAACTGTCTGATGAGGCCAGAGCAGCACAATTCACGAGCATTACTCACTGGGGTTCAGTTATTATTTCACATGGAAATAAGGAGGACTTCTAGGAACCTCAAGAGCAAACCAGTTTCTTTCATGTTGTTGCCACTGCAAATTTCTAGTTTCTAGTTTCTTTACTCTGATCATAATATACCATCTAACAGCTTCTGTGAGGTGTAAAACACATCACATTGTAATAATGGATTTTAAGTGAAATTCTCCCTGATACTTGCAGAGCTTATTTTGGTTTACTGAGGAACGAGTTTGAGATACAGCCAAGGAGAGGACCTGCATACCTAAAGAAACCTTATATGTTCAAGCCTTTCAATCCAAAAAGGTAATCAAAGTCACATTTTCTCCACACATCTAACCATGGAATAGCAGCTCCTTTCCTATTTCCACACTGATCAGGAACTTGCCATGCTATTTCAGCCCATACCCAGCAAAACCACAGCAAAGCAGGTAAGCTCCCTGACCCCAAATGCAACATTGCCTCCCTGGAGAGTCATGACAACAGCATGACAACACCAACATAGTTCATAGAGAACACATTTTTCAGAGAGTTCTTCAGATTCCACTGATGTTCAACAGGTATTTCTGAAAAATGCAACCTACACAAAAGTTAGAGAACAAATAAGACAGATTCCAGTTTCATCCCTTGTGTACTAACAGGGAAATTTTAAATCTTTATTCCTATTTATTTTTAGGAACTACTAGACTTGGCACAAAATAAACTGTTACTTTGTGTTACCCCTTACATTCTCAGACTAATCATTCTTCATATGTTATCTCTGGCAGCTCCTACTGCGCATCATCATCTCTCACCATTGAAAGACTAAACATGCTGCTTAAAGTTGGGACAAAATGAGGAACTAAGAAGTACAGTGCTAATTTAATTTCTTGCCACATCTCACCTTTCACTGTGTAAGATCAGGGCTTTTCTAGGGACCCTGTGCATAAGACCACCAGTGCCTCCAACCTCCTCTTGCACAGATGGCAAGGGAAGGGACCATAGTAGGAGGTCAGCTGTGCCTTTGGAGAGGAACAGTTCTACACTACATTCCTCTGCTGGGTTTTAGCTCCACTCTTGATAGCATACAGTTAATAGATATCAAACTAAATCATACAGAAAAATACTTATATAAAACAATTGTGAGTAACAAGGGGCTGGGATAACAAGAAACCTAAAAGTCATGCATGTTAAGTGAACAGTGAATATATTTAGGTTAGAAATCAGAAGGATGATTCCAATATGGCAAAGGAGCAGCTTCCCAGTAACTAAAGAAAAAAAAGCCTAATTCCACTTAAAAATCAGAATATGAAAGAAGTTGTATGGCACAGCTATTGTAAATAAGGCTGGACAGCCCCCCCGGACCAATGGGTCTCATTCCCTGCAAGTGTAGTACTGGAGTTGGATACTTCTGTGGACCATGTTATCCTTTCATTATATTGTGCAGTCCCTCTGAAATTACTGAAGCTTCTGCTTACATTTCTGAGGGCAGATCTGGGCAATTTGCCTTTAGCCTCATACCACTGAATACACTTCCTTTTCTCCCTCCCTGCCCACAACTTGAAAAATTAAGCTGGGAACATAAATCTCTATTTCAGATTTCCTTGGTTTATGCAGACTAAGCCAAGACACTCCCAGCCCCTCTCAAACATCTATAGCAACGAACCCATTTTGGAGCAATTTCTTCTCCCATGAAAGACACTATCTAATGACATGGATATGCATTTTCTCTCCATATTAAGTCGATTTCATAATCTAAACTAGAGCAAGACTTTGATTGCTTCTGTATTCTTCAGGCTGCTGTGGGTCCTCAGAAGACAACCAAAGTGGTGAAATGAATTTGGAACACTGGATTTTCCTCAAAAGCTTTCTCACAGAAAGCTTTAGTGATCCTTCCACTAGAGTCTGCTCACCAGACAGTTGCCATTAATTACTGCATGGGAATATTTGGCCAGATGTACACAAGGCACAAATCATGCGTTAGGGATTCAGTTGGTTTAGAACTATGGCAGAAGGAGTCGGCTTTCTCCTTTCTGTCTTTTATGTATTATTTCAAATTCCTATGGCATTTTTACAGGCCTGGCTGTAGACAGAAGCAGGTAGGACTCAGTAGTGAAGCTGAGGAAGGACAAGTCACCTACTTCACTTAAATTCAGTTTTTAAGTGGAGCTTTGCCAAAACTATGAGCCTCTCCCTGCTACACTGCACGCTACCAACCTAGAGGCTGTAGCAAGTTTAAACCCACCATTAAACTTGTGTCTAAATGTAAGCCTGTATTTCATGGTCTAGAAGAAAATTAATTTGATGATTAAGAGAAAAATAGAGTTACAGCCTTGTTGGCAAAAGCAGTAGTAGAACCAGCTGCCAGTCCTCTTGGAATGAGGAGGCATATTGCAATAAGAACCACATTTTCTGTAAGAAATCTCAGAGAACATTGCTAGCAAGTTGTCTCTAACATCTCAGATTTATAGCACGGACTGGCTCAGAACCACTGCAATTTCAGAGCTTCCTTGCAACAAAACTGTTATTAAAGTTTGAAACTCTGGCCAAGGCTTTTATTCCTATAACAGTTTATTATCTCCCTCTTTTCTAGTGCTAAAAGTCCAACAATACAATAGTCTCCCTAGGTTATATGTAAAAACATATACAATAACAGTTCAGAGCTACAGCATCCACCTTCCAGTAAAGCACTTTCTGTGCAAGCCACTGGGGGCATGTGGGTCCCGAGGTCAGAAAAAACACATCATTTCGTTCCATCTTCTCTTCTGACATCAAAAGAGTTCAACAGATAAGAAAGGAAAAAACCCCATGTGCCCTAACATGTCCATAGGTAAAATCATGCATTTATGTGGATGTGGTGGGAAACAGTAATGCAATGAAGTTAGAAGAAATAAATCCAGGAAATTTTCCCTCTCACACCTTATAAGTTATGATGCACAAAACGTGTGTACACTACTGTTTGCAGAGAACAGCTCAACTAGACACAGTTGAGCTGGTTTTAAAATGAATTAGTGATGGTGAAACAGCACAGCTTGCAGAAGCCGCCAAGAAAGTAAGTTAATTTTCAGTTTATTAGGATAGAGACTTCTCACTGAGTCCGGCTCCTTTCCCTCCAGAGAAATGAAACATTCTCCTAGGAGCAAAAGAACTCGGATCCAAAGGAGGAACTGCACTGTGGCTTTCCCAGTCTCCCAGCTAATCAGTTCTGCCCAAAAAGTCTTCACTTTATATATTGATATATAGAAGAAATCCCCTTGTAAAGAAAAGGAGCTTAAAGGTTCATCTTTGCCTTAACAATAAAAATAAGAAGCCACTTCACAAACCATTTCAGTCACATGGGTTAAATGGAACCAGCTGTACATGTAGCCATCGTGCAAACAAAACTGTCATTAAAAAGAAGTAATTTCTTGGTGGCGCTGAAAAGTGGATAGGACACTACAACTTATCACAAAGGGACAGGGAAGAAGGTTAGAAAGGACAGTTCAGTCATTTATTCTGACTCACTGGATATTGACAGCAATTCAGTTTAACCCTTTCACACCTATATTGAGGCTGATCAGTGCTACCTGGGAGAAGCACAAGATACAGGAAGGCAATTCCTAAACAGTGGTGTCTCAAGAATTTCTAACAGCTGCTGCCTGCTGCACTGACTGAACTCAAGTCTCTGAATTAAGTCCTGTGAAATTCAGTATTTGCCCCAAGAAACATGTCTGGGATTATCCCATAGACTCCACAAGCACAGGATACATGCAGCTTCAAAAGACAGCTCCCTGATGACTGAAGGAGGAGCAGGTATTACAGGACTTTTGAGTCTCTGCAAACAATATAGATATCATATCCTTTCACTGTATTACTCTACAGGCTCCAATAAATCTACAGAATTCAGTTTACCACAAGGCTACTGTTTTTCAGAGTGACTGACCCAATAACTGCTATTTATTCGTGGAGACAAGCTCCATTAAAAAAAAAAAAAAAAAGGAAAAAATCCACATTATTCCCCCTCATCACCACAAAGATGACATCTTGCTGCCAATCTGCCTGCCAGGAAACCATCTGGAAACAATACCAATACCACAATCTATAGGCATCCCTCCAATGCATTAATCAGGTCATCAGAGTTCAATAACTGACAGCATCTTTAAGAACTGGAAAGGATAAAGCTGTGGTAATAAGGCACAGTCAAGATCAATCCCCAGGGCCTAGTTAGTTCTTCCTCTCCTTTGTTTTTTTCCTTTTAAACAAAAAAACAACAAAAAACCCACAAAACAACATAAACAAAAAAACAACAAAAAAAACCCCACAAAACAACATACAGCATTAGCATTGTTCCCCAGTGTTTGGTTTTAAATTTACCATTTCAGAGAACTTCGAAGTGCAAGCAAGGCCTCTCAGTTTGACACATACACGCGTAATGGAAAATGTCTACTGTCTCACTGAAGTAAATGCAAGTCCTCTCACACATAAGCCAGGAAGTCACAGACTTCTGCCTTGACAGTAGAGTTATCCACATAAATCCTTAAAAGGGCATTGAAAAAGTCTGAAGAGAATTATAGGGGGCACGACAATGATTTGGAGAATGGGAAAAATATATTAAAAACATAAACATATATGTCTATGTTTATTGTAGCCAAAAATTGTACAGAGTTCAGCTTCAGATGGTTACAAGTTTTCTTATCTCACAGAGCAGAAGTACTTTCAGAGGGAGACTAGCACTACCAGATGCTAAACTTATCTCCAAGCAAGACATACCAAAACCCAGGGGCTAGAAACTGAAGCTGCAGAAATCTAAAGTTGAGAGTGCCCTGTTTCTAAAGCATAAGAATTAACAAATCAGAAAAGAGTGCTGTGTGCAATTTTGGTCTCCTATCTTTCTTTCCTAAACTAAAAAACAGGTGTTTTTCTGGGAGATAATGTTTTAACACCACAAGATATTGAATGTGTTACAAGACCAATGAAGAGACACATACTTCTGAAAAGCAGAGAGCAAGAGCAGAAGCACAGCAAATCCCCCTAGATTAAAGAAACATAGAAATCACAACTATTCTGTTCTATCAGTTCAGTACAACTCTCCGTAACATATATATATAAAAATAAAACACTGCCTGGAAGTAAGCAACTGTTCATTATCATGGTCAAAACTCTTTGTGGGCAGTAACAAGGTCTTCCTTGGTGTTTACACAGCAGCTGGTACAACACAACTCACAGTTATTTGTTGTACTATGTAACTCCATAATACAAAAGGGAGCACTCCGCTCTTCTGAGTTTAAGCTGAGCACTGAACCTAAACTCAGGTTTTGTTTTCACAAATTGAGATTCAAGATTTATCAAACAGTTCAAAACTTTTTATTTTTCTAGTGAGCTCATTCTTTCTGCTTCCTGAAGTTTTTCTGTCCCCTGTAAGCCTGAAAACTTCGTGGAACAGTTTTCCTATGAAGCATGTTCAGGTTCTCTCATTTGAAGATGGAAAAGACTGAATAACTTTGTTACCAGGAAGGGGCAAGGTGCAGGGAATCCAGGTAATAAATTCAAAGGGTGTTTTTTAATCTTATTTATTTTTCAGGCTACCAACTTCCAAAGGTAGCTAGTAATGGCTTTGTGTCCAGCTTATCAGCATCTAAAAACCTTCTTGGTCTGCAGATGTGGTGGAACAGCTATCAATAGCAAGTCAGAGTTAGCCACTAAAAACTTATTACATTGAGTCTCTCATTGTGGAAGAAATTAATATTTTGTCTTTCTGCTAAATCAGTTACATATTTTTGAGCTAATTAACCCATTTGAGGCAACATAACTAATATTAATGCAAGTACAGGACAAAAATCTTACATTAGAGACTTACAGATAACTGGGCTAAAAAAATTCACCACAAAATAATTCTCCAATGAACTCCAGCAATTCTACATATAAACCATGCAGTTTAAAGGCAAGAACTTAAATATTTGATAATTCCTAAACATTCTCATGGGCACACTTGCATTTATAAGTTTTATTTTTTTCCCAGTGCATTAAGCTAATGCTAGACTAAGCTGACATGACAGGTAATGCAAGTGTATTCACAAGTTTTATTCAGTGAACTCCTAAGTTGATTTCAGTTAGAATAAGACAACTTTGCATTCAGACGTAGAATCAGAAAATTCACATTGCTTACCTTTGTTTCAGGCCTTAACAGAAGTCCTTTCCAACTCCTTTCCCTCTGATACTTCTTTTCAAAGTGTTTGAAACCTAGTGATGAAAGTGGTAAAGTTTGACCATAACATTTGAAAAGCATTCTAGTAGAAATACTGCAGATAAATCACATTAATGCATTTTACAGTTAGAAAAACATAAATTAATAAGTTGTTGAAATAATCAATACCTAAATATCAGAAAAGGAAAATCTAGCTGGAGTAGCTACATAAACTTACTAGTCTAACTGTAAAGTAGAAAACAATATCTAGATAACAACCCAAATCCTTCTGAAACCTGGCACTGAGAAAAATTCCACAGCTAAATACCTCCACAGAAGCCTGTGATCACAGAAGATCCTGACAGCTGCTGAAATTTCATTTGGTAAGAAATCACTCAAGAGAATGGATTAGTCAGATATGGGACAGTAAGAGGTCTTCTGTGTTGTGAAGTCCAGTTCCTCTTTACACACACAACTGTTTCACTTAACATAATTTCCCTTGCATGTATTACAATGAAGTGATGAGGTACAGGTTTTCACCACAGATGTTATTTCAGTCAGCTTTGATGAAGAAATTGCTCTGGACAATTTCACTTTCATTTTTCTGCAGTAACTTTTAAAGTATACAACTCTAGTTCGCTATTTAGCTCCTCATATGATGGGGAACTCCTGCAACTCATCAGTAAAGTCATCACACAGAGACAGTGTGTACATTTCCAACAGCTTTCTGGTCCAGGCAGATATGTAGTAGGCTTGAATCCAAAAGCTTAAACAACAAAGCACAGACATACAGCTAGATTTGAAGCGAGATTGATCCAATACTCACAGGTTAAATAAAGGCTCAAACTGACAAGCTCTGGAAATTCAAGTGTTTCTATTTACAGAATACAAGGTGACTGCTACAGCAGGGGACTGGGAGCGGCCCAGAAAAAAAAACAACAATCAAACACGCCAGTCCTGTGTTCCTAATAACAAGAATATATGTGACTTTAATGATATAGTCCAAAGAGCACAAAGTTCTCGGTTTATTCAGCTATCTAGGTGTTATTGGTTAGTATTACCTTCAACTAGCTAAGCAATAATTATCAACAATAACTTGCTTGCATATCTTTCAATGCTGGATTGCATCTCTAAAAGCCCTTCAAAGAGCATCTGTAGAGAATAAACTTCTGTACTGCTCCTTCAAATGCATGCACATGTTTTATGGAAGGACAATCTTCCAGCAACTGCACAGAAATGAATGTAAACACACTTCAGCTCTTGTAAACATGTCCACAGAGACCTCTCATATAACCACAGAGTATTCCCCTTCAGGTTTTTTCTACGTCTGCAAAACAGGAAAAGCAAGGCTATCTTCCTCCTGTATGTTTTAAGTGCAGGGGTTTTGAATTTTACGAAATCCTGAGCTAGAATATGTATAAGTGCAAAGTTTTAATCATCACTGCATATACTGTGCTTATGCAAAAAGTAGTAATATATGTAGCTCCATTAAGCACCCAGAATAGCTTCATGCCAGCTTATGCCTCTCAATTTTAATAGACAGCTTCCAGAGTATTACAATACTAATAGGTGCCATATATCAAGATGAGGACATTCAGAAATACTCAGTATTTGCCCACATGGAAAAGAAAGGGACAATATAGTATCAGTTGTTATTCTAGATCTGTATGTAACCCTCCAGTGGAAAAGAGACTTCTAAGAATAAGGTACAATCCAAACCAGAGAAGGCTATAAAGGCTACCTGTTAGGTAACACAAAGAATGGCACTGATACTAAGGGTCACCAAACAAAACCAGTGTACAGATACTCAATTTTAAGAAAGGGAACTATATAAGGTCATGGCAAGAAAGAAAGAGGACACTAAGAAGGAACAGTTCAAAAAGCAAGAAGCCTCAGGGAGAGTTGGGAGACTATTGCAGGGCACAGCTCAGCTCTTAGAAAGTGTATTGCTTAAGTAAAGACAGGGAAGCCCATAAACCGTGGCAAGTCAAATGTAAGCAGGAAATTAAGGGAGCTAAAAGACAATCCAAAAAGTCCCTGCAAACAAAGATCATGGTGCTAGTAAACAGCTCTTTAAATACATCAACAACAGGAAGCCAGCTAGGAAAGCAGTTGTACTGCTGGATGACGAAGGTGTGAAAGGGGCAGACATAGATGATAAAGCTGTAGCAGAGAAGCTCAGTGACTTATTTGCATCAGTGCTCACTACTGAAATCTTTGGGGAGATTTCCACACCCATTGCACTCTTTGTTGAAAATCTGGCAGAGGAGCCACATCAATCTGAAGTAAATTCAGGAAATACTAGACCAAACAAGGAAGTTAGATGTTAATAAATCAGTGGGACAGAACAATGTTCACAAAAGTTCTGAAAAAAACAAAATGTGACTTTGAAGAACCACTAGCCAAGGTGTATAAGCCAGCATTTTAGAGAGTCTCTGTACTGAAGGACTCACCGGTCCTGCCTGCGTAACTCCCAGCTACAGAAAGGGCTATGTAGGGCAACCAGGAACCACACTCTGACAAGTCCAACTTCATTCACAGTTAGAGTAAGCACATTAGAAAGAGTAACAAGCAAAGGATAGAGCTTAACAAGCGCTTTTTAAGATGGACAGGAATCAGTAGTGCAGTCCTTGGGATCAGTGCTGGCACTGGTGTTACTCGGCACATTCATTAATGACAAAACTGATTGGGGAAAAAAAAATGGGCAGGTAGGCTTTAGTGCAGATAAATTTCAAGTAATTCATCTAGGCAATACCAGCTCTCACTGTTCCTACTCAACAGCTGGAGCCATCCTTAACAGTTCTCTGAAGTCACTGTCTCAGTGTTCAGCAGCAGTCAAAAAACCCAACAGAATACAGGAATATTGTTTTAGAGGTCTGCTTTCTGCCAACATGCTGATTGCTATCTTTTAGTATCTAATGATAATTGTCCATAAACAATGCAATAAAATAAAATAAAATATACACACGGCTGGTACTCTTCCTCCTGTGCAGCTTGTGGATTAATTTTGTTATTTTATCTGTACTCTAACCCCAGCAAAGGAGCAAGTTGATAGAGAGCAAACATGTTCATTACCTCTTGTGGCAGGGGTAGGAGTGGGACAGGAACACATACAAACAACAAAGAACAAGAAATAAAACAATTTGGACCAGTTACAGGTGTCAGAGCTTTTCTTTTAACACCCTTCACCCTGAAAGCACTTTTTACATCTTTATACTTAGTACAGACATCCATAAGCAATTATTTTACCAACCCAGGTAAACCAAAATTTTAATTTAATTTTTAGTTCATCACAAAGTTGCACTTCAGAAGCATTTGTTAAATGAACACTGTCTTTGAAGACAGCAAGTTATTTATATCTCAAAAACATTTAATCAGCAAAGCTGTATTTCCTGTCTTATAAGTGAAATATAAGCTTGGATAGAAGAAAAAAAAAATACCTCACAAGAAGTGCAATTAGAGCAAGTTTGTTTTCAAGACAATAAATCCCTTGTTTTGAGGTTCGATTTAGTTCATTAGCTTGTAATTCACAGTTTTCAAAGGAAAATATTTTCGTTTGGTTCTTGGGGAAAAAAATTCTATGCTACTTTGATCAAAAATTAACAAGGTTTGACAAAGTTAACTCTTATGCCTGCTCCCGACAGTCCGTCTCAAAACCTTGTGCTTGTAATAAAACTGGCTAGAAAGGAACTAGCACTAGAAAGCTACATAGTGAAAATTCCGTTCAGCACAGAACACATAACAGGCATGAACAGACGTGAAACACTATGTGTTTTTCTCCGCCTTAATTTGGTAAGAAGTAGGCTATGTTACTACAGTTCCCTACACCAATATTGATAACCATATATTGCTACTGTAACATACAGGTACCTGTCACATATAGGATCTTGCACAGTGCTCAATTACAGCAAGTTCAAAGCAGGTTACCTCAGAAGTCAAGTACAATATAATAAAGCAGCCTAAACAATATAACATCAAGTACTGAAACATATTTACACATTTATGTTTACTTTTACCATCTCAGACAAAGCAAAAAGGATAAAGTGGTGAAAAGTTTGCAGTTAGAGGATACTACATTAAGTCTAAGGGCACAATCATGTATGTAGAGAAAGGAGTAAGATCAACACTATTTTACCTGGAAAATTATTTCAATATCTCTGACTTTCTGTCCTTGCCATTGGGATGCCGTGCAAGTTGTTAACTTTTGCAGCCACATTTTCTGTATATCATGGTGGTTCAGTCAGGAACTGAGCCCTCACTTCTGCTCAGGCTAACCAGGCCTACCGATTTGGTCTCCATGTCTCAATGACCACACCTATAGCTTGGAAATACCTCAGAGAAGGAACATAACTTTGTGTGTCAGAGAAGAGCTAAATAGGTTGAATGAGAACTAAGTACTTCATTAATCACCTAAGATGAACTACATAGTGGCACAATTTCAGGTAAAATGAAGGAGTGATATTTCTGCTGACTCGTTTAGAAGCATTTGAAGAAAACCCATATAAATCAGCCTTTTAAGCAGCCACATTGACTTTTACTCTGTATGAGTTGTGCTTAATTGATCAGTAAATAGCCCAGCACCTATGTTCAGGTTGACTTAAGTGTGCAACTTGAGCAAAATTCCCCATCAGTTGTCATAAAGCTTTGGTCTCACAGGTCAGGGCTGAGGCAAAATGGAGGGAGTGCCTTGGAGCCTGCCTGGTCAGAGTTGAGGCCAGCAACGTCTGCAGGCCACGGCACAGCTCCTGCCTCCTCACCAGCCCCTCAGCCTGAGGGGATTCCCTCATGGATACTCACTGCCATCCCACAACCATGCTTTTATCCGCATTTCTCACAGAATGACACTAAGTGGCACAAGTGACAGGCTGCAGAGCCAGGCGGCCGAGAGCCACCCTGAGACGGTCCCAGCCTGTTCCCACCAGCTCTGGCACTGAGGGGACCCCGGGGGGAAATCCACCACACACCAGAGCCTGGCTGTTGCCCCAAAACATCGCCAGAGAAGCATCTGGATAAAGGTGTCAGGGGCACAAAATGGCGGCTGCTGAGGGCGGGAAACACTCTGTGGGGTCCCCCACAGCCAAGGCGGGCAGGGACACCCCCTGAGGGACAGCCTGCCTCAGCCCTGCCGCCTTTCTGTAGCCTGCAGCGAGTGGAGACTGTGAGGGGAAAGGCCTGAATTACTATCCATGTAAGTGACTTCATAATTATTTGTGGTATAATTAATTTCCTCAGTAGCTGAATCAGTGATCAGAAGTTTCTATTGATTGCCAAGAAAATAATAATTTAAAAAAAAATTAATTATCTGACTCCAGGCCGTTTTGCCAGCAATACAGAGGTAGGTTGCCACAAGCCCTCCTCCAAGAGCACTACATGGTGTTAAGGCACAGGGCTGAAGGACACACACAATGCAAACCCCCCAACTCCCTCAGCAATGCTGAACTTCAGACTTCAAACACCAGCAGCTTCTTCCATTCAAACGCGTCCACTCCACTCACGAGCACAAACATTTTCACAGCGACATGAAAAAAATGCGGTACTGAGGAGGAACACGAAAACGAGTAGGAAGAAGAAAGGAAAGCGAAGGAGAAAATGAAATAAACCTTCTTTCACCACTCCCCTGTCTGTGAGAAAGGTGCACCCACACAAGCCAGGGTGTCTTTCTGAAAAACTGGATGATACACGCTCAGATATTTGCTTGCCTCTTACTGGTAGGAGTTTAATCAGCACTGAATACCTCCAGCTGGTTTCAAATTACAGCCAGGGGAAGTAGTACCATAAAATTCCTCACAGCCACCCAAACCATTACTCTTCTATTTTCTTCCATGTGGGGTCATCACACCCCCCCTCTGGAAAGCTTAGAGGTATGATACCACTGCAGGCATCTTCAGAGAGAGCCTCACAATGGTGTATTATGAGGCTTGTTGTAACATCCTTTCAATTTTCTTAAGGTCCAGTGATTTAGAGAACAGGGTCTTTTGTGTCTCCTGTCAGTTCCAGGAAGCTCCTGTCACTGGCATGGAGACTGCATATGGAAAAGAGCTGCTAAATAGACCAGTTAAAAGAACATGGGCCCAGTTTCGCTCCCACATTACTGAAAACCATGAATGCTGCATCTCTGTTGAGGTCAGAGGAATTGCACTGCTCTGATGCTGGGGGTGAGACACCCGTACACCAGCTGTTACATTTCAAAGCCAGGGCTCCCTCTGCGATGGTCTCACAGGCTCTGCCCGATAGACACCCCCTGAGGCCACCGCAGCCAGAATGTCAGCTCTTAAACAGCAGCAGCATCTGTCCAGGCAGATCCCACCAGTCTAACCCACAACAGCACTGCAGTAAACATACGCTGCACAAGACAGAAAAGGTTTCTCACCTCCAAAACTAGGCTGGACTTGAACTAGTGATGCGGAGAGCTAGTGACACTTTCAGACATGAAGCACTGACGTAATACCTTCCTCTTCTTCCTCCAAAGGAAAAGGAAGCTTATGATCATAAAAGATTTAAGGTAAATAACCTGAGTAAAGGAGCCCATTTTTGACAACTTTCTCTTTCCTGTGTATTTTAAACACAGTCTGGTTACTGCTTCTGTTTTGTAACTTTCCTTTTGATACATTCAATAGTGTAAGACCATACACACAGTGATTCCCCGACCTAGACTTTGTGAGCGCTTCTTACAGAGCATGTCCTCACACTTTTTCTTCATCCAGTCAGACTTGTTCCTTGTTCAGGAGAGATGATGAGTGATTTATTTATTTTTTTTTTATTAAGTTACACTGATTCCAAATACATGACATAAAATAAAAGATATGAATGAAAAAAGTTTAGCTTCAATATTTAACAAGCTGTTGGCATCATTATAAGGAATTAATGGAATGATATATTTATTTGGTTAAGAGACAAGGAACTTCATAGGACTTAACACTGCAGAAAATATTAGTACACTGCTAAGTGCATTTTATAATGGGGTATTACAGCAGCTGTCCTTATTATTTGTAATGTATGTTTACACAGCAAATGGAATTGCGGCTGTCACTTAGTAGATATGGAAAATCTCACAATCCTGTCTCACCTTGTTTATCTATCAGGTATTGTTTTGCACCATGAGTATCCATCAGTTTACAGCACTTCAGAAAACAGCATCATCTTGAAATCAAATGCAACAATGTCCTGATCAGAACTAAGAGCTGGTAGCTCTAGTTCCTTTTACCCATGCTGCCTGCAAAACACAACTCCGATTGGCCTTAGAAGCAAACAGGAAACTTGCAACACTTCCAGGCAGATAAGAACAGCTAACTCACAAAACAGGGATCCTTTCATTATTCGGAACATCTCAGAAAGTGTCTATGCCAGAACAAGTACCACTGTGTCTCTCTCCAGCCACTCAAATCCCAATCTTCTTTGTAAGGGTATTTTCAACTCAGACCTTGGTCTCCCCATTACCCACTCATCCCTTAATATTTTGCTGAGGTTAACAATCAAGAGAGTGATTTTTGCTGCTTAACAGTTTTTCCTGCTGAAAGCTGGATTACACTGGTTTAGTACGTATATAAAGGTTTCGGGATGAAACTACAGGCTTGGCAGTCAGATTATCCTTCATTACGCAGTTCTAGTATCATTTTGGGCACATCTTTCTGTTCAGATATTGTCATGTCACTCTGCAAATACCCCAGATCACAAGACAGCTGAGGAATAAGAGAAGCAGCACTAAAAAAGGCAATTTAGAGCAATGGACTTAACCTGCTGTGCAACAATTAGAAAAAACCTGCAGTAGGTGTGTAAAACAGCACATGCTATCACTCATTTTCCTCAGCTGGGAGGTCCTCAGCTTCAGACCACCTGTGGACTCTCAGCAATTTGTCACATTTCACAAGAAAAAAAAAAAAGCAAGTGATGCATATGACTAGCAACTACAGCATCTCTTCCTCCTCCCACAGGTTATATCTTTTACTTTCAAACAGAACATATGGTCTGTTTTAATACTATGTTGATGAAGAAAATAACTGAAGACATCCCTCAGTGACAGTTCTGTATCCTATAGCACATCAACTGCACCACATGCCCTAAGAATACCTTTGGCACCGAGAATGTTGTGCAGGTAGAACAGCACGTCAGTCTGAATAATTAATATGCCATCAGCTGGCCATGTTTTTGGCAAGTGAGTGAATTTAATCCAATTACTGCAGAGGTGATGAGGTCAAGCTGACTCTTACTGAAGAATCACCAGCAAGGCTGTCCTCACAACATAAGACACTGCAGCTTGCTGGACTTAGAGAGCTGACAGACTGTAGTGAAGTTTAGCAATGCTCAGACTTGTTATAACAAAGGTAAGTGCCAAGAAACTGCTTTGTGCCAGCAAGCAGAAGAGGAAAGGGATTCAGCAAGAACACACTTTGTAAAGCACACTGTAATCCTAAGTACTTAATTGCCTTTGGCAAGAGCTGCATCCCATTGCTCTCTCAGAAGTCGTTTTATCTGCAACTTGATGCTCGCAGCTACAGCAATGAATGGAGTGGGGGAGGAGAAGAAACTGGGGGAACCAGTGAAAGAACTACAGCTGCCAGTCTGTCTTTGCTGAACTACCAAAACAAAATATATAAAATATCGGTATGCACAAGGCCTGATCCACGCATCCAATGACGCTGGAGAGCTCCCATAGAAGCAAAGGCAGACTGACTTGCATCCAGGCTCTTTTAACACCTACAGAGGCAGTGAAATTTGTTGTTAAACACCTTTATTTCTAGTTTAGTATTTATGTAGGAGTGTTTTCATTTCCAGATATTCTGAGTAAACCCATATAGGTTAGTGTAAATTTGAAGGTATAGCCGGAGTTTCTGTTTCTTTTCCCTGTCTTTGCTTGCAATGCAGCATTCACAAATATTTTACAATATGTTAACCCCAAGTCATTGTTCCCACATAAATGGAAGACCCAAAGGTAAATAATGCACCAAGCCTCTTTAATTAAATAAGGAGTTTGGGGGAGTAGTTTCTGCAGACCTTTTTAAATCTTAAAGCCTGCCAACTGGATGAACAAAAGGTAGATTAGGCTCACATGATAAATCCCAGTAAACCTGAAAAGCCTTTGTTAATAAGTCACTAAGGGAATTTTTCCCCCCCCTAGAATTTCTGCTCACCAGAAGTGAGAGTTAGGATTATTCAAGTGGGTTTGGTTTCCAGCAGCATTAAATGGGTATATGCCTCATGGAGCTCTAATCTCCTCATTTCTATAGAGCTCAATTCTCCTTTCATTCTTACTGAAGGAGAAGCAGTTATTTCTAGCTTTTATATAGGGAGCAGCTGCTGAAACTTCAGAGGCAAAAAAAGTTTATGAAATTAGTCAAGATTCCCAGGAAAATTAAACTGGAATTCTATACCAACTTTAATAGCAGCAGCAACAACAGCAGATGTACAAATGTACTTTCATGTTGGTATTTCTTTCATGTAGCAGGTTGCAAATGATCCTTTTAAGTTTCCATTCATAAGTTAGTGTTCAGTAGCTTGTTCACGGAGCCAGATGACATGTTAGTCTGGCAATTAGTATACTCTTCTGTTTGTAGTGAGACTTAATGAAGACATTATTAGAGACAGAGGTTGCTGTAGCACATTCAACAGACCCTTTACAATTGCTCAGCAAAGACCCAGATTTCAGCAAAGCCCATGTTGTAATCACAGACAATGTGGATGACATTTGAAGCTGTGATAAATTTTAAAAAAAAAGAGTTCAGAGTCCATCCTACCTGGATCCATCTGGCTTCACTACTGAATCGTTTTCAGCACTATAGAATAATCCTATCTTCTTTGCATGCAGTGCTGAAATCCAAACAGCATATGTAATCCTAATGTACATCGTGGAAGCGTTTCCATCAGTGAAGGGAATGAAGGCAGCTGTGCAAGGCATGCTAAGATCCTGTCTGGAACAGTGGATGCCATTGCTGTTATTCAGACTTGGAAAAAGTTTTAAAAAGTCTACTGCAACAGGTGTAGCAACATGTTTCTAAAGCAATGAGAAAAAGAACATCCTACCTTCCAAAGGGAGGTTAAGAAATGAATAATTCAGCATCAAATAGAGAAGATAGTATTAATCAGCCAAGGGAAAAGAAAATATATTCCTTTGTTACCTCCTAGGCTCGTACCTGTGGAGTAATGTTTGGAAAAGCTATTGAGTGCTGCTCTAAACACAGGAAAAGAAAACAACTGTGACATGTTTTAGTGTGAACTTGACAAGTTTATGATGGAGAGGAGACGAGTCTTTGTGTAAGAACAGGATGAAATAGTCCAGGAACCCTTCCAGCCCATGCTCAGGCCTGAACCCAATCTACCTAGAAGAGTCCAACAACCACAGACTGTGGCTCCCAGTTCCCCAGAGTCTAACCAAGAACTTCAGCCATCTCCCTACATGGCCCTCAAACAGAGCTTCTGAGCACAGTTTCTGGATTTAGACATCCACAACTTTCAGACACAGCACTTGGAGCAGCTCTGAATTCTATTTGCATCTGCGTTTTGTTTTAGGAGGGCTCTGAAAGTAATTTGTAGCTGTTGGTTTATAGTGTTTCTAATACAGTGTATTTAGCCTGCGTAAGGATATTGGTATGGATTTTGATTGACTGTAAAAATAGGATCATCGCCCAGAGGAAGTCCTAATGATCTTAAAGGAGGAGTCAGGGAGAACACAAACCAGACCAAAAACTGGTAGAAAAATCATGCATCTCTTGCATTTAACTTCAGCCAATGACAATACGTAATCACTGCTTATTTCAGACTTCATAAATCCCTTTCAGCATTATAAAAACAAAACAACAGAACTTCACTGATTTATTCCTTCATCCTCCTTTGCACCATGTAGCAAAGCAACTAAAGCTATGGAGAGATGCTTGCAACAGCAAAGTATCTGGTTTCTAACTTTCTTTGCAGCAGACCTTTAAGATTTCCCTACAAGACCAATAAAAACCGGGTCAGTGATATTAACTAGCGTGAACCTCCCACATTTATGTAAAACCCTAGCTGTGATGTGTATCACACCAGGCATCTTCTTTCTGCTTCTGTCTCTCTAAAAAGGTTAAATACCATTAATACATTGCACACCAGCACAAGACATGCTGCCTCTCCTTCTACTAATGGTCCTCTGGTGGCAAACATTCTCCTACTATGACCAACAGCGTCACTCCAGTTACTGCTGGAGTTAAAGCACTTGTCCTGTAGGGGTAGGATGCAAAATGCTAAGGATGAGCAAAACATAGATGTATTATGAAAATGTTTACAGTGAGCACTATGTTACAAACTACAGTGCACATAGGGACTAGCTATAGAATAGTATCATTTGAGGAAACAGAAAACTGTGGAAATGTGCCAGATAAAAATTTACTACTCATGCCATCTGACAGTTATTAGCCAATATAATTCTGGTTTAAAAACAGAAGGCTCCTACAATGCACTCTTAGAGCCTAGTTCCAGGAACATCTCAGCAAATACAAAGTTGCACAGGAAGACACACACCATATTTGGCAAATAATAATGCAAGTCATTAGGAAAAAAAAATAAAGACATGTGTGCAGGAAGTAGGGGGAGGGAGATAGTTGTTCAGTTTGGGATTTAAAATGTGAGAGGAATTACTCCTTCCCTTACAGCTTCACTGACAGAAATGGTATTTCCAGCCCTCCACTAAGAGATGGCATCATTTTGGAGAGTCTTAGTGGGGAACACACCTTCTGCATCTCATTTAACTCCATGCTCACCCTCCCTAGGGTCCAATGCTTGGGAACCCTTGGAAGCAGGGGGTGTGGAACCAGGTATTTGCATTTCTCCTCTCAGCCATTCCCTTTGAAGACAACACAATCTAGGCTTCAAAACACTTTTGATTCTGCTTCTTGACTCTGGCACAAGTATTCCTGTGGATTGACTCCGCAGAAGACGGAGTTGTGGCTAAAATATATCTTTAAACTCGAAGGGAAGGGTTGGGTTCCCTGCCTTTTTGTCCCCGGTCTCCAGCCCCTGCGAGCCTGCCATGCTGCTGCCTCCCAGGCTGAGTGCAGGGAGCAGTGCCAGGCCAGAGTCCAGATGTGCACAGACAGGAAAGAGGATTAAATGGCAAAGAATCCCAAAAAGCCCCTTGCTCCGTAGCGTGAAGGCAGCACGCAGAGAAGTGGTTTCACCTCCTCCTCCCCTCCAAGTTAATGATTTTAAGCATTCATCTCCTTCCCTCATCCTTACGCCGTACGGTTAAGGGGTGTCACCAGGATTTATCCTTCGCGGAGACACCGTGTTGTGCAACATGGTACAAATTACTCTGAGAACAGCAGAAGTTGAAAGGAAAAAAACCAAACAACCGCATACATTTTGCCTGAAACGTGAAAGATGTAGCTGTGCAGCAAAGGAACATCTCTACATGTGCCTCCACACACGCACCCATATATCTCTGAAAGGCTCAGAAGTCTAAGGGAGAGCCCAAGAGAGGATCATTACAGCCTAGCCTATAAATGCCTGTTCCTAACAACCCTTTGCTACCTGCCAACGGAGAACAATAAAACTACAGCAAATCACACATAAAAGATGACAAGTACTTACTACCGCGCTGGGAGGGGAGCTGAGCGGTTCTCCCCGCGGGAGCCCAGCCGACGCTCTCGCCGGGGAAGGGACGGGACCTGGCTGGAGATGCCGGCAGGACCCCCGCCGCTCCGATGCTCCAAGCCCGGCATGTGCCCCGCAACCCGCTCCGCTCCGCCGGGCTGGCCCGCTGCGGGGCGGCTACCCCCGTCCCTCCGGAGGAGCAGGTTTCCCTCCTCCTTCCCCGCCTACTCCACCCCTCCCTCTGCCGGAGGATGCCCCGGTAACCACCCCCCCTACCCCCGGGGCTTCCCTCCGCCGCCAGGGACAGCCCCGCGGGTGCGGGGAGCGCTGCCGGAGCCACCCCCCTCCCCACACACCTCCGAAGCTCCCCCAGCCCCGGACCGGCGCCTCCGGTAACAGCCCACCTGCCGCTGGGCCGGGCAGGACCGGGCGCCGCTGCCCCACAGGCTCCGGGAGCGGGGGAAGCGCGGAGCCCGGAGGGAAGCGGTGCCCGGCGGAGATACTCACTGCGGTCGGCGAGGCTGCCTTTAACTCCTTCCCCGTCTCCCTGGGGCGGGCTGGCGGCCGCCTCGGAGGCTTATTAAGTGGGGTCCGGGGGAGCTCCCGGTTCGCTCCAGCCAACGGCGGGGAGGGACGGGTCAGCCCCGCACCTGTGGAGTGCGGCTCGCACAGGTGGGGCGAGTGTCTGGGTATGGGGGAGTCCATAGAGCTGGGGGGGTGTGCAGTATGAGATGAGTGTAGAAGAGTGCCTAGGGGTGTGGTGGTTGTGATAAGGTGCATACAGGGGCTGTAGATGGTGTGTGTATGGGGAGGTATAGAGGGATGTGTTTATAATCTTGCATGGGATGTGTATAGGATGTATATATGTTTTCTGGGGTGAGTTTATGGCTTGAATGTGAAGGTCTGTACAGGTCTTGGACAAGGATTGGAGCATCTCCCTTATGAAGAAAGGCTGAGAGAGCTGGGACTCTATAGTCTGGAGAAGAGAAGGCTGAGGGGAGAACTTATTAATGTTTATAAGTATCTAAAGGGTGGTTTGAAGGAGGAGGGAGCCGGACTCTTTTCAGTGGTTCCCAGTGACAGGACGAGGGGGAACGGGCATAAGTTGGAACATAAGAGATTCCACTCAAATATGAGAAAAAACTTCTTCACGGTGAGGGTGCCAGAGCCCTGGAACAGGCTGCCCAGGGAGGTCGTGGAGTCCCCTTCTTTGGAGATTTTCAAGATCCGCCTGGATGCAGCCCTGAGTGATGTGCTCTAACATGCTCTAGGCAATCCTGCTTTGGCAGGGCAGTTGGACTAGATGATCTCTATGGTCCCTTCCAACTCTAAAAAATTCAGTGAAATTCAGTGAAAACGCCTAATGGGTGTGTTTACAGGGGTGCGCGTCTGAGTATGTATGGGGAGTGTAGGGTCCCTACAGAGCTGCAGCCTTGCCATCCATCACCCCGATCCCAGCGACACAGGGTACCCAGAGCTGCCCTCTGCCTCCTCCACACCACCCCCAGAGCCTGGCTAGGGCTGGTGCACTGGCACATCTGCCCAGGGACATCCAAATCTGGGGCAGGGGATTTAGTTTAATAAACCGTTTACAGTTAATTGTGTTAAGTGCTAAGGTGGTGTGGAAGGAAAAGCAAATGAGAGGCGGGGACACACTGAATCCTCTTCAATACTAAGACCTTAGAACCTGCTGTGTTATAATGCGGAACTAGAGACCCTGAAGGGGAGGAGCAGGGAAATCCAGGTACATTGCAAACTTAAAACCTTTTTACTCTAATACTTTTAAAAGTTTTTATTTACACATTTAAAAACCCCAAACAACTGACTTTTTACCTGAAGTGGATTTCTAGCCAGTTCATAAACACACATGGGAATAGACACACCAAAAGCCCAGTTTCTATGGACAAAGCCTTTTCTTTCTGTCATCTTCGTTCTTCCGTGCTGCGATCAAAGTACTGCTGGGTATCTTAAAACGTGGTTCTAAACTGCTACAGAAAAGGAAAAGCACAAGCTGCAGAGAACATTCCTCCTCACCAGGTTCTAAAATACCTCTAGGGGTGATGGAGCAAGCCACAGCCCAAGCTCTAATTCTTTCTCTTCCATCACTCCATTTCCACTCAACAGCCGTCAACTCAGAAAAACGTGGCCAAGATAAGCAGGTCGCAGCAAAGCTGTGCTTTGGTGCAGCGATGTTGGGAGTATTATATTTGCAGAGTTTTTCATTTTGATCCTGAGGTGAATTTTTCAGCCATTGATGGAGGATGTGTCCTGCAACCAGAGTAGTGTAGAATGAGGCAGCGCAAGATGCTGCCTTTGCCTGGTACATCATTTCTCTTACTGAGGCACAAGCCTCTGCAAAGGACAAGAGCAGTTATTGTTACATGTCCATGAAAAGTTGGAGCCATTCCTTGGACTCTTTCTCTTCCAGGCACAGTACAAATGAAACCAGGAGGAATTGCTGCTGCCTCTTCAAGAAGAAGTTGTTTGCTGGCAGTGATACTTTTCTTACTCCAAATTCCCTTAGAGCAACTATTTGTTAGGAGCACAAGATGCTTTCACTGTTTTAAAAGCTCTGGGACTCTGAAAACATATGAAGAGAGAATTTTTAATCTTTTTTTTAAAAAGCCTGAAACACCGAATTGGGAGTCCCAAACAAAAATTACAGTCTCACCGGCTCTGTCGAACCTCCCTCTTCAGATTTCCTTTTCTGTGAAGTCACGACAGAGTTTCAAGGCTACTTTAAGAATATCTGTAAAGTAAAGTAAACCTACGAGTTGGTACAAATCAATATTAAAGATAGCTATTAGCCAGTTTATTTCACAGGTAATCTGGTGCCAGGTAACACCCTTCATAGCATTGGCATTCAACTGTGCATAGATACTGTGCTAGTTACATGCAGCCAAGCTGTTACTTGTAGGCTGTTTCCTCCTCGGGGTATGGTGATGGCATATCCTGGGCTGGACAGATGTGTTTCCTTTCAGTCCAAAACAAATACACATACATCCCCCATCTCTGCTGAAGTCTGTGACTCTCTGTCCATAGTTGCTTTCAAATGGCAGCGTATGTCTGCAGAATCCAACAGCTACGTACTCATTGGCACCCAAGCTGTTAAAATAAAAGTGTTTATTGTATGAAAATTTTCTTTACGCAGACAAATGTTTATTTGGCATTAGGATACAGAAAGAATATGGAAGCCTAATATACCCACACAGAGCCTGGCATGAGGTTGTTTTGACCTTTTCAATGTCACAGCTAACCAAAGTCTATACTGGCAACACCTTTTGGGAAAGAGTTTTCTTCTCAACATTTTTAAGCGTTTGCTCCAAGAAGATGCTGCTCTATATCATGCTTATGCTTTTCTTTGCTGATTTCTAGCCTAGACTTCATTAAACTCCTTTTTTTTAAAATGTTCTCATGTCTTACCAGTTGGGAATTGCTGCTCTAGACAATCTTGTAATAGCATCACTGTCTCTGCTTTCAATTTAAAAAGATTGCTCAGGCCTTAAACACTCACAAAGAACAAGGCCCAGTCTTGCCAATGAACCCACATCTGCCTTCAGCTGAGAAGGAGGAGTAGGAGACACTTGAATCGGGATGAAAGCCACTGAGATCCATAAGGAGAGCAGACGGTGCCCCTGCTGGGTTTCAAGGGATTGACTCATTCTCAGCAGAGCTTACATATTTCTCTCTTTTTTTCCTGTTTTTATGATTGCACAAGTCAGGTCAAGAAGAAAAAAAGAAGTGAGGATCTCCCATCCTAGTAGAAACCAGTATGATGTAACACTTTGTGTCCAGTCACAGCTTTCCCCCAGAGTCCTTGCTAAGACCGTTTATCTTCTAGTTGGGCCTTTGTCCTAAGAGCCCTCTAGGAGGCTGGAAGTCAATACTGCCACTTCCTTAGATGCTGATCCTAAATCAGATCAAGCCCAAGATAATGAATGTTCAGATATGACATTTAATGAATGCTGCTGGCTAGAGTAATCCTGTGCATTCTTAATTGGCTGCTTGAGGGGGCTTTTTTGGTTGGAGGGTTTTTGTGGGTTTTTTTGGTTTGTCTTTTTTAAATTGTAAACATCCTTCATGCAGCTGCTCCAGGGATGTGTTTAGGAAACAGCGGCTGCCTGTGTTTAAAAGATTTCAACTCATTGTGACCTACATTTAGATTTTTGTAGCTTATGTGCCACGGACCATAACCAGCAAAACCCTCAGAGAGCTTACAGAGCTTCTGTAGGGCAAGGCACAGGAAACAAATGAAGGATGAAGTTACCCAGCTGAAGTGTTTGGAAAAGTGAGTTACTGAAGCTGAACTATAGGGTTCAGATGATTATCAGGTGATTAGGAGTACAAGGAGCAGAGCTGCATAAAGGGAGTAAAGATAACCTCTGCTTTTGCCTTGTGCTTTCTTCCTGATACATTCTCTCACTTGCAATCTTCCTGTAAAATCTTTTAAGCTCCTTTCAGGACAACATTCAGAAGGTGCACTTTTATATGTGTTTCTTTCTCACTTAAACTTCTATTCCAGAAATTGCTTATGCATAGGGCTTGTTCTTGATATGACCCGTTATTAAGCATGGAAACTGGTAAAATCAGATGCTTGGGGAGTAACTTTGTTGGGAAGCAACACGTGTCCTAGAGGCAATTCTCTTTTTTCTCTTATTGGCACGTGGGTGCCTGTTTCTTTTTTTGCAGAATGTGAGCACTCGTTTTAAAAAGCGATGCAGCTTCTAGCCTCTTGAGATTAGGAGATAATCTTCTAAAAGTGAACCACTATAATATCTTCCCAAATCTGCAGGCAGATTAAATTATCATCCCCCACCCTGCTTCTGTCTTTGCTGACCATGAACTTAGAAAACACTGAGAAGCCTGTGAGTTTCCTGCGGCAAATACGGAGATTGAGTACCTAAAGAGGGAGGAAGCCAAGAGGTCAGACACAACGTAGTACTGACATTGACACAGTAATCTTAGGCCAGCATTAGTTCACTCAGTTCAGGAGCAAGAAAAATTAATTATATCTGTCAGCGAAAGACCACATAGGCAGTTTATGCCTATCTGGTAACATATACAGGTATCTGAGTCTTTGCATGTTTAGGTTTGGTGGAAAAAAGGCAACAGGGCTGTAAGCATATGGCTGTTGGGGAAATTACAGGTTTGGAAACTCAGCATCTGTTTTATCCTCTTGTATTTAGAGGTTGGAATAATGTATATGCTAGTGGCATAAACAAGGAAAAGCTAGCAATTTCAGTGATTTTAATAGCAGCTAAAGTGTACAACTTGTGTTTCAAAGTAGCAAACTGTGCAGACTAGCAGACCAAATATTTGGTTGGGCTGCAAAAATTCTGCACCATCGTTTTTCTAAAGCTACTGGTGATGGCAGAGAACTTCCACTTTCATACAGTAAAGCATTAAAAACATTAAATACTTCTGACTATTGCTGAATTAAAGCCACTGGCAGAGCACTGTTGGTTTTCATGCAGGTCAAGTGATGGATAAAGGGAATGGTCACTGTGTCTTATGCAAAAAGGCATTGAGAAACAGGTACTGACTGAGGCTAGATTAAACCTACAAATGAATGGATCAATATAAAGACAATCAATAAAAAGGCAATATTGCCATTTGACATCATGGCATCATTAGCTTTACCCTTTTCTTCATGAAATGGAAACAGACGGTACCTGTACATATGTGGAAGACACAACTTTTTTCCCCTGAAGCTCTCACTTCAGCAGAACTAAGTTCAAATTGACAGAGAGCTTCTCAGATTAATCAAACTTTGGAAAAATTCAGAAAATATGTTTATTAACCATTTCTACCAGACCATGCTTATGTTCTGCTCAAGTAATAGCCCAGAACTAGAGAGCCTGCATTACATATGCAGTTAGTGCCCATTCCCATTCTGTACAGAGACCAGCCAAGCTAGCTACAGAGTATAATTTACTTTTATTACAACCTTCAGTCTCTAATCTCAATTTCTAGCCTAAAGAAAGAAGCACTGGTAATGGCTACATGGCTACAGCATGATTATGATTACAGAGACAAACAGTATTCTTGCTTTTTTTTTTTTTTTTTCCTTTTAAATACAGAGCTTAAGAGCGCCATGTAAACAGTCTGACCCTTGGGAATGAAAGGTATGAGCAGCTGAGCACTGTGATAGAAACAACTACAGGTAAGTCTCACATAACACAGATTTGTTACACTGATAAATTTCTTACATGATAAATGGAGAAGGTATATTTGAAAGTTGCCAAAATTTGTGGCAATAAAGTTGTTATTTGACAAAGCTCAGATTAGTAACTTCAACAGTTATAGGAGAACAAAATTGCAGTTGTAAATAAAAGTTTTTGCCAGGAAATTATGTTTTCAATTGTCAACAACTCAAAAAGTGGAAATGCAAGAGGATATTAGAGTTATCTGGAAATGCAACTCATGCCTGACCATGCTCAAGGGCATGTTTGGGATTGCCACCCACCCACAGCAGGAGTTCCACATAAATAGTTCACCATCTATATTTTGGTAGCCAACCCCAGTTACGCTGTAGATGTACCTAGGCTTCTGGATCCATAGCTAAACCTCTGTGGTAGAGCAGGTGAATACTTGCCGCTAGTGAAGGGGAACACTTCACACAGGATTTCCTAGGCACTTTCAAAACAAGTCTATTATTTGCACATCTTTTATGTGTGGCACACGCGTCTCGAGATACCATATAGATGTAGTTATACTTTGCAGATCTAGAGAGAGAGAAAAAGAATATTTTCTTTATTTGTCCCCCTTCCTTCTTTTTCCCTGAGAGAGAAAAACATTTATTCTTACCAAACATAATGAGAGAAACCAATCCTGCTATATCAGTGCCCTAGCTGAGAGTATTGTCAGCAAATTCCATCTAGACTAAAAACTTTAAGTCCCTGTGGTGTGTCAAATTTCTGAGACTTTAAGCTAAAAATGAGTTTGAAGAGATTAACTAGCTGGGACTTGAAGATAAAGCTGGCTTCTCTGAAAGAAATGTGTTTTACACAGTGTTAAGTGTGCTTGGTTTCTCTTTTTAATAAAAGAAGCAAAGGAGTTTTGTGAAAAGAGTCTTCAATAGGGTCTTTTTCTTTTAAAACTGTGGAAGAGTTCCAGCCAGTCTGTAGCGTTGGCTTGAACTTTGTTTTTCTGCAAAGCAAGAGCCCTTTAGTTTTCAGTGGCTTCCACATTTTTTCCTCCTCCTTTTTGTGAAATGTGCCAGTGAAGTCAAGTGGGTTGTATTAACTTAACATTTTTCCAAACATTCACACTTAGGACCAAAAAAGGGAATATTTAATAAACATAACCAGGAATATGTTGGAATGTTGATCTCCTGATGATCATAAGAATTTTCAGTCATAAGGTCTAATTAAATATCCCAAGTTGGAAAGGCTTCCAGTGACTGTTACGTCTCCTTGTTATCTGGTCAAATATTTTTAAGTCAGCCCAAGTGGCTCCTGTGCCAAAGTGATACTTTTAATGTGAATAACACACATGCACAAGAGACTGCATTACAATTCACCTAGACTAGTGACATTTGGCATCTCAAATTTAATCTGAAAGCATCCACCTATCTTTATGTACAAGGGGCTCCCTGGCAATGTGACAGCTCTGCAGTGGTAATCATGTGTGTTTGTTTATAACTAAATCTTTTAGTCTAAGGAAAAAAATCATCTGCATGGTCTAGTATGGGAATTTGGACTACCATTGCCGACATTCTTGAATTTAGATGGAATGGGATTAAAGAGAAATGAAGACATCGTGTTAGACAGTTTTCCAAGAGTACTGTGCGATGTTGTTTTCCAAGAATAAAGCATTTTTGCCAAGATTAGATAAAAGAAACAAAAATGAAACGCGGAGATAACAAATGACTAATTAACCAGTTCTTCCAATTAGGAGCAATAGAATTCCAGTAGCACTCAGATAATCAGAACTGCTTTGTATTAACTGATAAAACAACAACAAAAAAAACATTTTAAGAGACAATCAATGCCCTAAGGAGCATCTCATCTAAGTAGACAAGTCAGACAAAGGAATATCATTGTTTTAGAATTAGGGAACTGAGGCACAGAATAATTGCCTTGTCTGCAGCTCATCTGTGGTAGGATGGTAATTGAATGCAGATCTCCTTACCACAGGCACATTCTCTATCTATATTCCAACTGGTCAGCTGAAACAGCCTTTCATTACTGCTCTGTCAACATACCAAGAATTACACAAGACCATGAACGTTTCATATATTTGCTTCAAATCCACTTCTCCCACCACAGCATTTAAAAGCCTGTAGCCAGTGAGCAAATACTTACCATAGACACAGTAAGTTCTCAAACCCTGACAGCAGGTTGGAAGTCCATCTGGAGACTCCTCCCCCTGCAAAATTCCCACTGACTTTATATTTTGGACTCCAGTTTCCTTTTGCAGGATCAACTTCTTCTTTAAAAGATATTTTAAGAAAAATCAGCTTTTTTTTCCCCTATAGCCAGAAGATGAAGCTTCATTTACTTTAAGCCAAGATATGCCTTCTTCTACTGTACCTGTCCTCATACAGAGAATGGCACCCAACTGTCCAAGCACAGTAAACTGTATCATTCCTAAAAAGAGTAAGACCGTCGTAGCACCCCTAAAAGGCAGTGTATGCGTTCTCAGCTCTACCAGCAACCAGCAGAAGCCTGGAATTAATCCTGTTTGTAAGTGTCAATATAGTCTTTGGAGAAATCAAGCAAGGAAATAACTACAGGAAAGTTTTGGGAGACCAAAGAAAGTTAGGTCTGGCCACTTACCTAAGCTCATTGACTCCAGATAAAAGAGGTGATTCACAGTCAAACTCCACTTCTAGGCTGTAACACAAAAAGGACACAAGGTGTTCCCCAGCTCCTTCCAAAGCAAAGTCTTTTCTTTTATAGACCTATGAAAATACCTTGCCCAGTGGGGCTTCACAGGCCTCGTGCAGTAAAAATAACTGATTGCACAAAGTCAGGCCATTTGCTTTACTAAACACAACCTTCTCCAGAGCAGTTTAAGATGTGTATTTTATTCATACACATCTTAAACTGCTGGGAATGAGGGAGGAGAAAGAACTCAAAGAACTAAGTGTGAAGGCCTCCATTTGCTCACAGGACAATCAAGCAGCTATTTAAGAACTTTGGCACATGGGTAGTGATATAAATAGCATTTCAGATGCTTAAAATAAGGAATAGTAATAATAATAAGTAAAAGCAGTAGAGAACATTTACTTCTCTTTGCTTGAAATCTAGAACTCACTGGATCTTATTTTGCATGACAAGAAGCTTAGTTAGTGCAAGGGAAATTTTACCAATTAGGAAACAAGTCTGTGATTTCTTATAAACCTGGTGGTGCCAAATCAGTATTTGTTTCCCTCAGAGCCTTTGGGTGAATGCTCCAGGCACAAGCTTCAACAAGGGATACTATAGGATACAGGGTTCATCTCCGTGGCACTATGAAGCAAGAGCTGGGCAGAGAGACTGCCAGTGGAGCTTGGTGCCGATGGTGTCACAGCCACAGAAACACAGCACTGTGCCACTTCCCTGGTACTTCCCAGAGCAGCACAACCACCGTGGAGTACACAACACATAACAACAAGCTCCCTCTAAAGAAATGACTTAAGCTACAAAATAGTTACTAACACCCTTTTAAAATTAATTGTGTTAATTTTGAAGACTCACAATTTGCTGGTGTCCATGGACACATTCAGATTCTTTCAAGTCATGTGAGTTCATAGAATCAAGGAATGGTTAGAGTTGGAAGGGACCTTGAAGACCATCGAGTTCCAACCCCCCTGCCACGGCCAGCAACACCTCCACCAGACCAGGTTGCTCAAAGCCCCATCCAGCCTGGCCTTGAACACCTCCAGGGATGGGGCATCCACAGCTTCTCTGGGCAACCTGTGCCAGTGTCTCACCACCCTCACAGTAAAGGATTTCTTCCTAATATCTAACCTCAATCTCCCCTCTTTCAGTTTAAAACTGTTAGCCCTCATCCTACTACTACACTCCTGAAAAAGAGTCCCTGTTTCTTTTATCTCAATGTGTCCTGTGGCAAGGAGTTCCATAATCTAGCCTTGTGCTGAGAAAATGTATTTTAAACAAATATTGGCTACAGCCTGTCCCATACAGCTTAAAAGAAAAAGAAACAGAGGAGTAATTTGTGCTGGCTTAGATTTTCTTACAAAAACATCCTACCCGCTTCTTCCATCCCCTCCTCAAGGAAGGTTAAGGGATGCCTAGAATCTGGGTGCAGGGCAGAGAACTACACAAGACAAGTTCTTGTTCCTTTGTTTTGCTATTGCAAAACAATGAGTACATTGCAATGGTGCTGTTCATTATTTGTAAATACACAATCATTATAGCCGTCTACTGTCAGCATCTTACACCACCAGAGGCAGGAGGTCTGAAGTATAACTTTAATAAGTATAGCTGTTTGTCATAGCTGCTCGGCATTAATGTATTTCCAACTCTATACTATTCCTCCTGTAGACGAGAGGGAGACCACGTTTAACAGTGCCCTCTCGTGCCTGATGGAATGAAAACCCTGGCTACAAACCAGGTGGTCCACCAGGTCTGGTGTGTTACATCGGCAGAGTGCTTTGAAGAAGATGTAGGGCAGCGTGCAGGCGAGCTAGTTTTCATTATGGACAGAAAGTGAATTAACTATACTCTAAATAAAATCACTCCCTCTCTAGACAACTTCCAAAGAACCAACTGGCTGACAGAAGGCATCAGTGAGCTCCATCTACTAGAAAATAACAGCCATCAGAGCTTGCTACATGACAATTATTGTTATACTCTTAGCAGTTGCAGATGACACAGTTGCATTTTTAACGTGAACACCTAGGAAACATCTTTTTTTGGGGGCTAATGAGATACTTCGTGTGCCCACAAGCCTGGCACAACACCACCAGCATATGCACAGCTGAATTTTCATTCCTGGAGTTAGACCTTCTCCTCCATCGTCAGAGGAAGGGCTCCCTGCTCTGCTAGAAGTGGAACAGGGCTCCCCAAGGAGAAGGCAAGTAGATGAAAAGCAGCTGACTCTGCCACGTGTTCAGCCTTAAGCTAAGCACAGAATGACTTCAGAGTGTCCCTGAACTTTTGGGCTGAAAACAGGG
Source organism: Calidris pugnax (assembly GCF_001431845.1). Taxonomy (NCBI): domain Eukaryota; kingdom Metazoa; phylum Chordata; class Aves; order Charadriiformes; family Scolopacidae; genus Calidris; species Calidris pugnax. The sequence goes on along the minus strand of NW_015090770.1, from coordinate 3,032,331 downwards.
AGAGACTGAGCACAAAAAAATGAGTAACAGCCCAGCGACGCACATTGTACCAAAAAGCAATGCAAGTACTTTTTTCTCAGGTCTTTCTCTGTTCATTTTCCTGGTCCCATCCCACATGCTTCTGTGTAAAATATACTGTATGTGCTTGCACTCGCTCACAGCACTGCTCTTCCAGTACCGTGTCACTATGAATTACAGTTCCAGGGGGAGCTCCTTAATCCCAGCTATGCTCTTCCTTTCGCCCATGCTAGGAGAAGAGTCTTTTAAAAATCGCTTTATTGTCTTGCAGCAGAGAATCTGCAGACATCAAAGTTGGCATCTCTTTTCTCTGCATCAGTTCTCGGGTATTCAAGTCACCTCTGATGAGAAGAACTACTTCTGTCACGGGCTGCTTTATGTCCTTGTAGTTCTTAAAATTTTGGCAGCCAAACCCAAGTGAGTACACTTCTAGTAAACACTCTGTTTTCACACAGCGTTGATGCAGCTTGGTGTCTGTTCCAAGCTGCTCCAGCTCTGCAGGATGCCAGCCCCAGCCTCTGTGGCTGATCCCCAGACCAGCACTGGGACAAGCTGATCCCTGTCACGCTCTGGTGTTAGTTCCTCCTCTGCATCACAGGATGCATCGCTGGGTTTTGGCAGAAAAAGAGACTAATTCTCTGGGCACCAGACTAATAAAGCTTGGGTTGCTATTTATTTGTGTTTCTTGACCAACTGCAATTTCAGATTCTAGGTTTGGTTTTTTTTTTTCCTTTTCTTTTTTTATCTTTTTTCAAAAGAGATCTTGGCTGTATGGAATCTTTAATGTTAGACTGCATGCATATTCTTGCACCAGGCTTTCAGGGCATTTATAGTGTTCTCTCTTCTATCCAACTGCTAATTTTCAGAAAACTTGTAGTACCTTAATTATCTTGTAGTTCTTCCACTTCTGTCACATTAGCTTGAAATCAGACAATGAGCTCAAAAGTCATTAAGGGGACACAGACAGATACCAGAATCATATAAGCCTCATTTCCTTAATAAATGAAATTAACATTTCAGATGGTGTCTGGTTCTCATTGCTCACGGTCTAGACAAAACAGGCATACACAGGGCAGGCAGGGTATTAGAGCTCAAATTTATTTTTATCTTTACCCCATTTTCACAGAAAAGAAATTGGAACTTCACAATAAAAATAATTTTCAGTGTTTTTGGGGATGGTTCAAAAGAATGGTTACAGAAATAGCAGCTTTTCATTTCTATGTTTCCAGATTTATTCCAGCATAGGACAACACTGATCAAAAGTAAAGAGCGTTAAATGCAGTTCTCATTAGATGCATTAGACAGCGCTGATTGATTTTGATTTTGATCCATTTTGATTTTTAGAAGCGATCTCTAAACTGTCTTTTGGGTCTTCCCAGTGGCTCCAGATGATGAGGAAGAAACCAGTACTAAGACATGTAAAAGTAAATATTATATAAAAGTTGCAACTAGATCATTAGGTGTATGTGTGGCGGCAGGACATGAGCATTAACCTGCAAACTAATGCTGAGTTTGAAATGGAAAAAAACCCCAAAACAGGGAGAAAAGCAGACAAAGGAGTAGCTTTGCAGTACGCTCCAATATCACAGCTGAAGGACTCAATCATCAGAAATAAAAAAGGAACATAGATGGACATTGCTTTGTAAGTGCTCATAAAAACTGGATGTGCAGTGAGACAGCTCTAATAAGCTGAATGCTGGGAGTTAATCCATACTTTTTTTCACAAGAGCACTGAAGCTAATACAGACTGGCATTAGCTTGGGTAATTACTCTGTGCAGGTGTGTATATTTGCTATGGCTGTAGCCAGCTTTGATGCTGCTCCAACACAAGCTGTTAGCTGGGAAAGGCAGGCAGCTGCGAGTAGGCATTCTGTACCTGGCATTCATTAAGACATCCCGTCTATAGCCTTGCTGGAGGAGCTGGAATTTGACTTAGATGAAAGTGTGCACTTTGCGGATTTTGTTTCTGGAAGTGCTTCTGGTACAGAAAACTGTGACTAATGTTCTGTTATTCCACCATAAGGATTAATAAAATATAAAGAGTTTTTTAAAAACAACATTGTGGGTGTAGGATTCTTTTGCCTCTAGATGCACACATGTATAAATATACATATTTATATGTGTGTGACTAAGAACTAAGGCAATATTTAATCATTAAGCAGAGGACTGAGATCTTTCCAAGACTTAATCAGAAAAAAGGCAGCTAGTTTGCCTCTCTGACCTCCAAAACAGCCTAAGATGTCATCGCAACGCTGATGTCAACTCTATTATTTTAAAAAACAATTCTTTTGAATGAGCTTGAAGTATTTGAAGATTGATGGCTGTGACAGCTCAAAGGGCTAAATATGTTTTTGGTGAACTGCAGAAATAAGGGAGTGGAGCAGAGCAGAGCAGAAATATCGTAACCAGCAGATTCTTCCACCGAAAACTATTTTCAAGCTTTTCCCAAATTTTCAGATATGTACTAACCACAGCTTGTTTACATCCCCAGACCTCTGGTGTCGTTTCACGGGGATAGATGTTTCTACTGGAGTGTTGCAAAATGTCTACCATAAAGCTGAGGGAATAAAACCAGGTCCAAAATAAAACAACAGTAAAGGTGTGAGACCCAGCTGAATTATGGTAACATGTATCTGTTTATCGGTATGCTTGCTCAAACAAATGAGATTCAGTATTTCTCCCACACTCAGTAACCTGCTTCTACACAGAAAATGACTGTTGGAAGGTACTTTGATAGTTTCATGAAGCAGGGTGTGGTTTTTTTAAGATCTATAAGTATTTCTGGTATATCTTCATTATTCTTAAATAATGCTCAGACTATTCATCTCACTAGTAGTACTGATTTAGCCCCCTCATGAGCCACCTTCTCAAAAATGATGGGTGTTTCACTAGAGGAACAACCTTGCTGACAAACTCTAGTTTCTAGACGGGGTTGAGAAGCACAGAAGAGGAACAGACATTTCCATATGTGAATAGAAAGTGTCGGTCTCCAGATTTCTCCATTGGGAATTGGAATTCCCAATGCTTTTGTAGAAATTAAAAAAAAACACCAAACAGTTACCAGTTTACTTCTTAATGAAAAGGAGAGAGGCTTCCTACCAGCTGTCTTTCTCTGAATACATATAAGTTGGAAAACATGCTCACTTCAGTCGAAACACTGCATTCATTTCACCCTGGAACATCCTAAAGGCTGGGGTCAGAAACAACCAAAAAAACTCCAAAATCAACCCCCAAAATAAATGGCAGGAAAAAACCTTCCGCCTATATGTTTTGCTGCCAGAGTTTCATTTTCAACTGGAACTGTTCGACACCTTCATAGGTTGCACATACTGGTTTTATCCTGGAGTATGGGTTCATTAGGAACATAAATGTGTCTCTCATGTTCACGGAAAATTGGAAATTAGAGGTAGCCTAGTCACATCAAAGTGAAACGTTTTCACCACATCTGTGAAGCTCAAGAAACTTTTTTATTTCTTTACCGCAGACATACAATGCAATTTGATTTGGGCAGCTTTCTATATCTCAGCTTCCCTGCTTTTAAATGGAGATTCTAATAATAATTAATTACACATATTCTTTGCATATTTGTACTAGACTTTCAGGACAACAAGATTTACGCTGTCTTTTTCTCTGTATGTATCCCTCATCTTCTAGAACAGAATTTAGTTTGCAGTCTTTTAGCCTCGTAACAATAGGACTAATTATGTTGACTTCACAGAAAAATGGTCTTAATTAATTAACAGATTGAGCTAGAGACTCAGACTCTGATTGGACGCCTATTCATCAGTAGAGGCATTCAAGTGCTAAATGATTTGCAACAAATCTTGTAATAAAAGCTTTAACAAGCTTTAGTGCAATAGATTTTTTTTCTCTGAGAACGTTTCAAAATAATTCATTAGACGTCTAAAGAAGTAAGCACATGAATAAATTAGTTTATTCATGAAACTGTGGCTTTTAATAAGTTAATCTCATTAAGGCAGTTGTAATGGTAGGTTGAAAACAACAAATAAATCTAAAATTACATGATAAGCAAAAGAATTATATACTTTCATTATATGTTGAAAACTGCCTAAGTACTAACAGACTGTTGCTAACACACCTCTACCTGAGGCTTGAGGCTCTACAGCTGCTCTTAGAAAGCCTCTTTCCTCTTTACACAAAATTTTTATTTAAGGCATCAGCTTTTTCCAGAACTCATTTGGCTTCAATAAAGCTGAGTAACATTTGTTTTTTTTAATGCAAGCAACATCATCTGCTTTTAATGTGGCTGTGCATGTGTGCAGTCTAGAGAGAAGGTAATTAAGAAGGGACAGTAGGATTGTGAAATTATTTATGGTACCAAAAAAAGCACATCACGAATCTGTCTCGTATCTTGGGGCCTACAGGAGAGATGGGGAGGGACTCTTTCTCAGGGAGCGTAGCAATAGGATGAGGGGTAATGAGTTATAAACTGAAAAGAGGGGAGATTTAGATTAGATATTAGGAAGAAATCCTTTACTGTGAGGGTGGTGAGACACTGGCACAGGTTGCCCAGGGAAGCTGTGGATGCCCCATCCGTGGAAGTGTTCAAGGCCAGGTTGGATGGGGCTTTGAGCAACCTGGTCTGGTGGGAGGTGTCCCTGCCCAGGGCAGGGGGGTTGGAACTAGATGATCTTTAAGGTCCCTTCCAGCCCAAACTATTCTGTGATTGTATGATTCTATGATATCATCAAAGCTAAAAGGCTATGAGAATTAAGAAAAACAATTAGCTACCTGTTTGGGTATTAAGAATTTCTCTAACTTTGTCATAGATCTCACGAGCGCATGCAGGATACAAACTCATGGTTCAGGATTTACCACTAGCTGCATAGGAGCACTGTAGGCAGATTGAAAGTTCTCTAAAAGACAGGAAACTCTAATGCAGAGTCAAACTTAACTTAAGAAAAAATATTTACAGGGAGATAAAAGAGAAAAATAACTAAATCTTAAATTTACAGTACATTGAGAATTGTTGCAAAGCGACTAGAAGCAGGTCTAAAAAGCAATAAAAGAAGGAAAATGTAGGTTTGGAAAAAATAAATTAGTAGATCTAAAATAAAATAATCTTGCCAAGGGATAGAAAGGAGCTTGGGAAGCTCCACTAGTGAAAAAAAGGAAGCTTAAAAGTTTTGCTGAACAATGATGTAAGGAACAGCAACATGGCATGGCAACAGAAATTAAAAACACAAAATAAAAGGAGTAGTCTGGAGAAGGGCTGACCATGCAGGAATGGTGTCACTGCCAAGGGAGGGTGGGTTGCCTTTATGCCTCTGGGATGGCTGTCTCTGGAGCACCATGTCCAGGTCTGGGCACTTCGTTCACCGCTACAGGGCTGACATCCTGAAAACGTATTGGAGGAAACTTCATAATGGCTGGAACCTGACTCATGGGCACAGGGAGTAAGTTACTCAACAGTTTGCTTAAATTATGCCTGCTGGAGCAGCCAAACAGTCACTAACAAATTAGTAATTGAAAACCGTTAGATAATGGCAACGTGGGGCTTCCTGATGTCACTGGTTATCTCTCTACTTTCTGTCCCTTGCTTAAGGGCATTATTAACGTCTGGCTTCTCTGTGTCTTGGAAGGTGATGCCACTAGTCCCCAGACTGACCTTCACAGATTGATGAGAAATTATCCCACCTCCCAGCATCCCAGCTATGCCTCGGATTGCAGGCACCCAAGGGCATTATATCTCCACGACCGTTTTAATTAGATTTGATGTTTCCAAAGAAACAGCATACCTCATGCTTGCTAGAGCTAACCGGAATCCTCCGTAGGACCAGGCATGCTTAAACAGAAAACAAAGGCATTCTAGCAACAACTCTTTGAAAATGAAATTACAGAGAAGAAGCCTAAAAGTAATAGAATATAAATTGTGATGACACCTAACTGTGAAGTTATCCCTCGGGTGTTGCAGTGACTCAACCGTCCTGGAAATGGAAAGACAATCTAACCCTCCAGCTGTCTGCTGCTGTTGATTGTGCAGAATGTTATTTCCTCCTTTATCTACAAAAGAAATTTTCTCCCTACCTCATCTGATTCTCTCCCTCTCTCTCATCTGTTTTTAGTCCCAGCTTGACTTTCGCTGCCGTTCACTGTCACTAATAAGTTGGGCCCAAGCCCTTTCCTCAAGCAATGAGGGAAGAGATGGTATTCCTAGATAGGTACGTCTAATAAGATAGGCAGTACTATCTTACCTTGCAATCTTTAGAGCATTCATTCATGCTTAGATGACTTTTCAGATGATCAGAACGATTCCAGAGCAAGTATGAAGTTTCAAAAGTCGTATGTTGTAGCAAGATTTTACTGTATGTATGTCTTATAAAATTACAATCTCCACTTTGCTTTGAGCTCTTCAGGAAAATTGCGTATAAATCTAATGGTTCAAGCAGCAGGTCCAGCATTAGAGCTCAGCGATGCAGGAGAAAGACCTTTCTTAGGGCAGCTCCAGCTCTACATGGGAATTTCTCCTGAGGGACAAGGCCCATCACAGTCACCAACTCGCACCTTCTCCAGATGCCTAGTGCATATTTTAAGAAGCTTATCTTTCCCCAAAACACATAAGTAAGTTGAAAAGAAGATAAATAGGACAAACCTGAAATATCCCTGTTAGTAGTAGAACTAATGAAGCATTATTCCCTGCAATGTGTTTGGTACGTCCAGTTCTCACGTCAAAAATTGCTGGCAGAGTCCCACTCCCTGTAAGACAAACCATGCAATCACAGAAGGAAAAAATGCTTAAGGAAAAACCTGCTGAAAAACGGAATTTAGCAAGAAGTTTAACAATAATTCCTTGCTCAGCCTAATTAGAAAAAGTGGGAATATTCAAGGAACTCCTCAATACAAATAATATGGATTTCTATTAATAGATAGGGGCTACAGCTGGTGTGTAACTGAAAAGGGTAAGAAGGACTTTTTTCTATCTAAAAAGAAACCATGCCTCAGTTTCATGTCTTTTTGGATTGTGAGTAGCTTCACTAACAAGTATAACCCCTTGATCTGACTGGAAGCAGACTCGGACTGTCTGTGCAAAGGCAGCCCTTTAATGTTACAATAAATGACTGATTTGAGTACATTTCTTACTAGCTAACTGCCTCTTTTTTTTTCGCAGGACCACCAGACACTAAAATCTGCATTTATCAAAGTCTCCAGCCTTTGTTCATTTGTATTAACTTTTTTTGTGTATGGGAAGCGCTCTCCTGTAAAAAATGGATCAGGAGATGTCATCTTGGTACTGAGCACTTGGGGGAAGTGATGATAAAAGAGTAACACAGCAAGTCGGATTTAACCAACAGAACATACACATAAGGGCTGCACAGACTTCAGTGATTATCTGTTTATCTGATTATTTAGTGATTATGACTGGTTGTGCTCTATCTGTAGATAAAATAGTTGCTGCCCTCAGCAAAGGGAGATAAAGATAATGGAGTTAAACCTTCCTCCTTAGCTATTCTGGGATGACCTTTCCTGACTGTGGAAAAAAATCACTTTCCATTAAAATCTTGATACCCCTCTGGTAGTAGTCCTAATATTCTCTACATCAATGGAAGTCTTCGGTAAATGCATTGGGACTGAAGCATTAGAATATTGCAATTTATTATCAGTTACGGATGGAGTAGGAAGAACAAGAATAACCACAAGCTTAGATAAAGCATCCCTTCAGCTATTAGTGTCTCTATTAAATAGTGTAAGCACTGAATAATCTGACAAATACAAGTCCTGATCTGAAACGGAGATGCAGCGAGCCTTCACAGGCTTGGAGCCCAGATGCTGACATTGCTCTCAAACTTTTATGAGTGTTCTTTGGGGAACTTGGCTTGGAAATAGAGCGTCCCTGGAAGTCAGAGCCATGATTTATAAAGAACTACCCACAGACATTCAGATGCCATTATGGTAAGAATTTGCTTCCTCCAGTGGGTAACCGAGGAAGACTGTTATCCCGGCATGGGTTGCATTGGAAGGAAGATGGGAGCAGAATCGTGTACAACATGATATTTGCAAGGAGAGAAGTACGGCAGGAAGGAAAGGGAGAGGCTTTAATATACAAGCATAAAGCCACACAGATTAGACCAAGAAATGCACAATTGCTCCAGAAAAAACGTGCAGTCTCTTCTCAATGTTAATGGGATGATGTTGCCAGGTTTGATCAACCGTAAGTGCAATGATGCACAGAAAGCCTGCATTAATTGTAATCTTGATTTAATTGTCAATATTTGCAAGAGGTGGGCAGGAACAACAAGACTATCAGTGTCCCCTTAAATTGTCAGAATAACTCCTTTAGAAACTGAAATCCTGCAAAACCACAAACATGAAATCTTTAATGACTAGGCGCAGTGCACAGCCAGACTGTCTAGAGCATAGGCTGAGAATGATCAACTTCAAGCCTTGTGACCCAAGTAATGAATCTTCTTGCAAGCCTGTAATCTTCAAAAGGAGAAGTTTGTTGGTTTTTTTTTTTTGGCTAATTTTGGGAGCCCTGGCTGATTTTTGAACAAAACCCAGGCACTGTAAAATGACTTTCATTTGCAGTCCTCTCAGGTCTCTGTTAAAAGGAATACTGGTCTCTCAGCACATTTAGGCCAGGTGTGCTCCTATTTAAAGAGCGAAGAAACTGCCTCTCTGTGACTTCAGTGGAGGGGATCAAGCTGAAGAAGCCAACTGGGGTAGAAATTTCTAGACTTTTAGAAGTGGTCTCTGGATTTCAGAAGCAAAATGTTTCTCATTGTGGCTTCTTCTGTGGGATGAAATGACTGACGAAACAGTGTATTTGGAAGATGTGGCCAAATCCAAAGTAACCACTTTCTGCAGCACGGCTGGATGACAACAGCTTTTGTTGTAGCTGGGTAAAACCGTGTTTCAGAAATGCCCAGAGATGTTTACAAAGGAAGAAAATTAAATCGGCATCAGATAACTTTTAGAAACGGTCCCTTTTGTACTGTTATGGGCACAAGATGTGGAAGTCATGCATCCTACTTGAAGACCCTTAAGCAAGAATGGTCTAGTACTGCAAGCACAGGACCATGTCCTATCAGTTTTGGAGCCTTTGGTGGATGTTTCTAAGAAGGCCGACAGAATAGATTTAAAAAACATCTCAGTAATTTAAAATATTAATGGTGAACATGTGTTGTAAGTGCAGTTAATTAAGCATTGATAAAAGAATCCGAGCGTAAACAATTACACACTGCCTAGAATATTTCCTGAGTGGCACTAACAATAGCAGCTCTTCCGTACATGGCCCGAGCCAGTCTGCATGAGGGGTGGCTGAGGCTCCTCGGCGGGTCTGTGGTGACGATTCCTGCTCTTCTTTCCCCATCCAGCTGCTGGGAGAGAGGCTCTGCTGGAGGGAATGCGCCCTGAGCCCAGCTCTCCCCAGCGGTGCTTTCCCAGGGGATGATCTTAACCCTTTCGTATGGATTAGGGTCGGGCTATGAGACGTGAAAAGTGGAGTAAAGATGGTGATGGCATGTGAGGGAGGGTGTAGAGTGTGTTCCACACACACAGTGAGGGAAGAGGCTGGGCTGTGACTCCTCGGTCCATACACACGCTGCTGGCTGGTGTGTCAGTCGGCATCACACTCAGCATCACTGCCCACGCCTGCAGAGGGAAGGTGGGTGTTTGTGACTCCTTCAAGTGGGGCATCTCAAAAGCTTCTCAAAAGCATAGCAGCGGTTGCAGGAGCCTATTCAGGAACGCTCCTGGGAAGAATTCACCTGGGAAGCTTGAGCAGGCAAAAGCCTGTCTTTGCTCAGTGTACGATACACAGAGCAAATCGGATTGGGTGACAAATTGGATTGGTTGCTTTCAGAAACAGTAAATACTTTTGAAAGAACTTACTTCAAACTCAACTCTGAGCTTGCCATTCCTTTACAAAAGGAATCGAACTCCAGCTTCACTACTTATGTGGGGGCTCCACCACTCTCCCACACAGAGGGTCATGGTTTAAAAGCTGGATTAGGTGGCAACTTTCCTGTGCGCGTGATGTTGCAGAGGCAAGGTGAAAATTACTAGCCCTTAAATTTCAGTGTGAGAGATAAAAATGCCACGGTGAAAATTCTTTGAACAGAAACGCAAACTTTGGTTCAGAGAGAGCCCAATGTCATGGTGAACTGCGGCATCTCTGCAGGTCAGGAGGGAAGGGGGATGAAGGTTGAGGGAATGAATGTATGGGAACATCTGCACAGAGCAGTAATTCTGTGCTGTCTGTCTGAGATCTTGGGGGGCAGAGCAGAGTTCTTGGCCCTGCTTCGTTTGTGTTTCTTGGAAAAGGGGGCGCTGGGGCAAGGGGGATGTTGGGATGATCGTAGTTCTGAGACTAACTGTGCAAGAGAACTGGCATTCCCTAGGGGAACAAAGAGAACCTGAAACTGATATTAAAGCTATTTATATTCCAGATTATGCCAACAAAAATATTTTACACTTAGCTTAATGTCATAATTACAAGTCCAAAACCATCACTGCTAGCTTCTAAATACAGAATAGAATCTGGGAGGAGGCAGTAAGAAAATATATGTTTTGGCTGTATGATTGCAGCAGAGAGGTAGCCAGAATTCATCATGGGCTTGGGCAATACCAGGAGTCTTAAGAGAAATAATACTTCTAAGTAGTCTTGAGACATGCAAATGCTTAAAAGGCCTATAAACCACATAATATTGACTGTAGCACAGATGGCCACTACACTTTAGCTAGTTTAAGCTGCTCTTTTTCCAGTCAGTAATGCACCGTTTTCACTCTGTCTTTGGAGCACAGTGTAAAAACTTCAGTAATGGATGTTCACGTGTGTGCAAAAAGGAGACTTTCTTTCTTTTTCCCAGCATGTGTCATTGCAGGTGACTGCTGGTGTCACTTCATGACTGGGGGTCAGTGCATGGCTGTGCACTGTGAGTGGAGTCTTCTTTGTGGCCAGGGCAAGTATTTAAAACTGGAGAATCCATGGGATAGTATTCTCCCCACTCTGTGTCCTGATAAACATATCTCCAAAAGCATTAATTTTCAGTTCAGCTCGGTGTTTGCTCCTCAAGCAGCATGTGAAACCATTCACTGAAGATGCACTGAGGTATGACCACAGCATCTGCGTAGATCTGAAGTTCACAGCTGATGTTGTTTGCATACAATTTCATTCCTGAAAAAGATCACCGTGTGACTCTGGCATTTCTGTCAAGCGTTGGAAGGGGAAGCAGTGCATGACCATGGGGACCGACTAACCCACAGCTGCCCTATAACCTGGTGACTACTGCTCTCCTTACAGCTGCACCATAGCTTACTGGGAAGCCTTTGAGGACTGCTGACAAGTTTAACAGGGCATTGCTGATAACTGAAGGTGTGGACTGCTTACAGAGAGGTGCCTTTCCCTTGCCTGCCCTGCAGGAACAGATGGAAGGAGCTAAAGTGAATACACTTGTAAAGACTGTTAAAGATTGCAGAAACAGTCCCTTTTCAGAGATTAAGAGAAATCTGGAGACTAAAACCTGAGAAAACTATTTTCTTCTCTGCCAAAAAGATTTCTCAGCTTATGTGTGTATATAACATGTGCACAAGTGTGTACCTTTAAATAAAAAGCGCAAACTATTCTTACGGTGAAGAAAGGCCTGGTCACACGTAATACTGATTGAAGGCTGGGGGAAAGAACAGGTTGTTCTGGTCAGACTCTTGTCTGTTCAGAGCTCAAATCATAAGAACAGTCATGGAATTCACTGTCACTCTTGATTTCACCTTAAAAGCAGATAGGCTAAAGCAAGATCAGCAATAAGACCTCAGCTGCTATTTGTTTGCCTCCCCTGTACCTAAGGCTCTGCAGGCAAAACCCCTGACTCAGTCACATAACTAAAGACTACTCAATATCCCTGAATCTGACTGAAGCAAAACTGACTCCAGTACTTTGTTGTGCAAAGAAATTACTGAAGGAATTCCCTGAATTTTGGGGAAGACAGACACTCATCTCTAACCCTATTTGCATTATTCTTTATCAAGAGCCACTTGAGATGGTCTGCCTGAGCTTAAATAGGAGGTCATCAATGCGGGTAGTCTGCTCTCTGTAGGAAGGTTTAGAGCTAAATCTGAGTTTGGACTGAATTGTCTGTCGTACCAGCTTTAATACCCCAAAGCTGACTTGACATTCTCAACTCTTGTTGTAGGTTCTGGTGGGGCAGTAGGTGTGCAGACCTGTCCCAGCTGGCCCATTTGAACTTGAATATTCCTCTGCCTTATTTGGGGAGACCATTGAAGTGACTAAACCTATAATTTTATATTTTTTTTTCCTTAATCTCTTTCCCTGATCTAACCAGTCACATTCTAACCAGGGAAATGTTTCTTTCCCTTCTAAGGAGAAAAAATTCACCCTTGTTAAGGATGCCTGTCTAAGTCAATGGTGAAAGGTACTCGAGGTACCAGTAACAATCACTGTTATTTTGTGAAACGCAGCGTGAGCTGTAAAACCTTCCCTCCACACAGAGCTGAATGATCTTGCCACTTGACCACAAGTGTTGTCCCAGGCAGCTAATTTACACACAGAGCTGCAGCACTGGCCTCACTTCAGCAAATAAGGCATCTTTGCTCCTTATGAAGTCTCTGATCAACCTAGACACAGTGGTAGGGCAGCAATCCCTTGTGTGCAGGCAGCTACCACCATTCCCCAGTTCTTTGAATGAGACACTGGATTGTAGACAGTCATTATTTAAGAAGTCAGAGCAGGGAATTATATATGGATAAACTCAGGTATCCTGGATTCTGGAGTATTGCCCAATCTTTTCCCTCTTCCACACGGAAAAGCATTCAAAAAAGGAAAATGACTATTAAGAGGTTGATGAAACATGCTTTAAGAGGCCCTTGCTCTCCATGTCACTGGATAGTGCAGACGTCAACTTCACAGAATGTGCTTTGTAAAAATGAAACTCCTGTGACTTGTCTCTGCAGCTAGAAGAAGAGTCTACAGGAGACTGCGATCACCAAAGTTGCAGCTGCTGAGCTACTCTTTGGAAGCTAATCCCTGGAACAGGAGAGATGTTTCACAGCAGCTATTACTGAACATAAAACAATGATTTCGTGTCAAATATACAAATTGCATATATCCCTTATATTTGGAGAGAGTGATGGACAGAACCTGAACCAGCTTTGCTGGCCAAGCTGAAAAGCTCTGCTGAATTCTGAATTCAGCTCTGCTGAATACTTGTTCAGGTGTATGGAGAGCCTGGGATAAAAACTCCTCAGCCCAACCAGTTTTGCTTTTCTCAAATTGGCATCATAAGGGTCAATCCTAAATCTTTGTAAATACTGAAAATACTTATTTCTTCCTATGACCACAGCTGTGGAAGAACAAGTCTTCAGACACGGAGGAGAAGGTTCCCTTTTGATCAGTCTCTGTTACCTCATGGCTGTTTATGCTGTTGCTAGCCTTCCTCATTCAAACATCTCCTGGCTACAGAACCTGAGGCACCACAGCTGGTTGCCCTTTCTGATCCTTTACCTCTGAGTGAGGTCCACGCTTTTCTGGGACAATAGATCTACCTAAATTTAAATATTACCTTTTTTTTTTTTTTTTCCTCCCCCCTTAGAAACAACAGCTAAATTCCACGTGCAACACAAAAAAAACTTGCATAGTTGACACTTGTGGCTGAAGTCATTGCCATACTCTCTTGCCTCTTCCAAGCCATCCTTACGTGTCCTTAATGAACCTGGAACAGAAATGGAGCTTGAATTCTGTTGCAAATACACTTCAACTCCTCTACCTATCATAACTGTCCCTCATTGTAGGGATATATCCAAAACCAGAAGTCAATTGAAGATTATATTCATCTAATTGTAGTTCTTGGCAAGAGCTATGGATTTACCAGGTAAAAATTCTGTATCATAACTGTCCCTCATTGTAGGGATATACCCAAAACCAGAAGTGAATTGAAGATTATGTTCGTGTAATTGGAGCGCTTGGCATGAGCGATGGATTTACCCAGGTAAAAATTCTATCCTGCTTCCAAATAGAAAGTTACAGTTTTCAGCAAGTGTAACCTGGGCTGGTGGGGAAACAAAGTTTGGTGTTGGAATCCAGCCAGGCAGCTCAATGCCTCAGATGAGACTGAAAACTTCTTCCAAGTGGAGAGGAATGTATCTAAGTTCCTGGAGAATACAGGCCTGAGGTCTACTTGGTTGCAACAAGGATCAATCCCAGTAACTCCCAACTTCTGCAAGGACAAGCACTTTCCTCCTCCTGGCCAGTGAAGAGCAGCAATACGTGCTGCAGCATGAGCTGCTCCAATATTCCAAGCATTGGTGTTGACAATGGTGCTGCCTTTGGTCCGCAGCGAGTTCTACCTTGTTACCGCAGGAATGAGAAAACAACAACTTTTAAGCTGTTTTAGGCACCAAAGATAAATATTTCTTTTTACTCTGTCGCCTGGGACCTTATTTGCTGTGTACTTCTGAGAATATGCCAATTTGAGTGGTCAAAATGTGCAGACTCCAGAATTTCCTTTATTTATAACATACGACACATTAAAAGAATGAGTTTGTAAGAGATGTTATCGTTATTTATCTTCTATTAAGCTTTACTGAACACTAGAGCTATGTTGACTTCCACAGTTTCAATATCTTTATCTTGAGTAGAATCCTGGAAGCCCTTCCCACCTTTTAAAGATCTCCATATTTGATCTTGCTGGCTTTTGCTTTCACAACAGCGCACATTCATAATGCCCATTTATGGGAAATTTTATATTTCATTTAAAGTTGTTACAGCTCTGATTGACATATCTCAGTACAAAATGAAGATCTATGTTAAACAACACTCCCTCTTCCTATTTCTTCTTCTTCGCTGCTTCTCCTTCTGCTCTTATCTCATCCCCAAAATTGTTTTTCAGTAGTTATCTCGTGCTTCAATAGAATTAATTTATAATGATGAATAAGACACAAATAAGATGGTGTAACATCTTCCCCGGCTGAGATAAAAGTGAATGTAAATGCTCTCAATGCAAGAAGAACATGCTTGGGCATCGTGACACCACATCTGCTTTATGCAGACTGGAACTGGCTTGGGCCAGGACAAATATCCTCCTTCCAGTGGACTAACAGTCCCAGCTGGAAGAAGAAAACTAATTAGTTTGTCTACTAATGACTATTCTTCCAACCTTTTCTCAGCCTTCTCAAGAGTTTTAAACACTAGAATTTATTGTAGCTTGTCTTTAATCCATGCCATAATTATTGTTTAAATCTTGCTTTGCTTCTGCACTGAAACCACCTGTAAATATTTAATTAAGAAGTGTTCCTTTTGATACCATCAACCTTATTTTGAATCTGAGCACGAATAGCGTGGAGAGTAATAAATCCAAGCCAAGCCTTAAAAGCATTCTAAATCACTGAAGTCACTATTTAGTCTAACTTTCCTTTTTCAAAGCGGGAGTGCCAGTTGGCATCTTCTGTAGTTCTGTGTTGTCTTCATACCTTTTTATTGCTCAGTGACTAGTAACTAAAATAATCACAGAACTGCTCCCCAGCACAATGTATGGAGAACGTCCTAACTTCAAGAAACTATTAATGGAAAAAAAAATAAATTCTTCAAAGTGGTAAAAGTTGAGACCTTTGTCCTACACGGAAACATAAGGGAAAAGGCCAGCACCAGGAAGCACAGGAATGTTTTCTAGGAAAAAAAATAATAAGCAACACTCAGAAACAGCAGTGTTAAATTCAGGTCCTTATACTGCTGTTCCATTTCCAAAGATACTTTCCTGGAAAACCTGTGAGTCATGAAAAACAGCATTCAAGCACTGCCACGGGTGTAAGGGGAACAGAATGGTAGCAATAACACCACCTTTCTGTCCTTGTAACTCAAAAACTTGCACGACGCATATTCTTGACACTGAGATCTGGAAAGCCCTGTCAAGGAGAACAATGGACTGGAACCATTCCCAGCTTTGCTCCCACTCCTGTGAGAGCCAGTTTGGGTGACTCAGCCCAGACTCTCTGTATTTATGCTCAATAAATGTTTGACACCTCAACAACTGTGGCATTTCTATGACTTCCTCACACTGTATATTCTGGTGCTTCACTAACTGTACTGATTTGCCAGCTTTCACTAATCTCTAATTTGTCTCCTTTGTGTCAGCTGAAGCCTGTTACTGCTTCTGTTTCTCAGCATCAGACTATTCTGTGTTTATCTACTGGTACTATATTTTCTTTTACTTTATATAAAATCAAGCATCTGTAAAAACTATGACCTAAAACAGAATTGTACAAAAGAACAGAATTTTTAATGGTTCTTTTCTTGCTCTCATCTGGACTCTCTGCTTAATCAACTTCTTTTTCCAAGTACAATACTCAAAACCCGAAAATTGAGTTTTACCAGTGATGAGTGAAAAAAGATTACTTCATGTATTTTATAGGATCTACCATATACTCTAAATCCCATGTGATGTCTGTGTTTTACTTTTGAACAGAATGATCCTGACTTACCAATTGTAACTCTCAATGTTCCTGCAGAGCTGCTGTGCAGCCACCTCCTCCCTGGCCTCTACTTGTGGAACCTCTTCCCCGTTTAGGGTACCTGCCACTGTTCTCTGGGGAATAAAAAAAATTACTAAACAAGGACATTTCATTTAGCCTTCTGTGCCTAAGCTCCTCCTAAACAAACAAATAAACAAACAACTTTAAAAGATCCACCTAGTCAAGGTAGAACACTTCTTAAGTTTGAGGCAGCTTCACTTGCATCAGTTAAACTCCCACTTCTTCATTAAACTCCATTTGAATTAAGAAGCAATGCAGCTGGGAAGTCCTGCCCAAGTGCTTCTTTGATACTGACACTACTTTTTGCACACCTTCATGGTGAACCAGAACAAGGAGCTCATTTCTTGAAATATATGGTCATAACCAAGGAAAATAACTCTACATCCAATTTTCTAACAGTCAAGTTATAACTAAATAAAAATTCCTCTTTATCATCTCTGTGACTTCAAATTCATCTCTCTCAATCCTGTTCTTACTACTTTGAAAAAGCACACAGTAAAAACATGCAAGTGTATTTTATCATTTAATAGAAAAAAATGTATTACTAACAGCACACTGATTTCTTAAAGAATTCACAAGTGCTGTTCTAAGAATTAATTTTGCAATTAAAGAGTATAAACTTAAGTCATAATTTAAAAGAAAAGGCATTTACACCAGTTATTTGAAGTTGTACACATCAAGGGAACCAGCACCATAGCTTAATGAGGAACAAATCCCATCCATAATTTAAACAACTAGAAATAAGTAATTTCATACCAAAAAATAGATACTCGTATCAGTACCGTACTTGTTACTATACTTCAGAAAAACCTCAATAATGCAAATGAGCGCACCCCATCTTGTTTCCTCACACTCATTGTTTCATCACGCTGTTTTGCAGAGTTCTTTGTAGCCGAGCGATGTTGGCATCCAAGGCTGCTAAGCTGTTCTTAAAGTCCTCTTCGTCTCGAGAAGTAAAAGTTGAGAAAGAGGATGCACTCCACTCAGACTTCCCTGATATATCATCAAATAAAATGGAGCTAAAATCAGCTATTCCACTGCCTTTTTTCTGAGAAGCCTCTTTTGGAAATAGCATCGGTACGCGAGGGTATGTACCAGGCTGAGATTGGTCTGGTTTGCCTGTGAAGTCTTTTGCAGCAGCTCTTGGAGGGCCTTTTGGCTTCATTTGGACTTTGTCTCCTTCTGGCTTCACTTTATCCCCCGTAACTTCAAGTGTGTTTTCCATAGTTGTTTTCACACTGTACCCAGCACTTAATTTACCCAGAATAGTTGGATCCTTTGTGATCTCACACCCATTCTGCTGCACAGAGTCCGAGAGCTCGCAGTGGTAGTCCAACATCTTACAAGCCCCTCTACTTTGGGAGAGCACACCAGTTCTTTCAGAGATTGGCAACTGTTTTTTTGAGGCACTGCTAGTCAATGGAATATAAACAGTCTCATCCAACTTGCTTTGGTCATCTAGTAAAGTCACAGAATCCCTAATTGTTTCTGCATCTTGCTTCAGTGAGGTACGCAGTATTCTAGGAGTTGATGTTCCTTTTTCTGAGAATGTACTGTTTATTTTATTTCCTTCAGCAGCCAACTTTTCATAGGCTAGATTTTGAATCTCTAGTTCTCCACATTTACTTGAGAAATGAAGTTCGGTATCTGGCAAAACATGATCCATTTCTAATTTTTTAAGGTAAGTCATTACTGAAGTACTCCCAGGAAATGGATCAGGCTGCATCTGCTTTTCGTGGTCTTCCAAAAGAGACTTTGAGAGACCTTTTTCACGTTTGGGTCTAATGTTGTCTACTGTGAGGTCAGACAGGAGCTTGGCCATACTGCCCTGCAGGGTTCTGTTAAGGTAAAATTGATTAATTAGATTAACTATTTTTTAGCAACTATTTAAAAAACCCCACTTCTATATAAAACCAAAACATTACATTTATCAGACTGCAGTGAAGTTACAATTCTCTTTCTACATGTTGTTATAACACATAGTACAAATGTGAACCAATTCCAAGTTTCTTGAATTTCTTTCTTTAGCTCAGAGAACTGTGCCTGTAAAACAATTAAATAGCACAAACCACTGAAGTTCGAGATTATTCCTGATATACCTGCTTTGAATACTACAACAGAAATCGATGTGAAGAAACTGTTACAAAGCACATAGAAAGTTATCAAAATCAGTAGAATTTTTTCCAAATCATTCACTGCATCTAAATAAAAAAATATAATAAAAGAAATAACTCATTTTGTTTGCTACATCAACAAAAAAAGAATTCTTAAAGGCTTATGTATATATACATACACATGTAATAAGACATCATTATACCACCATCTGGTGGTCAGTACAATAGTCATAGAAGTGTGTCCATGTGCCTAAACTTTAGTACTAAAGACTCTGAAGCACTGATCAAAAATACTCTGCCATTCCAACCAGTATCAACTATAAACAAGATAAACAACAGTTTAACTACCTGTGCACATCATGTCCAAACAAATTCTATGTCCATATCCTTTGCACGTGCAAAAAGCTATGGAAGTATCCCAGCTTGCCACCATGTTCACCATAGAAGACCATGACAAAATAAATTCACAATAATAGTTCTAAAAAATTATAAGTGACACCACCCTCATTCAGTGATCCAAGAACTCCCAACCTCTATACATAATTAAACATCTGGGCATAATCTACTTCAAATGTGTGTAGAATTAAAGAAAGGACTACTCAGTCCCACAGGGAGACCTTGCTACAGGTCCTGAAGACAGATCTCGCTGCAAGTTCTTTCTGAACCAGTATAAAGAAAGAAACAAAAAAACCCCCAAAACTTCCTTAATTCAGGTTAAGAGTTAGTTTCCACATTCTACAGCTTCAAGGGAAATACCAGTACATTTTCAGGTCCATGCACTTCCCATGGAGCTGCTTATTGGCAGGTGTGCTATCAAGAGTTAAAACCTCACACAGGTTACACAGCTAGCATTTTACTTTACAACAGAACTCAAGGCATGGAGCACAACTCTGGTTTAGCAAAATTTTAACACCACTGTAGCAGAAGTAGCTACAAAGAGAGGTTTTAGCCTACACGACCTCTTACCACCAAAATACTAAGATTACAATAACCCAAAGTATGCAAAAAAAGAGAAAAGTGGTGTCAAGAGGCGAAAAAAATACTGTGGCAAATAGTACCTGGTTAATTCACGCAGTCTGTTAACTTCTGCATCACGCTGACGTAACGTTATGCCCAAAATCTTATTTTCTTTCTCTGAAGCTTCCAGCTTAAACTGAAGGTTCTTCACATTCGCTAATGCCTCTTCCACTTCTAAAATGCCAAGAAGAATTGACTTAATTATTTCTTTTAAGTTTAAAAACACTAATTGAAGAAGAAACAAATTCAAAACACATACCCATCTTGAGCTTGGTGGATTGAATGTCATAATGCTGTTTATTTTCAAGCAATTCTTCTTCTTTATCTTGAATAGCTTTTGCAAGACGTTTATTTTCTAATTTCTGACTTTCTATTATTTTAAGTAGTTCTTCATTTTTAGCCTGCAGTGACTCGAGGCCTTTCAGTGATTCTTTCAATTGACCCTGGAGCATCATGTTCAAGGACTGCAAAGAAACTACTACCAAAAGTAAAACACAAAATTTTAAGAGTTTTATGTAGTACAGTTTGAATTTCTAGATCAAATTAAGATTTTAAATAATCTTGCTAATACGAATTTTTCTTACAGATAGAAGAAGGGTTTTTTGAGGCAGCAAGATAAAACTCAAGCTTTCTTCTTAACTATCTAATATGTCACCTTCATTTTAAGAGGCACATAGGGAAAAATAATCTGCTTGGCAGCTGAAGAGCTGTCTCACTATGTCGAGTCTAAACAGGCACAACAACCCATGCAAATATAGTTGCATGAATAGACCCACAACAGTTAGTTCAGTTGCCACTAAAGGCCACAACAGATACTGTTATTATTTATTTATATGCCTGTATCTATTTAAACAAAGCTGTAACAAAAATGTCCCTAATAAGCACCATTCTCTATTAGTACTTTACATTCATAGTTGCAGCTCTGTCCAGAAGCCTTCTCACTTCTTTCTCGTTCCCCGAGTTGCTGGTTTAATATTCTTAGTCTCCTAAACGTGAATTGTGGAAAAGCACAAATTCAGAAAGTTCAAAGTTCAAAACCACTGCATTTTAAATTAGTTTGGTAAGAAGTTGCTACTGAGAATTAAATGTTACAGAATGTTTCAGAAATATTTTTCTTATATTCTTATATTTATTCAACACAAACAACCCTTTGCAAGTTTCGGTAAACACCTTTCCCTCTGTTCTGAAGTACAGTGCTACCCAGTTGTGTTCTTGAGAACTCTGTGAAATGAGACATTTTTGCATTTACATTACAAAAAGAATATAAGCAGGGTAACTACCTCCATACTGCAGTTTTCAGAGAGAATGATACATTGATCCCACCTAGACAAAGGCCCAATCATGATATAACTGATACTGTATTAACTGATATGGTATTATCTGAAGTCTTGCTATGTGTTAATTACTTATTTTTAAACTATATAGCTTTACCAACATGCTTTCTAATATATAAACACTGCATAGACAAGAATGAAAGGGCTGTAACACTTACATCATAATGCAATAAATATGCAATTTAGAACAGAGCAGTTAAAGACACTTTAGGCTCATTTCCAATAAATACAGAATCACTGATGAGTTACTCACCGACGCAGCTGGGCATTTTCACTTCGGAGAGGCTGTAAAGCCAGTGCTATGTCAGCCTGTATATTGGTACTTCCCACCACAGCTGGGAGCAACGATATGCAGTCTTCTATTTCACTCATCAACCTCAACATTTCTGAATCATCTGCCAGAGGTGAGGGAAAAAAAAGACATAAACAAACCTGTAAAAAGGCAGCAATATTTTGTATGTGATTAAGCAATCTACAACGTACGTATAATAGTATCTGGGGTTTTTTCCCAAGAAAACCTTATCTTTAACTCTACTTATTTATTTAAAATTTTTAAGCTTGACTATGTTGATAAATCACAATCTACCATCTCTCTGATGAACCTTGGTGGGATTGCTTTGCAATCTGTCTACGCTGCTCCCTTTCCTTTCTCAGGGAAAAACACTTTATGTGAAATGAGAATAATCGTTCTCCTAGCTGTTACAATAATGTTAAAATATTCCAAAAAATGATTTACTACTTCTCCAGAGTAGTAAATCCAATCACTCTAAGATGTCATATACCATTTAAAGACCCGCCTGGATGCAGCCCTGAGTAACATGCTCTGACAAGCTCTAGGCAATCCTGCTTTAGCAGGGGAGTTGGACTAGATGATCTCTATGGTCCCTTCCAACCCTAAAAATTCAGTGAAATTCAGTGAAACTACCAGAAACTGAAGTGCTCGCTCATTTAACATATTACTTGTATGTAATCACTCTACTGCACAAAGAAAACTTCCTCACCTTGATCTGCTATCAGTGCTCTGAGCTCTCCCAGGAGATATTGTACAGTCTTAACTTTATGGGCTGTTTCTTCTGAACTTTCTTTTCTAGATTTTAGAACTTTCTTCAAAAAACTTGTCTTAGAGTTTGTATCTCTCACTGGGGCTGTATCAAGTACATTCAATTCGTCTTCTTCACTGACCGTGTCCTCACTGTGTTCTTCAGAAGTTTCCTCCTTGTTGTTACTTGAAGCCTTATGTTCTGCTGGACAATGATGATGGTGCTTCTGTTCAGTCCTGCCGTTCATCGCTTCATGTGACTGTAAGAGGGCCAGGTGAGCTTGTATGCATCTTATCAAATCGGCTTCTTTTATCTGTTGCTCATGGTTGGGGGTCACTTCTCTGCCAGAAGATGATGGGATGAATGCAGACACTGTAGACCTACCTGGTGCACCTGACGCTGTACAAGGGATCACACCAGGTAGAGCAGTGGCAGACTGAATCTGCACAGCAGTAGAAGCAGCTGAAACCACCGGGCAAACCACAGGTCCTCCCACCTCTGGCACACGTTCATTGTCACCATCTACAGGAACATTCTGCATAAAGAATATTGATATTAAACAAAAAAAAATTAACATGGATTTTTTAAAAAATATTTTAAAAAACCCCAAAAACTCTTGTCTAACCCAATGTAGTCTCGATAATTTTTTGCAAATCATAAAAGCAACTGCAACTTACTGATGGTGTAATTTTCCTGTGTATTAAGAAGTAAATAAAATGTAAATCTGGATTAGATCTTAAATGTTATTTGCAACATTAAAGCACAGTTCTTTTTCAGCTGTTCTGTGAAGAAAAAAACTCCACAGCATTTTGGGTTTTTTTTGCTTTATGAACACTCATTCCTTGAATAAGACCAGAACAGGGAAGAAAAAAACCAACACGACAACACTGTTACCTTTCAATATTTTACGTAGATGAGTTTCTTAAAAGTCAAGGACAGCACTAGCTATATATGGACTGCCTGCAGGTGGAAGGTAAATCTACAGTCTTACAGTTTCAAGGTGCAAGTCCTTGACCACATTTACCAAGGTGGCAGTTGGTACTCTCCATTAGTTCTATTCTATACCCTGAAATACACAAGCATTTTACAACATGGCTCTAAGATAATACACAGTGTCTGAAGAAATTATCAGCTTGATCATCAGCAGGGAAAACCTACAGATGAGCTATGTTTTTTTTTGTTTTTTTTAATCAGGAGTTGGTTAATGATCCTAATGAGCATTACTGAGAATATAATTATTAACAGCAATGAATACTTTCCTGTATCTTCCATGTTTGCTGTCCGTTACAGAATTCACGGTGCAGACACAAGCAGCCAGTTGAAATGCCTCTAATGTCACTTTGTGCTGTCTATATAAAATGTATTTTAAAGAGCAGTATCTCCTCTTATTATTTATTCTGTTCATCACTAAGGGTTGAAATATGCCAATTTTTTCTCTAAGAAAAATTATTATACAAACTCAAGAAAGCCCACACACTTGAATAAATGTATAAACAAATAGGCAGTGCAAATTTAAAATGTTTACTAATAGTCAGAATCAAACTTTTACTTACTGTCTGAGTAGATAAGGGATTAGCTGAATGCTGCAGGGACAGAGCTGACGTAGAGGTAGGTAATCGATAATTAAAGGGTGTAACATTTTGACATCCTAGAAAAAAAACACACTCTCAGATCAGGGCAATTTTGGGCAAAATTGATACAGTACAATAGCAGGCTCTACATTAATAGTTCCACCAACCATTATTTGAGGTAGGAAGAGGAGTTAGAGTAGGAATTTCATTGCTGTTCTGTGGTGTTTGGCCAGTTATCAGAGACATCTGAGTTTGCACGTGCTCGCACAGTTTCGGATGCATCACAGGAGAGTGTTGACTGCAAGGCACATGAATTGGTTGAACCATCTGATTCTGTCCTGTACTGGGAAGCTCTTTCTCAGTAGAAGGTGTGGTGGACGAGGCAAGTTTTCTATTTGATATTGGCACTATAGAGAAAAGAACAAAAAACCCAGCTAAAGTTGTCTGTCTTCTCAATCTACACAAACCTATTGTTTTCAGGCAGACTCTGGTAAGTTCCTTTGAAAAAGAAAACCAAAAGATCCTACAGCCTAAGATTCCAGTTCAATTTTTACTCATTAGCAAATTATTCCTTCCTTTTTTTTTTTTCTAGACAGAGCAACCCAACCCAGTTGGACAGACTGATGTCCCTGAAGGTAGCCAAGAGATTTAATCCTACAGAAGGCCAGTTCTAAAATGCTATTCTTAAAATCTCTGCTTAGCTACTTCATATGCTTTTAGACCACTTGGAATAACCCACACCAAAGCACTCTCCAAACTTCATTTTCTTATTCTGGGTATAATTAATACTCCGTATTTTTACAAGGCTGGAAAGATAGCAGCTATGTGCTCACCTTCTAGAATTCTACAGCCCCTACCTGTCTCTAATCACACAAAAGACATGGAGTGGATAGAGGGAGAAATGCTAATAAAAGTGAAGTATGTCAACTGAGAATAACTCAGAAGAACTCAGCCTAGAGTAGTCCATCTACCTTTCCATTCAAGTGCTCTGGCCACTAAACCATTTGAGTTCTTATCATTATTGCAACACTATCCTGTTTCCAGAAACTGATCTTTGAGAAAAGCCTGGCTGGACACCTAATTCCAGGACAGTTTATAGCTGCATATTCCAAACAGAGACCAAACACTGTAGTGCTTCACTGTCCAAGAGAAATGAGCATGGGTATTATCATTCACCTCCACACTTCCTACCAGCTAAACTTAGTGATGTTGGCATTTGGAAACGCACTCAACTTTTTTCCTTGTACAAACAGCTCAAACATTTGTCAATTTTAGTAACTGCTCAGTAAACATTTCAGGTCTCTAAGCAGCAATGAATAATGTCTACATCTTTTTCTGGATCTAGCCCTGGATCAACATACCACAAACAACAATTATCTGAAGCCTTGTTACCTCTCGTTAACTGAGGAGTCTCTCAATGTTGTTTGAGAAAAAAGCAAGCCCAAGAAAGCACACTTATTTACCAATTTCTTTTCGGACGTGGGCAGGAGTGATGTTTTTTTTCAACCCTTTCTTCTTCGAAGTATTTCCTTTGGTTAGCAAAGGCTTGGAAGTCATTTTAGTGGAAGTTGTTTTCCCAGGTTGTTTATGGTTAGTCTCCTTTCCTAGCATTAGTTGAAAGAAAACTAGTCAACAAAACAAACCAAAACAGTCTTAGAAAAAACTAAAAAACATAGCTTGAATTTTCAACAGGTACAACCTCGAGCCTCATTTTGTAAGATATTCTTCAGTAAAGCTGCACAACGGTCAAGTCCATTATGAATGGTATCAACCTGCACAAAGAATACTGCAGTCAGAAAATCAGTATCACTGTTTTCTTTCAGTAAATCAAGATTCTCTTTTAGAGGTGAGTGTTCCCCACTCTTTCATCTGAAAAAGAACAACTGATAACCTGCAAAACCATATCATTTCCCATGTATTACTTTGCAATTACATTTGCCAGATTTTACGTTTTAGTAATTGCACGTTGTAGTAATTGCATGACACATGTGAATGTGTCATTTTTATTCTTATTTCCACATACAGTTAAGCTACAGCCTATTTCTATTTTGGAGTTAACTGACTCAGCACTAGGCAGAAGACAGCACTGACTGTGTATAACTCAATCTTTTTGGCACAAAACCTAACAAATACAGCTATGCTTCTGCCAGGGTCAGCTCTAGTCCATAAACAGCATAGTTGTGTTTGAAAAATATATCTTGACCCTCAATGAGATTTTTCAGAGCAAAACTCACTGCACACAAAGCCAATTTGCATGTATCTGCAAGATGCAGTAAAGACATTCTTGCTAGCTTTTTAGGAGCTAGGTCTAATCTAGATGCAGTAGCATCTAAATGAATGTGGTTTTCTATTATACAAGGTATTCCAGTTTCTCTTCTCTTTAGATAACAGAGATGACTACATTAAAGTCATTTAATTACCTGATCATCAGAATCAGTTGAATAGAGAGAGTATCCAGACTCCACATCAGAATGACATCCTTTCCTTACGCCAAACCTGAAAAAGCCAAATTCAGAGTTTATTCACTGTCTGCTGCATATTAGCAGCAAAGTATATATAGTACTTTTATTCAAAAATA
>NW_015090770.1:2945664-3000456 GCF_001431845.1 Calidris pugnax | reverse complement strand
GTGCACAAGTGTGTACCTTTAAATAAAAAGCGCAAACTATTCTTACGGTGAAGAAAGGCCTGGTCACACGTAATACTGATTGAAGGCTGGGGGAAAGAACAGGTTGTTCTGGTCAGACTCTTGTCTGTTCAGAGCTCAAATCATAAGAACAGTCATGGAATTCACTGTCACTCTTGATTTCACCTTAAAAGCAGATAGGCTAAAGCAAGATCAGCAATAAGACCTCAGCTGCTATTTGTTTGCCTCCCCTGTACCTAAGGCTCTGCAGGCAAAACCCCTGACTCAGTCACATAACTAAAGACTACTCAATATCCCTGAATCTGACTGAAGCAAAACTGACTCCAGTACTTTGTTGTGCAAAGAAATTACTGAAGGAATTCCCTGAATTTTGGGGAAGACAGACACTCATCTCTAACCCTATTTGCATTATTCTTTATCAAGAGCCACTTGAGATGGTCTGCCTGAGCTTAAATAGGAGGTCATCAATGCGGGTAGTCTGCTCTCTGTAGGAAGGTTTAGAGCTAAATCTGAGTTTGGACTGAATTGTCTGTCGTACCAGCTTTAATACCCCAAAGCTGACTTGACATTCTCAACTCTTGTTGTAGGTTCTGGTGGGGCAGTAGGTGTGCAGACCTGTCCCAGCTGGCCCATTTGAACTTGAATATTCCTCTGCCTTATTTGGGGAGACCATTGAAGTGACTAAACCTATAATTTTATATTTTTTTTTCCTTAATCTCTTTCCCTGATCTAACCAGTCACATTCTAACCAGGGAAATGTTTCTTTCCCTTCTAAGGAGAAAAAATTCACCCTTGTTAAGGATGCCTGTCTAAGTCAATGGTGAAAGGTACTCGAGGTACCAGTAACAATCACTGTTATTTTGTGAAACGCAGCGTGAGCTGTAAAACCTTCCCTCCACACAGAGCTGAATGATCTTGCCACTTGACCACAAGTGTTGTCCCAGGCAGCTAATTTACACACAGAGCTGCAGCACTGGCCTCACTTCAGCAAATAAGGCATCTTTGCTCCTTATGAAGTCTCTGATCAACCTAGACACAGTGGTAGGGCAGCAATCCCTTGTGTGCAGGCAGCTACCACCATTCCCCAGTTCTTTGAATGAGACACTGGATTGTAGACAGTCATTATTTAAGAAGTCAGAGCAGGGAATTATATATGGATAAACTCAGGTATCCTGGATTCTGGAGTATTGCCCAATCTTTTCCCTCTTCCACACGGAAAAGCATTCAAAAAAGGAAAATGACTATTAAGAGGTTGATGAAACATGCTTTAAGAGGCCCTTGCTCTCCATGTCACTGGATAGTGCAGACGTCAACTTCACAGAATGTGCTTTGTAAAAATGAAACTCCTGTGACTTGTCTCTGCAGCTAGAAGAAGAGTCTACAGGAGACTGCGATCACCAAAGTTGCAGCTGCTGAGCTACTCTTTGGAAGCTAATCCCTGGAACAGGAGAGATGTTTCACAGCAGCTATTACTGAACATAAAACAATGATTTCGTGTCAAATATACAAATTGCATATATCCCTTATATTTGGAGAGAGTGATGGACAGAACCTGAACCAGCTTTGCTGGCCAAGCTGAAAAGCTCTGCTGAATTCTGAATTCAGCTCTGCTGAATACTTGTTCAGGTGTATGGAGAGCCTGGGATAAAAACTCCTCAGCCCAACCAGTTTTGCTTTTCTCAAATTGGCATCATAAGGGTCAATCCTAAATCTTTGTAAATACTGAAAATACTTATTTCTTCCTATGACCACAGCTGTGGAAGAACAAGTCTTCAGACACGGAGGAGAAGGTTCCCTTTTGATCAGTCTCTGTTACCTCATGGCTGTTTATGCTGTTGCTAGCCTTCCTCATTCAAACATCTCCTGGCTACAGAACCTGAGGCACCACAGCTGGTTGCCCTTTCTGATCCTTTACCTCTGAGTGAGGTCCACGCTTTTCTGGGACAATAGATCTACCTAAATTTAAATATTACCTTTTTTTTTTTTTTTTCCTCCCCCCTTAGAAACAACAGCTAAATTCCACGTGCAACACAAAAAAAACTTGCATAGTTGACACTTGTGGCTGAAGTCATTGCCATACTCTCTTGCCTCTTCCAAGCCATCCTTACGTGTCCTTAATGAACCTGGAACAGAAATGGAGCTTGAATTCTGTTGCAAATACACTTCAACTCCTCTACCTATCATAACTGTCCCTCATTGTAGGGATATACCCAAAACCAGAAGTGAATTGAAGATTATGTTCGTGTAATTGGAGCGCTTGGCATGAGCGATGGATTTACCCAGGTAAAAATTCTATCCTGCTTCCAAATAGAAAGTTACAGTTTTCAGCAAGTGTAACCTGGGCTGGTGGGGAAATAAAGTTTGGTGTTGGAATCCAGCCAGGCAGCTCAATGCCTCAGATGAGACTGAAAACTTCTTCCAAGTGGAGAGGAATGTATCTAAGTTCCTGGAGAATACAGGCCTGAGGTCTACTTGGTTGCAACAAGGATCAATCCCAGTAACTCCCAACTTCTGCAAGGACAAGCACTTTCCTCCTCCTGGCCAGTGAAGAGCAGCAATACGTGCTGCAGCATGAGCTGCTCCAATATTCCAAGCATTGGTGTTGACAATGGTGCTGCCTTTGGTCCGCAGCGAGTTCTACCTTGTTACCGCAGGAATGAGAAAACAACAACTTTTAAGCTGTTTTAGGCACCAAAGATAAATATTTCTTTTTACTCTGTCGCCTGGGACCTTATTTGCTGTGTACTTCTGAGAATATGCCAATTTGAGTGGTCAAAATGTGCAGACTCCAGAATTTCCTTTATTTATAACATACGACACATTAAAAGAATGAGTTTGTAAGAGATGTTATCGTTATTTATCTTCTATTAAGCTTTACTGAACACTAGAGCTATGTTGACTTCCACAGTTTCAATATCTTTATCTTGAGTAGAATCCTGGAAG
This sequence comes from Calidris pugnax, assembly GCF_001431845.1. Lineage (NCBI taxonomy): Eukaryota > Metazoa > Chordata > Aves > Charadriiformes > Scolopacidae > Calidris > Calidris pugnax. Next base: position 2,997,495 of record NW_015090770.1, on the reverse strand, counting down.
CCCTTCCCACCTTTTAAAGATCTCCATATTTGATCTTGCTGGCTTTTGCTTTCACAACAGCGCACATTCATAATGCCCATTTATGGGAAATTTTATATTTCATTTAAAGTTGTTACAGCTCTGATTGACATATCTCAGTACAAAATGAAGATCTATGTTAAACAACACTCCCTCTTCCTATTTCTTCTTCTTCGCTGCTTCTCCTTCTGCTCTTATCTCATCCCCAAAATTGTTTTTCAGTAGTTATCTCGTGCTTCAATAGAATTAATTTATAATGATGAATAAGACACAAATAAGATGGTGTAACATCTTCCCCGGCTGAGATAAAAGTGAATGTAAATGCTCTCAATGCAAGAAGAACATGCTTGGGCATCGTGACACCACATCTGCTTTATGCAGACTGGAACTGGCTTGGGCCAGGACAAATATCCTCCTTCCAGTGGACTAACAGTCCCAGCTGGAAGAAGAAAACTAATTAGTTTGTCTACTAATGACTATTCTTCCAACCTTTTCTCAGCCTTCTCAAGAGTTTTAAACACTAGAATTTATTGTAGCTTGTCTTTAATCCATGCCATAATTATTGTTTAAATCTTGCTTTGCTTCTGCACTGAAACCACCTGTAAATATTTAATTAAGAAGTGTTCCTTTTGATACCATCAACCTTATTTTGAATCTGAGCACGAATAGCGTGGAGAGTAATAAATCCAAGCCAAGCCTTAAAAGCATTCTAAATCACTGAAGTCACTATTTAGTCTAACTTTCCTTTTTCAAAGCGGGAGTGCCAGTTGGCATCTTCTGTAGTTCTGTGTTGTCTTCATACCTTTTTATTGCTCAGTGACTAGTAACTAAAATAATCACAGAACTGCTCCCCAGCACAATGTATGGAGAACGTCCTAACTTCAAGAAACTATTAATGGAAAAAAAAATAAATTCTTCAAAGTGGTAAAAGTTGAGACCTTTGTCCTACACGGAAACATAAGGGAAAAGGCCAGCACCAGGAAGCACAGGAATGTTTTCTAGGAAAAAAAATAATAAGCAACACTCAGAAACAGCAGTGTTAAATTCAGGTCCTTATACTGCTGTTCCATTTCCAAAGATACTTTCCTGGAAAACCTGTGAGTCATGAAAAACAGCATTCAAGCACTGCCACGGGTGTAAGGGGAACAGAATGGTAGCAATAACACCACCTTTCTGTCCTTGTAACTCAAAAACTTGCACGACGCATATTCTTGACACTGAGATCTGGAAAGCCCTGTCAAGGAGAACAATGGACTGGAACCATTCCCAGCTTTGCTCCCACTCCTGTGAGAGCCAGTTTGGGTGACTCAGCCCAGACTCTCTGTATTTATGCTCAATAAATGTTTGACACCTCAACAACTGTGGCATTTCTATGACTTCCTCACACTGTATATTCTGGTGCTTCACTAACTGTACTGATTTGCCAGCTTTCACTAATCTCTAATTTGTCTCCTTTGTGTCAGCTGAAGCCTGTTACTGCTTCTGTTTCTCAGCATCAGACTATTCTGTGTTTATCTACTGGTACTATATTTTCTTTTACTTTATATAAAATCAAGCATCTGTAAAAACTATGACCTAAAACAGAATTGTACAAAAGAACAGAATTTTTAATGGTTCTTTTCTTGCTCTCATCTGGACTCTCTGCTTAATCAACTTCTTTTTCCAAGTACAATACTCAAAACCCGAAAATTGAGTTTTACCAGTGATGAGTGAAAAAAGATTACTTCATGTATTTTATAGGATCTACCATATACTCTAAATCCCATGTGATGTCTGTGTTTTACTTTTGAACAGAATGATCCTGACTTACCAATTGTAACTCTCAATGTTCCTGCAGAGCTGCTGTGCAGCCACCTCCTCCCTGGCCTCTACTTGTGGAACCTCTTCCCCGTTTAGGGTACCTGCCACTGTTCTCTGGGGAATAAAAAAAATTACTAAACAAGGACATTTCATTTAGCCTTCTGTGCCTAAGCTCCTCCTAAACAAACAAATAAACAAACAACTTTAAAAGATCCACCTAGTCAAGGTAGAACACTTCTTAAGTTTGAGGCAGCTTCACTTGCATCAGTTAAACTCCCACTTCTTCATTAAACTCCATTTGAATTAAGAAGCAATGCAGCTGGGAAGTCCTGCCCAAGTGCTTCTTTGATACTGACACTACTTTTTGCACACCTTCATGGTGAACCAGAACAAGGAGCTCATTTCTTGAAATATATGGTCATAACCAAGGAAAATAACTCTACATCCAATTTTCTAACAGTCAAGTTATAACGAAATAAAAATTCCTCTTTATCATCTCTGTGACTTCAAATTCATCTCTCTCAATCCTGTTCTTACTACTTTGAAAAAGCACACAGTAAAAACATGCAAGTGTATTTTATCATTTAATAGAAAAAAATGTATTACTAACAGCACACTGATTTCTTAAAGAATTCACAAGTGCTGTTCTAAGAATTAATTTTGCAATTAAAGAGTATAAACTTAAGTCATAATTTAAAAGAAAAGGCATTTACACCAGTTATTTGAAGTTGTACACATCAAGGGAACCAGCACCATAGCTTAATGAGGAACAAATCCCATCCATAATTTAAACAACTAGAAATAAGTAATTTCATACCAAAAAATAGATACTCGTATCAGTACCGTACTTGTTACTATACTTCAGAAAAACCTCAATAATGCAAATGAGCGCACCCCATCTTGTTTCCTCACACTCATTGTTTCATCACGCTGTTTTGCAGAGTTCTTTGTAGCCGAGCGATGTTGGCATCCAAGGCTGCTAAGCTGTTCTTAAAGTCCTCTTCGTCTCGAGAAGTAAAAGTTGAGAAAGAGGATGCACTCCACTCAGACTTCCCTGATATATCATCAAATAAAATGGAGCTAAAATCAGCTATTCCACTGCCTTTTTTCTGAGAAGCCTCTTTTGGAAATAGCATTGGTACGCGAGGGTATGTACCAGGCTGAGATTGGTCTGGTTTGCCTGTGAAGTCTTTTGCAGCAGCTCTTGGAGGGCCTTTTGGCTTCATTTGGACTTTGTCTCCTTCTGGCTTCACTTTATCCCCCGTAACTTCAAGTGTGTTTTCCATAGTTGTTTTCACACTGTACCCAGCACTTAATTTACCCAGAATAGTTGGATCCTTTGTGATCTCACACCCATTCTGCTGCACAGAGTCCGAGAGCTCGCAGTGGTAGTCCAACATCTTACAAGCCCCTCTACTTTGGGAGAGCACACCAGTTCTTTCAGAGATTGGCAACTGTTTTTTTGAGGCACTGCTAGTCAATGGAATATAAACAGTCTCATCCAACTTGCTTTGGTCATCTAGTAAAGTCACAGAATCCCTAATTGTTTCTGCATCTTGCTTCAGTGAGGTACGCAGTATTCTAGGAGTTGATGTTCCTTTTTCTGAGAATGTACTGTTTATTTTATTTCCTTCAGCAGCCAACTTTTCATAGGCTAGATTTTGAATCTCTAGTTCTCCACATTTACTTGAGAAATGAAGTTCGGTATCTGGCAAAACATGATCCATTTCTAATTTTTTAAGGTAAGTCATTACTGAAGTACTCCCAGGAAATGGATCAGGCTGCATCTGCTTTTCGTGGTCTTCCAAAAGAGACTTTGAGAGACCTTTTTCACGTTTGGGTCTAATGTTGTCTACTGTGAGGTCAGACAGGAGCTTGGCCATACTGCCCTGCAGGGTTCTGTTAAGGTAAAATTGATTAATTAGATTAACTATTTTTTAGCAACTATTTAAAAAACCCCACTTCTATATAAAACCAAAACATTACATTTATCAGACTGCAGTGAAGTTACAATTCTCTTTCTACATGTTGTTATAACACATAGTACAAATGTGAACCAATTCCAAGTTTCTTGAATTTCTTTCTTTAGCTCAGAGAACTGTGCCTGTAAAACAATTAAATAGCACAAACCACTGAAGTTCGAGATTATTCCTGATATACCTGCTTTGAATACTACAACAGAAATCGATGTGAAGAAACTGTTACAAAGCACATAGAAAGTTATCAAAATCAGTAGAATTTTTTCCAAATCATTCACTGCATCTAAATAAAAAAATATAATAAAAGAAATAACTCATTTTGTTTGCTACATCAACAAAAAAAGAATTCTTAAAGGCTTATGTATATATACATACACATGTAATAAGACATCATTATACCACCATCTGGTGGTCAGTACAATAGTCATAGAAGTGTGTCCATGTGCCTAAACTTTAGTACTAAAGACTCTGAAGCACTGATCAAAAATACTCTGCCATTCCAACCAGTATCAACTATAAACAAGATAAACAACAGTTTAACTACCTGTGCACATCATGTCCAAACAAATTCTATGTCCATATCCTTTGCACGTGCAAAAAGCTATGGAAGTATCCCAGCTTGCCACCATGTTCACCATAGAAGACCATGACAAAATAAATTCACAATAATAGTTCTAAAAAATTATAAGTGACACCACCCTCATTCAGTGATCCAAGAACTCCCAACCTCTATACATAATTAAACATCTGGGCATAATCTACTTCAAATGTGTGTAGAATTAAAGAAAGGACTACTCAGTCCCACAGGGAGACCTTGCTACAGGTCCTGAAGACAGATCTCGCTGCAAGTTCTTTCTGAACCAGTATAAAGAAAGAAACAAAAAAACCCCCAAAACTTCCTTAATTCAGGTTAAGAGTTAGTTTCCACATTCTACAGCTTCAAGGGAAACACCAGTACATTTTCAGGTCCATGCACTTCCCATGGAGCTGCTTATTGGCAGGTGTGCTATCAAGAGTTAAAACCTCACACAGGTTACACAGCTAGCATTTTACTTTACAACAGAACTCAAGGCATGGAGCACAACTCTGGTTTAGCAAAATTTTAACACCACTGTAGCAGAAGTAGCTACAAAGAGAGGTTTTAGCCTACACGACCTCTTACCACCAAAATACTAAGATTACAATAACCCAAAGTATGCAAAAAAAGAGAAAAGTGGTGTCAAGAGGCGAAAAAAATACTGTGGCAAATAGTACCTGGTTAATTCACGCAGTCTGTTAACTTCTGCATCACGCTGACGTAACGTTATGCCCAAAATCTTATTTTCTTTCTCTGAAGCTTCCAGCTTAAACTGAAGGTTCTTCACATTCGCTAATGCCTCTTCCACTTCTAAAATGCCAAGAAGAATTGACTTAATTATTTCTTTTAAGTTTAAAAACACTAATTGAAGAAGAAACAAATTCAAAACACATACCCATCTTGAGCTTGGTGGATTGAATGTCATAATGCTGTTTATTTTCAAGCAATTCTTCTTCTTTATCTTGAATAGCTTTTGCAAGACGTTTATTTTCTAATTTCTGACTTTCTATTATTTTAAGTAGTTCTTCATTTTTAGCCTGCAGTGACTCGAGGCCTTTCAGTGATTCTTTCAATTGACCCTGGAGCATCATGTTCAAGGACTGCAAAGAAACTACTACCAAAAGTAAAACACAAAATTTTAAGAGTTTTATGTAGTACAGTTTGAATTTCTAGATCAAATTAAGATTTTAAATAATCTTGCTAATACGAATTTTTCTTACAGATAGAAGAAGGGTTTTTTGAGGCAGCAAGATAAAACTCAAGCTTTCTTCTTAACTATCTAATATGTCACCTTCATTTTAAGAGGCACATAGGGAAAAATAATCTGCTTGGCAGCTGAAGAGCTGTCTCACTATGTCGAGTCTAAACAGGCACAACAACCCATGCAAATATAGTTGCATGAATAGACCCACAACAGTTAGTTCAGTTGCCACTAAAGGCCACAACAGATACTGTTATTATTTATTTATATGCCTGTATCTATTTAAACAAAGCTGTAACAAAAATGTCCCTAATAAGCACCATTCTCTATTAGTACTTTACATTCATAGTTGCAGCTCTGTCCAGAAGCCTTCTCACTTCTTTCTCGTTCCCCGAGTTGCTGGTTTAATATTCTTAGTCTCCTAAACGTGAATTGTGGAAAAGCACAAATTCAGAAAGTTCAAAGTTCAAAACCACTGCATTTTAAATTAGTTTGGTAAGAAGTTGCTACTGAGAATTAAATGTTACAGAATGTTTCAGAAATATTTTTCTTATATTCTTATATTTATTCAACACAAACAACCCTTTGCAAGTTTCGGTAAACACCTTTCCCTCTGTTCTGAAGTACAGTGCTACCCAGTTGTGTTCTTGAGAACTCTGTGAAATGAGACATTTTTGCATTTACATTACAAAAAGAATATAAGCAGGGTAACTACCTCCATACTGCAGTTTTCAGAGAGAATGATACATTGATCCCACCTAGACAAAGGCCCAATCATGATATAACTGATACTGTATTAACTGATATGGTATTATCTGAAGTCTTGCTATGTGTTAATTACTTATTTTTAAACTATATAGCTTTACCAACATGCTTTCTAATATATAAACACTGCATAGACAAGAATGAAAGGGCTGTAACACTTACATCATAATGCAATAAATATGCAATTTAGAACAGAGCAGTTAAAGACACTTTAGGCTCATTTCCAATAAATACAGAATCACTGATGAGTTACTCACCGACGCAGCTGGGCATTTTCACTTCGGAGAGGCTGTAAAGCCAGTGCTATGTCAGCCTGTATATTGGTACTTCCCACCACAGCTGGGAGCAACGATATGCAGTCTTCTATTTCACTCATCAACCTCAACATTTCTGAATCATCTGCCAGAGGTGAGGGAAAAAAAAGACATAAACAAACCTGTAAAAAGGCAGCAATATTTTGTATGTGATTAAGCAATCTACAACGTACGTATAATAGTATCTGGGGTTTTTTCCCAAGAAAACCTTATCTTTAACTCTACTTATTTATTTAAAATTTTTAAGCTTGACTATGTTGATAAATCACAATCTACCATCTCTCTGATGAACCTTGGTGGGATTGCTTTGCAATCTGTCTACGCTGCTCCCTTTCCTTTCTCAGGGAAAAACACTTTATGTGAAATGAGAATAATCGTTCTCCTAGCTGTTACAATAATGTTAAAATATTCCAAAAAATGATTTACTACTTCTCCAGAGTAGTAAATCCAATCACTCTAAGATGTCATATACCATTTAAAGACCCGCCTGGATGCAGCCCTGAGTAACATGCTCTGACAAGCTCTAGGCAATCCTGCTTTAGCAGGGGAGTTGGACTAGATGATCTCTATGGTCCCTTCCAACCCTAAAAATTCAGTGAAATTCAGTGAAACTACCAGAAACTGAAGTGCTCGCTCATTTAACATATTACTTGTATGTAATCACTCTACTGCACAAAGAAAACTTCCTCACCTTGATCTGCTATCAGTGCTCTGAGCTCTCCCAGGAGATATTGTACAGTCTTAACTTTATGGGCTGTTTCTTCTGAACTTTCTTTTCTAGATTTTAGAACTTTCTTCAAAAAACTTGTCTTAGAGTTTGTATCTCTCACTGGGGCTGTATCAAGTACATTCAATTCGTCTTCTTCACTGACCGTGTCCTCACTGTGTTCTTCAGAAGTTTCCTCCTTGTTGTTACTTGAAGCCTTATGTTCTGCTGGACAATGATGATGGTGCTTCTGTTCAGTCCTGCCGTTCATCGCTTCATGTGACTGTAAGAGGGCCAGGTGAGCTTGTATGCATCTTATCAAATCGGCTTCTTTTATCTGTTGCTCATGGTTGGGGGTCACTTCTCTGCCAGAAGATGATGGGATGAATGCAGACACTGTAGACCTACCTGGTGCACCTGACGCTGTACAAGGGATCACACCAGGTAGAGCAGTGGCAGACTGAATCTGCACAGCAGTAGAAGCAGCTGAAACCACCGGGCAAACCACAGGTCCTCCCACCTCTGGCACACGTTCATTGTCACCATCTACAGGAACATTCTGCATAAAGAATATTGATATTAAACAAAAAAAAATTAACATGGATTTTTTAAAAAATATTTTAAAAAACCCCAAAAACTCTTGTCTAACCCAATGTAGTCTCGATAATTTTTTGCAAATCATAAAAGCAACTGCAACTTACTGATGGTGTAATTTTCCTGTGTATTAAGAAGTAAATAAAATGTAAATCTGGATTAGATCTTAAATGTTATTTGCAACATTAAAGCACAGTTCTTTTTCAGCTGTTCTGTGAAGAAAAAAACTCCACAGCATTTTGGGTTTTTTTTGCTTTATGAACACTCATTCCTTGAATAAGACCAGAACAGGGAAGAAAAAAACCAACACGACAACACTGTTACCTTTCAATATTTTACGTAGATGAGTTTCTTAAAAGTCAAGGACAGCACTAGCTATATATGGACTGCCTGCAGGTGGAAGGTAAATCTACAGTCTTACAGTTTCAAGGTGCAAGTCCTTGACCACATTTACCAAGGTGGCAGTTGGTACTCTCCATTAGTTCTATTCTATACCCTGAAATACACAAGCATTTTACAACATGGCTCTAAGATAATACACAGTGTCTGAAGAAATTATCAGCTTGATCATCAGCAGGGAAAACCTACAGATGAGCTATGTTTTTTTTTGTTTTTTTTAATCAGGAGTTGGTTAATGATCCTAATGAGCATTACTGAGAATATAATTATTAACAGCAATGAATACTTTCCTGTATCTTCCATTACTGAGAATATAATTATTAACAGCAATTTATAATTAATATAAATATTAACGGACATGTTTGCTGTCCGTTACAGAATTCACGGTGCAGACACAAGCAGCCAGTTGAAATGCCTCTAATGTCACTTTGTGCTGTCTATATAAAATGTATTTTAAAGAGCAGTATCTCCTCTTATTATTTATTCTGTTCATCACTAAGGGTTGAAATATGCCAATTTTTTCTCTAAGAAAAATTATTATACAAACTCAAGAAAGCCCACACACTTGAATAAATGTATAAACAAATAGGCAGTGCAAATTTAAAATGTTTACTAATAGTCAGAATCAAACTTTTACTTACTGTCTGAGTAGATAAGGGATTAGCTGAATGCTGCAGGGACAGAGCTGACGTAGAGGTAGGTAATCGATAATTAAAGGGTGTAACATTTTGACATCCTAGAAAAAAAACACACTCTCAGATCAGGGCAATTTTGGGCAAAATTGATACAGTACAATAGCAGGCTCTACATTAATAGTTCCACCAACCATTATTTGAGGTAGGAAGAGGAGTTAGAGTAGGAATTTCATTGCTGTTCTGTGGTGTTTGGCCAGTTATCAGAGACATCTGAGTTTGCACGTGCTCGCACAGTTTCGGATGCATCACAGGAGAGTGTTGACTGCAAGGCACATGAATTGGTTGAACCATCTGATTCTGTCCTGTACTGGGAAGCTCTTTCTCAGTAGAAGGTGTGGTGGACGAGGCAAGTTTTCTATTTGATATTGGCACTATAGAGAAAAGAACAAAAAACCCAGCTAAAGTTGTCTGTCTTCTCAATCTACACAAACCTATTGTTTTCAGGCAGACTCTGGTAAGTTCCTTTGAAAAAGAAAACCAAAAGATCCTACAGCCTAAGATTCCAGTTCAATTTTTACTCATTAGCAAATTATTCCTTCCTTTTTTTTTTTTCTAGACAGAGCAACCCAACCCAGTTGGACAGACTGATGTCCCTGAAGGTAGCCAAGAGATTTAATCCTACAGAAGGCCAGTTCTAAAATGCTATTCTTAAAATCTCTGCTTAGCTACTTCATATGCTTTTAGACCACTTGGAATAACCCACACCAAAGCACTCTCCAAACTTCATTTTCTTATTCTGGGTATAATTAATACTCCGTATTTTTACAAGGCTGGAAAGATAGCAGCTATGTGCTCACCTTCTAGAATTCTACAGCCCCTACCTGTCTCTAATCACACAAAAGACATGGAGTGGATAGAGGGAGAAATGCTAATAAAAGTGAAGTATGTCAACTGAGAATAACTCAGAAGAACTCAGCCTAGAGTAGTCCATCTACCTTTCCATTCAAGTGCTCTGGCCACTAAACCATTTGAGTTCTTATCATTATTGCAACACTATCCTGTTTCCAGAAACTGATCTTTGAGAAAAGCCTGGCTGGACACCTAATTCCAGGACAGTTTATAGCTGCATATTCCAAACAGAGACCAAACACTGTAGTGCTTCACTGTCCAAGAGAAATGAGCATGGGTATTATCATTCACCTCCACACTTCCTACCAGCTAAACTTAGTGATGTTGGCATTTGGAAACGCACTCAACTTTTTTCCTTGTACAAACAGCTCAAACATTTGTCAATTTTAGTAACTGCTCAGTAAACATTTCAGGTCTCTAAGCAGCAATGAATAATGTCTACATCTTTTTCTGGATCTAGCCCTGGATCAACATACCACAAACAACAATTATCTGAAGCCTTGTTACCTCTCGTTAACTGAGGAGTCTCTCAATGTTGTTTGAGAAAAAAGCAAGCCCAAGAAAGCACACTTATTTACCAATTTCTTTTCGGACGTGGGCAGGAGTGATGTTTTTTTTCAACCCTTTCTTCTTCGAAGTATTTCCTTTGGTTAGCAAAGGCTTGGAAGTCATTTTAGTGGAAGTTGTTTTCCCAGGTTGTTTATGGTTAGTCTCCTTTCCTAGCATTAGTTGAAAGAAAACTAGTCAACAAAACAAACCAAAACAGTCTTAGAAAAAACTAAAAAACATAGCTTGAATTTTCAACAGGTACAACCTCGAGCCTCATTTTGTAAGATATTCTTCAGTAAAGCTGCACAACGGTCAAGTCCATTATGAATGGTATCAACCTGCACAAAGAATACTGCAGTCAGAAAATCAGTATCACTGTTTTCTTTCAGTAAATCAAGATTCTCTTTTAGAGGTGAGTGTTCCCCACTCTTTCATCTGAAAAAGAACAACTGATAACCTGCAAAACCATATCATTTCCCATGTATTACTTTGCAATTACATTTGCCAGATTTTACGTTTTAGTAATTGCACGTTGTAGTAATTGCATGACACATGTGAATGTGTCATTTTTATTCTTATTTCCACATACAGTTAAGCTACAGCCTATTTCTATTTTGGAGTTAACTGACTCAGCACTAGGCAGAAGACAGCACTGACTGTGTATAACTCAATCTTTTTGGCACAAAACCTAACAAATACAGCTATGCTTCTGCCAGGGTCAGCTCTAGTCCATAAACAGCATAGTTGTGTTTGAAAAATATATCTTGACCCTCAATGAGATTTTTCAGAGCAAAACTCACTGCACACAAAGCCAATTTGCATGTATCTGCAAGATGCAGTAAAGACATTCTTGCTAGCTTTTTAGGAGCTAGGTCTAATCTAGATGCAGTAGCATCTAAATGAATGTGGTTTTCTATTATACAAGGTATTCCAATTTCTCTTCTCTTTAGATAACAGAGATGACTACATTAAAGTCATTTAATTACCTGATCATCAGAATCAGTTGAATAGAGAGAGTATCCAGACTCCACATCAGAATGACATCCTTTCCTTACGCCAAACCTGAAAAAGCCAAATTCAGAGTTTATTCACTGTCTGCTGCATATTAGCAGCAAAGTATATATAGTACTTTTATTCAAAAATAGCAAACTAAAGTAAATTAATTTTATCAAGAAACAAAATATCCTTCTCTTTCTGAAAACTTTGCATTGCTTCAACAAACATGTTTAGCAGATATTAACAGCTTACGTCAAAGGAGAATTCAGTCTTTACTGCACAGTCTTGCATATGATCAGTAACTATACAACTTCAATCTTTTATAAATAAAAACATATAGACAGAGTGCCATTCTTTCTACAAGCAAAATTTCTATTCAGTTTGTTTCTATCTGTTCATGGGCTGCTTTAGAACCTGGCCACACTGCCCTTGAGCTAAAAACTCTTTCTGATATATGGAAAGAACTTTTGGCTAGTTGTGAGGTATGACAAGCATAAGGTTCCCAAATGCTCACATGCACGCTCAATCTTAGATAGTATTTATGATTAAGCTCTTACTGTTTTCTTCCGTTTGTTAATTTAGCTGCTCCAGTTAGTCTTCCAGAAGACAGTGCCTGTTGATTACAGAAATATACTTTGATTTTCATTAAGGACTTGCACAATGGCATTGAAGATGATCATTGCCCACTAATTCCAAGAGCTTTTGCTGAGGCACATCAGTTCAAGGTAATTTACAGCTCTCAGACCATGGTGGAGGGGAGAGCCCAGTGCTGCCATTAGGGACTGAATCTTGTAGTTATCATGCCACAACACATGTCTTTACTGTGTGAAGCTTTGTTAATTTCCACAGCATTCTGCAACTACATGAATTCACTTAATGTCACAGCCAAGGGCTGACATGCAAACATACACTGCAGAATAAAACCCAAGCTCGACAAATACACACCTAAACCTTGGGGATTTCAAAAATAAACTGAAGTCACAGTACAAGCCACGGATACGAACAGAAAGCTCACTGCTATGCCCCTTACGGACACAGATCAGCCGTCAGAGCCCTGAGGGGAAGGTGGCCGGGCTTAAGCTCAGGAAAGCAAAGGCGTTCGGAACCGGAAGGCCCCGCTCCCCCTCAGGAATCGTTACCCGGCCGCCCAGCTCCGCGCCTGGCGGGGACACCCCCTCACCCCCCTCCGAGCACATCCAGGGTGTGACGAGGCGCCCCAAGAGAGGGCTGAGACCCGGCCGCAGACCGGAACGGGGGCTCCAATCCCCCCGGGATCCCCCCGCCCCACACGCACCTTGCGGGGCCGCACCGCCGCCGGCCCAGCCATTGCCTCAGCCCCGGCCCAGGCGGGGGCGGGGCCACACCGCCCCGCTCTGCCCGCGCCGGCCAATCGCCAGCCCGCTTGGCTGACGGACGGGGCGGCCGTTAGGGGAAGGGCGGGGCTAACACCGCCCGGACCCGCCCCCGTGTGGCGGCGCCTCGCCGCGCGCCGGCGGGAGCGGGCGCGGGAAGGGGATGGAGTGGCGTTGCGGAGCGCGGTCGGGGATTGGCGGGGAGTGGGAGGCGAGTAGCCAATCGGAGGAGAAAAGGGGCAATGGGCGTGACTAAGGCGGGCTGTGAGGCAGTCGTCGAGTGCGGCGGCTGGGCTGTGAGGGGAATTGCGTTGCCTTCAGGGTTCAGCCCTCGCCTTTCCTCCCGCCACCTGCTTCTCTCCGCTTAATAAGATAAAAATCACCTCACGTAAATGGGTTTTCCTGTCTCAGTGCTGTCTTCCCACTGTGGGCTGTCTGGTGCCTTAGGGATCGTTCGGCAGCAGCAGGCCCTGAGGGGCAGGAGCTACGAAGCACTCCTAAAATACGTGGGGAAATGGGCCTGGTAGATAGGTGGCCGTCCTGAAGTAAAACTAGGATATCTGCGTGGGGGGCTGCACATAAAACTACCTCAGAGCTCCGGCTTGTCTGTGTGGTCGGTGTCCCGCGAGCCCTCGGGCACAAGAGGTAAAAGCAGGCTGGTAGCAAGTCAGAGGGAACTGTTGGTGCTTCTGTGTTCAGGCGAAAACCATCAGGTCTTTGTTCTCCACACTGGCTTTCAGCTGGTGTTAGATCTCTGGCCATCCCTAAAAACACCCGTGTACATGGATCATAAAGGAAAGTGCCTCAGGTTTCACACAGGCACTGGGGTATTAGTATTCTGGATGTCATCGCTTTTATTAGCTGAATAAATAGATCTTCGGAAAACAGCATTGAAAGCAATTACGTTTACTCAGGCTGAAAATGTGATTGCATTACTACGTTATTAAGAGTGCTATAGCAGAAGTGCATATAAATATTCAACATCTGTGCTCTCCCAATACATAAATTGTGGTGTTCTTAGGTTATTACTGTGTTAACATTTGCACTGAAACTATGCTGAACTTGAAGTAAAACTATATGGTGAAGATATTTAGCATCTTGTCAAAAAAGCCAGAAGGGTTTTCTGGCAGGAATTTGGAGACTTCTTTGATTTTTCTCTTTGAAAAGTTTTAAATAGGAAGTTTACTGTAATAGGAGAACAGCTGAAGGGAGGAATACAAACTAGAAAAATGGAAGAAAATGAAAAGGTCTATAAAAGATATGTGGCCACTATCAAACCAGCACCAGAATTGTTGGTATATTTTTTTCTGAAGTGGTGTTATGGAAGTTCATGGATAAATTCTCACTGATAGATGTGAGTTCAGCAACTTAAATAATTAAGGAAGAATTATCCCAAGCTGTTTAGCAACAAGTAACAGATATTTAAAAAAAAAATCCAGTTCCCCCCAAACTACAATCCCATCCTTTGATTGGACAGATTACTTGAAGACACATAGAACAACACTTCTTTTTTTTCATCAAAAGGAAAATTAATACAGAATGATATCAAGTTCCATTCTTGTCACCCGAACCAATTTGAAACAGTGGCTGAAATAGCAAGATTGTCTTGTAAATAGTTTTTAAAAAAATCAACTGTAAAGATAAAAAAAGTGCATAAATAATTAAAATTCTCATGAAGTCACAGGCCTCCAAGTGGTCAGTCTTTAAAGAAAAGCACAAGCTGCCATGACGGTTGTTAACAGCAACTCTGAGCATAGAGTTAGCTGTCAGAAGAGGTAGATACTTTTTTCTGACAGACATTGGCTTTCTTCATTGAAACAGTTTGGGGAATCACTGAGTATCTCTGGACCTGTCTGGCTGTTACGTTAAAATTGTGATTAAACAAAGCTTATTTGTCTTACATACTGTCTTACTCTTCGATGTCACGTGCCGCATTCATACATCATATTATATTATTATTCATACTCACAATCGAGCTATGTTTCAGGGAGAAAATTAAATTCTACTTAAGTCCATTGCATTTCATTAAACCAATTTCATCTTTTATTCCTGTTTGACAGATGTTAACGTTCCCCAAACATTTCCAGGGGCATGGTTATTGGATGTGGCCAAGGCCAGGTTTGCTCAGCTTTTGGGAAAGCAAACTGTGGCAATCTTCCAGGTTCTAACACTATTTGGTGTAGAAATAATGCTTTAGTATACGTCAAGAAATAAGGATTACATTGTTGTTAGTGGAGAAGAATAATAAATAAGGGTTATATTGTTGCTAGTGAGGAAGAATAATTTATTTTTTTACAAATACTGTACAACGATGTCCATGTAGTGAAATAGAATGAAGCGTGAAGTGGGGTATGATAGCTTAACACAGGTGCATTGGACCATCTGTGCAGAAAAAATATGTTACAAGCTGCTGAATGTTAACTGTATGTGACAAAACATACTCTCCTTACCGGAAAGTTATTGACAAATTGGACATAATTTATCAAATAGTGACGGGAACAATGTAATACAGTACAGAAATACATATGGAGAAAATTAGTCAAATCATTAACCAGGGAAAAGCTGTCTGAATTATGACTAATTAACACATATATGTAATTGTATTTGCGATCTTAATGCTTGAGGTGCTGTCCATGTTGCATGAAGCATCACTGAAAATAGTAAAAAGCTTATTCTTGCCCTAAAAACTTTACAGTTTAAGTTGAAATACCAGGGTGATACAGCAAACTATATAAGACTGACGTGCTTAATAATGATGAAGAAATAAATATACTTAGAACGTAGCTTTTAGGGACCAAAGATTTTTGAGGGGATGATTCTTAGATAAAGTAAAACAAAGCTCTTTTGTTTCAGGAAGGAGAGAAAGCAAACAAAATGAAGCTAATAAAAACGAGAGGAGGTGTTTGTCAAAGAATCCAGTTTCATCAGAAAATTGAGCTTTTTCAGCACCTACCTAGGAAAAACAAGTCATGGTCTCATTCAGAGTAAGTTCTGGAATTTATTGTTTAAGAATATTTTGGTAGGTACTCAAACACCTATAAATCTACAATTAAGGAGTAAAGCTACAATTTTGCTAATGGAAAGAGAATTAAGGTTTTTTTTTTTGTTGCTTATCCACCTATCTTTCAGTCTATGAATAACAAAGAGAAAAGGGGAAATGAATGGCAATGAATATGTAGTTAAGAATACAACCTACAGAGAACAGGTACTTCATTTGTCTAAGACAGACTTAAGGGGTGTCTTGATCACAGTAAAAAAACTATTAGAGGAAACAGAAATTTAGTAGAGAATTTCTCTGTTTTAAAGGTAAAAATAAAATGAGGAGATTAAGCTATATTTTATGGACCCTAAAGAGGTGGTGCAATTTTAAAATGGGTTTCAAAATAATCTACAAAGTGTTCTACTAGATTTTCAGTGTCTTAGTCAAAGATGTTTAGTTCAATTGCACATATTGAAAGCTGCAGCAGGAGCCACTGTATAGAAGACCCATGTTCTGTGTGGATCAGAAGGTCTGTTATCAAATTTTGATTTTGTGATGTATTTGGAATGAATGGGTGTATAAGCCATGAATTTCTCCTTCCTAATTTGTAAATACAGTTGGAAATACATAAGTCACTTAGCTTTAGCCTGTCACATTCAAGTGAAGCATCTTACATAAAGCACATTTAATGCTTTTCACCTCAATACATTCTCACAAGGACAAGATCAGAAGTGTATTTAGTTATGAAACATCACTAAGATTCAAGGTGTTTTGACCTTTCTGAGCTGATGACAGTTTAAGTTACACTCCAGAGTTTTCAGAAAGCTGGTGACTTTATGCTGCACAAAGTACTGGTGCATGAGTTTTCAATTCCACAAGATGGCACCATGTGAACATAAAATAAGTACTGCATTGACACCAAAAAGTGACTCGCTATTTCCTTAAGATAAATTGATGCACATTTTTGTTTAAGTAGCATTATGACAATTCCATTGTTATTTCATAGGATCTTTGTCATATTTTTCTGCTACTAACAGCAATAATGTTTTATTAGTGAAAGTGTGTGTATGAAAAGAGTCAGTTTTGGCTAAAATTTCATGGCACTATTTATTTATTGCTCTACTAAATATAAAATCTGGGTAATTTTCTGAACCCACAGTGAAATCCATGACTGTTTTTGCTGGGTTGTTAGCATTAACTGATAGGCTCTTACATTCTGGTTTCTTGATGTTATCTGAGAAGGCTTCAATCTACTTCCCACACAGATTGACTATCAACTGCCATTAGATTCAAATCCACTACCTGCCCTTTGGTTTTCTTAGTAACTGAAAACACATGGTAGTGAGGTTCCCTCATATTCCTGGATTTCTTTGACAGAGATTGTCTGAATATTCGTTAGTGGTGAAAAGATGCTCATCTGTTTCCTTTGACACAAGAAGTTTGTTCCAGTCACCTAAAATAACTATAAAAAAAATCCAAGTGAGCGAGGAATACCAAGACAGAACCAGTCTTATTTGCTCAGTGATGCTGGAAACAATGGAACTCTTTTGGGCTTATCCTCATAGGCACAGCATAACGGCTTTAGCAAATTGCTAGGTAAAGCTTACAGCCTTTGTCCCTGTCTCTCCAGCTGTCTTAAGCAATGCTTAATCTGTTGCTAATTGTCTGGAAAAGAAAAAGCTGGAAAAGAGCTTACTACAAATATTCTTGCTCCATTGATCCCTGAAAGAATATAGTTAAAGTAATTCCTGTATTTCTAAAAGGGGTTTCCTCCTGACTTTAAAAACAGCAGCTGGGTTAGTGGTGAGGTAGTTATAACATGTGATTACTCAGTCTCCTTTTTCAACATAAACATTAACTCAAAATCACAATATACAGTGTATTCATGCAGGATAACATGAATCATGGAATTGTCAGAGTTGGAAGGGACCTCTAGAGATCATCTAGTCCAACTCCCCTGCTAAAGCAGGATTGCCTAGAGCACATTGCTCAGGACAAATAAGAATATATGAAAATATATAGGAGAAATACGAAAATATTAATAAATTTACAACTTCAATCAGTTTACATGCCAGGGCTAAAAACCTGAGCCACTCAGCTTCTTCAGTAAAATGTCCATTGTTCATTACACTCCCAAACAAGTCTTCTGGGATATTCGGTGCCTCCTATGTGTGAGCCAGTCCACCCACATGCATTATAGCCCTCCCACCTGGAGATAAGCATGAATTAAAAATGCATCACAGGAAAAATCCGTGCTGTTTTGCCTCCATTCAGAGGAAGAGGATGTTTTTTGTAATCCAGTATCACACTGGATTGTGTGAATACTTGAATTGGGCTTCACCTAGGCTTTTCTTTTTGAAGTGTGCTGTGAAGATTAGTGGATAGATATATAGGGAGCATCAGTGATATCAGAGACTAACTGGATGCCTGAAGCACACATTTGGTGGGTTCAGTTAAGAAAGTTTACAACAAAAGCACTCCATAAGTCAAACGGGAGGAAAAAGTGGAAGCACATAATGATTACAAGGTATAAAAATATAAGTAAAATTACCAGTGTGAGTGCAGGAAATAATTACTTCTGTAACATCTGGAAGGATGTTAATTTTACAGAAGTGTGGCCTGACTATAATTTTAAATTTGTTAGTGGACATTAATTCATGCGTATTCTTTCTTTGGCAACAGTGGTACAACTTGGGTGAGAAAGTGGTCTGAGTATGAAAACCATAAAACTTCAGGGCCAAAGGAAGCACAGCTGAAGAAATAATCTATTTTCTACTATATAGAAACAGCTAATACATTAATATTCACCATTCATTATATTTCTATTAACCGTATAGAATATTTATGGACATAGAGGTCAAAGCAGATTATCCAAACTGAAAATGTAGTCTAGTGTAACAATATTACTGGAATAATGAATATAATAAAAAGCCTATGGATGTAAGTTATCAATGTCTTATATGTTTGCTCCAGAAATAGGGAAGATATTTGTTGCTCTTTGAGCCAGGACCTTTAAGAGTTTTTGTGTGACATCTTTCCATTCTGTCCAAGGCAGCCCTTCCTTATGTCTGGGGGAACATCATGGGCCAGAGCAGGTGGACAGTAATTCAGACCTATGGCATCAAACTTAAGATGTCAAAATAAGGGTGGCAAGCCTAGAAGTCACTTGCTCTCTCCTTCTGGCCCAAGGCTGGATCAGAAATGTCTGTGCCCATCCTGCTGGGAATTTATCTAGCCTGCTCTTGAAGACCTCCAGCCTTTCCATGTGGCATTCTACCTGCCACAGCCCTGAGGGCATCAGTGGTCTGAATGGCTCTGACCAGCAGCCCCCCCTGGAATAACTCCCATGCCTTCTCTTGGGTGCAGGACCCTCATTTCAGCCCAGCCCATGCCACAGGATCCTGGGCTCTGTCTCCACCACAGCCCTGTTTCACTTGGCATGGGCCCTCCTGGTCCCAGTCTGCTGACTCCTTGGCTGGATCTTGGACCTGCCTCATCACCAGGAACTTGCCTGATGACCTAGGCTCAGGGCTGCCTCCCCTGGCCTGCCCTAATCCCTCACTGTTTTATTTTCTGTTGTCCATGAACTTGGAGATGATCACTTCCCTTTCTTCTTTGCAGTAGTGCTTTAAAGATTTGAAGACAATTACCATATTATCTTCAATACTCTCTTTTCTATGGTAAACAGCCTGAAATTGCTTAATTCTGCCTGTGTGTTTTGTTCCATAACATTTTAGTTACTCTCTTCTGGAGTCCTCAGCTGATACATATCTTTCTTGAAATATGATGCCCAAAACTGGACAAAACACTCCAGCTGAGACCTTACCAATGCTAAGAATAACAGAAGGATTACATCATCTGTCTATAAATGATACCCTTGTTTATATTTCTTAGTACAATGTTTTCTCTTTTGCAACAGCACGGCGTTGTTAACTGATGTTGAACTTGAATTTCACAATAATCCTCAAAACTTTCTGCAACAGTATGAGCTATCCGGTTATTCCTTGTGTTGTGTACATTGTTGCTGAATCCTGACTTACTGTAGATTTTTGCACATTATTGAATGGCTATCTGTTTTCCACAAGATTTCTCTATTTTGTTAAAATACATGAAAGGAATTTTTAATTTAGGTTTCATCCCCGTGGTTCTTCCAATTAGAATCTGCTTCCTTTAATCTACCCACATGTAGCTGCCTTTCCCCACTTCATATATTAAATACTTTCCTTTCCCATCAGCAAAACAATTAATAACACAGACATTTCAATTATCATTTTGATTCAATGTTAACACCATAGTTTGATGAGTAAGTTTTGTCAGAAGACATTTTAAGAAAGTGTGTTAAGTGTATTACATCTCATATACTGCCTGGTTATTCTAGTTTAGGGATGCTGCTGCAGGGGATGGGCTTCAGAATGTGGCAGTGGTGTGATGAAGAAACAGGTTCACAACAAACCCTGTAATTGTACATACAGTGCTTATGTAATTTTTACTTATATTATTATTGAACATTATTTTGGTCAATTTGAGGAATTCCCTGAAATATAAAAAAAATGCCAGAATCCAATTGTGAAAATTATGAGCTTTACTTAAATGGCAAAATTAGGTAAAACATGGGCCTGGGTCCATTTAAAATGGAATTTCAGCTGGGCCAGATATTCAATTGTTGTAAATCAATACAATTCCATTTATCCTAGCTAGGAGGCTGACTTTTATTCCCAGTTCAGCCTCTGGGAACTTTCTGAATCTGATTTTACGAGAGGTTTAAATATTTTTCACACTTTTTAGACTTTAACCTAAAACATTTGAAAAAATTAGGAAACTTACTGTTTATTTTCTTTAAAATCCAAATAATGGTGCTGAAAATGTGTCATTATCTTGTCCTTGAAACAATATAGGAAACGACTGAAAATAAGCAAGACTTAGATATGTCTCCTTAAGCCTGGGACTACATCAAAGGATGCAAGTAATGGCTTGAAAGTAAAATGTTGTCTTCACTTAAATTATTCAGTAGAAGTAAAGAGCATTAAATCATCGATATGGTCACCTTCACCTTACTTATCTTGTCTGAAAAAAACAATTATTGATGAAAAGTAGTCATGGAAGTCATGGAAGAGCATTTATCCTCTAAACCAAGGTTCTCCTAATCTTTTTTGTAGGATGGGAAATATGCTCCACTTTTTCTCATCTAGCTCCAACACAGTCTTTACTTGGAAATTCTGCTCTTGATCTTCCATCAAGTATTTGCAAATACTTACAAAACCTTTCTCGGGATCTG
This sequence comes from Calidris pugnax, assembly GCF_001431845.1. NCBI lineage: Eukaryota > Metazoa > Chordata > Aves > Charadriiformes > Scolopacidae > Calidris > Calidris pugnax. The sequence continues at coordinate 2,976,446 of NW_015090770.1, read as the reverse complement.
TGTCATATCTCTTTTATGGAAAAAAATATAAATAAATGACCTAAAAATCACTGCCCAGGCTTGTACTGAAAGTGACTGGAGATCTTTTCCTGTCTCATGACTGTTAGCTTGTGAGAAATGAATGTAGTGATCTCACTGTTTTCTACTGAATATGTTAGCATAATATATGGCTCCCACAGCAGAGAAGGCTGAAAATATAGACTTGAAAACAGATTTTTCTTTTTCTAATATAAACCACCTCAGATTACTGCTGAGGGATGTTGCCTGGCTTAGGCCAATGAAGCTTGAACTCTTGGTGGCTGTGCTTCTCCACATGAAAAGACATAAAGCTATATAGGAGAATTTCTCTAAGGCAATTGCTACATCCTCTGTCCTTCTCCAACAGGTTAAGTTGCCAGTATTGACTTTAAACTCAAACATGTTGTAACACTTGTTATATCATGGGACTGATTATCTTGTGAGCTCTGTGAGTCTTGCCTCAGGTAGACAAGGGTGTCCTTCTCAGAGTTGAGTTAGGCTAAGGTGGCCTGATATCATGGTCCCACAGACAATGATTTGACAACCAGAGATTGTCTTGGCTTTTGAATAAAAACCTAGTGGATTTTTTTTTTAACCCCATTGGGCTTCTGTCCAGATGTTGGATTTTCTCCTTTTCCTTGTCTTTGGTTTGATTTCAGAGCTATAACTTATTCACACCTTCATTTCCAGTTTCATTCTCAGAGAAAAAAGTGGTGGTCTCAATCTTGATACCTGTGTCAGAACACATGAAAGAAGCTTGTTGACCTAAAATAAGCTGTTTCTGTGGTCAGTGTCTCTCACCGAATCCCTCGCTTTCACTCACAACTTTAATCCGGGTTCTGAGTCCAGAAGTTGTCACCTCCCTTAGTTTATTTCCTGTTTCTTTGCCTCTTTTCCTTGCACCAAGTGTCAGCTCTTATGGTGAACCTACCTTTACAAGGTTCAGTGCTGGCTTTTTGCTTCCTGTCCCGTCTGGTCTCCCCCAGGGAGGAGTGTGACCTACCCTATCATGTTGTGAGCTTAGGGAGTACTTCAGTATTCACAGGATAGACCTCTAAAAAAACTGGCTTCTAAATGTGCTTCAGTCAATATCAGTAGCTTAGGCTCAAAATACAGGCTTTTTCTAAAGATTTCCAGAGCCTGATATTAAAAGAAATGTCTTATTTCTTTAAAAAATTCAGAAGGGCAGATCTGATTTTAAATATTTGATTTAGTGTTTGGATTATGTTTCCGCATGAGAACCAGAGGATGAAACTGAAAACAACTGTTTACAGTCTTGAAACTTATTAATCTACTTTTGCTGTTCAATGGAATTAAAAGTGAAATTGTCATGAAAAAAAAAATAGTTATCATAATCTCCCAAGTGATTACTAACAGAAAAAACAGGACTTTGAAAGTGTTAGCTCAAAAACAGTAAAAGAAAAAACATTTCTGGAGTTGAATTCCTACTGTGCAGAATGCTAATGAAACTGCTGGATCAAGAAATCATGCCAAAAAAATTGTATTAACTTCCTAAAGATTTGTAAGTCACACTGAAAAATTACAACATGAAAGCTGACCTCCCAAAAGCTTGATCTTCTCCGGGCTTTGAACACCTATGTTTTCACACTTGAAAAAGTACTGTCCCATATGACATTACTGCCTGTATTCTTTGCTCTGCTTAGTGGAAGTTCCTCAGTCTGGTAATTCCCAATTTGCTGTTCTCAACTCAATTAGCTCCTTTGCCTCTGCTATTCATAGAATCACAGACTCATAGAATGGTTTGGGTTGGAAGGGACCTCAAAGATCATCTAGTTCCAACCCCCCTGCCATGGGCAGGGACACCTCCCACTAGAGCAGGTTGCTCAAGGCCACAACCTACCTATTCTTGTTTCACTGCTCAACCCTTTGCAAGTCTTCATCCTGATATACCTCCCTGAACTCTTAAACATACAGTTCACTACAAAACTATCCTTTAGCAGATAGTTTCTTCCCATACCATGACCAATATCCATGCAAATATCCCACCTCTTTATATTTTTTCACCTTAAAACCACTCTTAACCACTCTTTCCACTACTGGTCGCAGAGACCAGTTGTTCCTGCTCCATGCTCATCCTTACTCCAGGTCCCTCCCTCCCCACCTGCCTGCCCATCTAATGGCCCTCTCTCCCCATTTCCAAGCTCTTCCCCATTCTTTCACATTTTCCATCATTAACAGAGGCTGAGGAGCTTGGCCTGTCTTAAGGAGAGGTCTTGGTTCTAGAAGCATCTCTGTGATCCCAGCTGTAGTCTACTGGCAGGAGTGAGACTCCTCTTTCCCTGCACCTTATGTGAATCCCAAACACCCTGATTCCATCAGCTGTGTGTCACCCAAGGAAATGTGAGGCTGGGGAACTCGGGCAGGTCACCGGGGCTCCAGAAAAAAGGCGTTTGTAATCATGGTAGAGATCAGCAAAGAAGAGAGTGTTTGAACCCTTCAGGGTGGTCACCTTGAATTATTGTTGTGACTTTGGGGGTAGGCAGAGTACTAGTTATATGCAGTCTGCACTGCAGAATGTCTAAAGGTAGCGTGGGGCGTGTAAACGCAGTGGGGTGACAGGGACACTGCAGGCAGTTTTTCAGGGAACTTGCAAAGACATTTGTACAAATAGGGTGGCCCTTGGTTCAGGGAGCTCTGTGTCTGCGAGATAAGGGCTCTACTGGGATCAAGGGGGTTGGGCAAAAAGCAGGATCAGCCTGCAAGCGTACTTCTCAGCAAAGATGTGAACTCGTGTGTGACTCTCTGAGGGGACAGCAGTGCAATGTGATTCGAATGTCCAACTGAGTTATCAGCTTCTAGAACTGTATATTTAAATTAGGGCCTGTTTTATGTTAAAATATATATCCCCAGTGTTTGTGTATCGCCCAAATCCCCTGTTTAAAATCATGATTCAAGTGGAATGATTTTAGGCAGACAGCCTAAAAGCAGTAACTCCAGGAGGTCATCTGAGCTTTGAAATGTAAAAGCTTTCCAAGGGAAGGCAGGGTCATGGCAAGGCCTGATTCCTGTCCATTTACCCTGAAATGGTACATAACATTTGTCCCAAAGCTACAAACAAGTAGTTCCTGCAGATTGCGTATTGCCTTGGTACATTGGTTGGGTGCTTCAGTCAAAAACCTTCAAATGCAAAATGCCTTAAAGAATGAAGAGTTAGAGTCAAGAAGTATGGTACATACCTTCTGAATTATGTGCTGTCAGTATATACCACAATAGATACAAATATATTGATGTAGCTATAAACTGGCTGTAAATAATAATAATGTACTATGACAAAGGGATCATTCAGTAATCAGAGCAGAACAACTACAGAAGTTGTACATTTTTGTAACCATTACAGTAGAAAAACTTGAAAGCTTTTATATCAGAATGTTATCATTCCTGCAATCTTCCTTCAGGTTTATGGGTGGCTGTTTCAGGTGACAGGAACTGTGCTGTACATAGACTGCAGTGAGGTTGGTCCAGAGGTGAATCCTAAATGACTCCCAGTGGAAGTTGGCAATCCTTCTTTACGTGGCTTTATTCTACAAATAAAATAGAAATGGTTATTTCATTTCTATATGCAAAGTTTTTCTCCCTTCCTGATGCTTTTGTCTAAAATTGCTTCTTGGCATATCTTTGAAGGTCAGGAAGTGCAGGGGAGATAGCCTGCTGCTTATAGAAGTGAAACAACGTGAATATACAACTCTCTTCTTTTAAGCACTTCTTTTGTTCACAGATGGAAGAGGCTAAAAAATGTTGCTAAATTGTCGTTCACCAAAGCGTACTGGTTATTTTGTTTTAGGTATCTGAAGTCTGTGCTGAACTGGTTGCAGGCTTGCTGAGGATTCTTGATGGAGTTCTCATGCTTAGTTATATGTTCCCCTATGTAACTGTTTCAAGTTATGAATAGGCTTCACATACGCCAGAGAGATTTGTTGCTAACCAATTAGCACTAATAGTATTACTTTCTGTTTCCTATTGATGTCAGAGTAGGCTTTTGTACTTGAATGTGGTGGGAAGAGGATGGGCATCTTAATTACTGAGGGCTGGATCGTGCTGCCTTGTAGGAAACTCTGTGGGAGGTGTACAAAAGAGGGCGAGATTCCTCCATTGGCAAAGAAGTAGAAGGCCAACTTCTCTCCTGCTGCACAAAAGGCACAGGGAACCCTGTCTCTAACACTTGTAAATAGCAAGAGACACTGGCCTCAGGAGCAGTTGGACTTTGTTCTCTGCAGGTTCATGAAGCACTGCTTAAATAAAAGGGCATAGGAGCTTGGTATAAATTAAAACCATAAGATTGGTTTTACCTTCTTTGTAGACTTCCCCATAGCACCTGGGAAATAAACAGCTATCTCTGGGCTTCCTCACCTTCAGGATTCTCAGAAACCCTTTGACAGTCATCTGAAAATATTCACCCTGACTGCATATACATAATTATTTTTATCTAGATATACATATTTATTTTTAAACTTACTGTTATCTAAGATGGCTTTAACAGGCAGGTAATTTAAAATCATGTTTTGTGTGCTGTAATAAGGCAGAATATAATGACAAAAACATCATGTTTCAGTCTGTTTTTCCTTTAAGACATTTTGCCCCAGGGTTAAAAAAAACCACAGCAATAATCTGTAAGTATTGGAAAAACTGTCAAGGGAGCCTAATAGCATTTCTATCACTGCTGAGAAGGTGAAAATGCAATAGAACATGGGCACAGTAACTTTTTTTCTACAGACTGCTAAGAGCGGAAACAAAGCTTATGGAGAATGAATTAAATCAATCTGAGAAACTGTAAATATAGACACTTACTCCTTGAGAAAATTAAATTAAACAAGCTTTATTGGGTTTTGATTAAATAATCCACATGATTTTTGTTATGATTCATATTTATATTTTAGTATTCTTTCCCATAATTTCTTACTATGCAGAATAGTTCGTAAACCTTATTTAGTAGCAATGCATTTAATTCATTTACAGAGAAACATGAATTCTTGATTTAGCATAGCCCCGGTAATGTTATGATAAAAACAAAAGCTTAATAATGATGAGCGGGACAAGGTGTGCAAAGTAAGTGTCTCTCAGAAAGCTGCTGTGTGGTAAGCACATTACCACTAATGGCAGTACGTAGGCAGGAGGTTGCTATGGACGTGCTCGCTGCTGGCGTTAGGAAAACTCTGCTTTGCCTCTTTCCTCCCCCAGTTCGCTCCTAGGGCTTCACCCTTCTTTAATCCGTGTTTTGATAAGAAGGTGAGCAGAGAAAAGGGGCTAATCACTCCTTCATGGGTTGGAGCACTGGGATCATTTGACAGAAACAAAATAAAAGCAAACTGGCCGGGCAGCGGAGGCATGCTGTGTTTGCATCCTGTCTTTCGGAAAGAACAAACAGTCTGGGAGAAATATGGGAGAGAGACAGCGCAGAGGAGCTTGCTGGTTTTGTATCACCATATCCTTAAATAGAGAGGGGAGACCTGAATGCTTATTATTTCACTATTTGTAGCCATAGCCAAGGAAAACAATAGCCTTGCACATACAGCCTTGCATATATTGTCTGCCTTTGGACCTTAGCAGGGCGCAGTATGTATGTAGGTGGAGGGTTTTGAATACTGAATGCATTTTTGAAACTCAGATGTTCCCATTTCATCCCAAGGATTCATCTTTCGGCAGGCCTGGGAGGTCTAAATCAATTATTTACTGGAAGTTCCCTGCTTGATCTTGGTATTTTGCCATCCATTCTGACAATCCAAGGGCAGCAAAATTCACTAGGGTGTCTCCTTCAGGCTGCAATTTTTTGATTCCCTGATTCTCTGGTGCAAGTGGGATGACACAGGGATGGCATGTGGCCATGGCTAAAGCAAAGTGTGCTCTCACTCATCCTAAATGACCCTTGAGTCTTTCTAGTCACCTGCTGCAGCACTGGCTGCTCTGACACTTGGCAGGAAAAGGAAAAAATGACAGTTATGGCCTGGTTGCTGGATTTTCTTATTTCATGGCCCATAGGCAGGAGGGAGCCTGCTTATCGCAGTTCATTTGAATGCCATCGGTTGTTCCTCCCCTCCAGTTCTGAAAACTCCATGCTTCAAAGAGAAACTGATAATAAAGCAGCCAGAGTGAGCAGTTTTCTCTCTCCCCTCTCTGTGACCCATCCAGCATCCTGCAGAGAAGCTGCTCTACACCTACAGCAGGGAAGGGATGCTGGCTCAGACGGCCTCAGGTGTACCCTGCAGCTTCTTCCCAGGTAGCTGGGGAGGAGGCAGAAGAGGTATTGTGTGAGGGCTTGCCAGCTACAGCAATAAAGACTGAACCCATCAAAAGCTTCCATGTTTTCAACTTGTCATCAAATACAAATTTTTTTTAAGTCAACTTGTTGCCACAGTGACTACAAGTCAGCAGCAAGATGAAGGCACAGCACCTCTGACATGCTGGCGTGCAAACACATTTCCTTTCTGGCTTTGGAAGTTGGGGAGCAAAGAATGGAGGTCAACACGAGATGGAGGAAGGAGATTCAGCGGATAAGTTCTGGATAAAAGGTGACTTTCTGGATATTCACACCAGTTCTGTGCACCCACCTCACACTCACTGCTGCTCCCGGCCTTTCAGTCTCTCCCTTCTTCTGCACTCTATGGAGTCCTCACTCCCCTTATCTGTATCCCTCTGTGTCAGCGAGGAGACTGCAGCATCCTATTGCACCTGCCCAGGTCTTTCTGGGCACAGAAAGGAGCAAAACATCCCACTGGAACATTTTTCCATAGAAATGTCTGTGTGTGATGGTGCTACATTGCAGAGTTACAAGGTTGTATGGCAGCTTGGGAGAGCACATTCCTGGGAGAAAATTCACTTTGAGGACATCTGTGGACCATCACCCCTCAAATAATCCACAGAGCCTTAGCCACCAAATCTTCTTGGGCTACTTGGCATACAGTCAGGAGGTGCAAGAGCCCAGAACAAGAGTTCAGTGAAGCCTCCACAACCACTGACACAACTGGTAGGAGCACTGCCATGCACTGAGCCACAGCAGGTGAAAACACATTGGTCTTCAAAAATCAGCTGTGTGCCCATGTGGTATCAGTCTGCGTGTATGTGTTCTGGTTGCCTGCCCCCATCCTCTTCCCTCCCCACAGCTCACATTAAGAGATCATCTACTGACAGTATTACAGTAGTGCCAAGGGATTGTTGATCCTCTGGTGTCAGAAGTTCAGCAAGTACAACAGAGGAGGCCTCAACATTATAAGTAGAACTCAGACATCCATCTGTGTTTTCTCTTTCACAGAGGTTTAAGCTAACATGATTCCTCTCATGTTTTCCACAGGTTAAGTGCAAACATAAAGAATTACTTTGGTGTAGTTGTTGTGCTGTAACTTATTAAATCACAGCAATTCAGTCATGAATCTTAAGGTAGATGCTGATGTACATCCATTTGCGGTTGACAGTAGGTTTTAGATCAATCAGTCGGATCCAGGGATTAGCAATTAAAAACAAAAATAAATAGCCAGCAGAACTTCCACTCCATTAAAAAAGAAAAAGAGGCTGTTATAAATGTTGCTGAGCACATAATCTTTCTGAGACCTGTATCTTGACTTTAGACACACAGTATGAGCCAGAAAGCCTGTGAAGGTGATGCTCAGAGACTGGCTCAGACAGTGAGGAATGTGGAGCATGCAAATTCGCCGAGGCTGTGCCTTTACACAGCACAGCAATAAGAACTTCTGTGAAACCTCTCCAAGGCTTCCCAGCAGGTTAGGGGTGCCGCTATAATTACCTTAGAGGGTTTACTATTTGATGGAAAACTAAAAACATTTCTTACATGTATCTGAGCCTTTGTGTAAGCCTCCTAAGGTCCAAGCATGCAACTGATGCCCTGACAAAGGGCTAGACCTTGGTTTGTGATGAGGTCTGTCCGAGCACTGCCTCGTGCAGAGACCTCCCTGCAAAGTGCACCTTGAAACTGGCCCAGCAAAGTACATGTGCTGAGCCAGGAATCTCACACAGGAAGATGCCTTCGTGCACTTTCAGTGAGCTAAAAGAGGTTAAGCAGGGGTAAAACTGAGGCAGAGAGGATAGGAGCACAGCTAATTTTTCTTTGCTAAAAGCTTTAGAATTTTTCTTCTCTCCGTGCTGTGGCTTTGGTAAAGCTAATTTACCTGTTCTAGCCATGATTTCTTGTGTTTTAACTGGGAACTTACTGGTTGGGGAAATGTTTAAGAACAGGATAGTTTTTTACACATCCTTTGTTACTAGTAGGTTGGAGGGAGCACAAGTTTGGACAACCAGGTCTGCTTGCTTGCTTTTGTAGAAAAAGCTTTCAGATACTTTTTTATCTACCCCACTCAGAAATTTGAAAAGAAACACGAGGGTGAGGTAAATTCCTCTCCTGCCCTTGTGGATCTCTCTGTGGGATTGCACGGAGTGGTTTGGGTGGCCCACACTGCCAAACCTGTGAGCTGAGCGCAGCGTCCACCCATGCGTGTGCTGTGTGATGAAAGGCCATTGGCAAACATTACGTTCTTGACTCATTCTCCCACAGTGCAGCTTGGTCAGTCCCCTGCCCACCAACAGAAATCTGCCAGTTTGGGTAACCATCTCCTGGTTTGGTCTTCTTTAATATTATTCTTTTTTGTATTCCTAATGTAAAGAGACCAGACAGTTACAAAAAGAAGTACATAAGGAAAGATGCTGTGTGTACCTCTACATCTATATGTAATTTTAGCTAATATCTAAATTAGCAAAATATCCAAAGGATTTAAATTTTGCTTTGGCTTTTAATTCCTTTCGATCCTTTACGATGTAACTGGAACTCTGATAACGCTGCATCAGTATACTGTGAAGTGGAAAACTCCAACAACTCCATTTTAATAGAATCCATATTGGAAATAAGATTAAAGATGAGGATTTTCACTTCTGGGTTTTATCAGGCTCTAGGAAAAATTTTACATTTTCCGCTGAAGAGGAGAGAAACTGGGAAGGCAGAGCACACAGACAAAGAAAGATAAAAGCACTTGAGAAAGAGGAGGAGGTGAATGAGGGAAAAAGGGGTGGAGGAAGTATGAAAGGGTCAGGTGGCTTACTAGGAAGGCAAAAAAAGGATCAAAGGGTAGGAAGCCAAGTACTAGAAGACAGAATTATAATTTTCAGCAGCTGGAAAGAAGACTAGAATAGAGGAGTCTTAATGGTGCATAGTTGGAAAGGGAAACTGAAAGGTACTAAATCAAAAAATGATAGTAGAACAGAACTTGTGGGGGAAACAGCAGAGAAGAGCAAAGAAAAGTGGCTGCTAAATGGAGGAGCATGCTGTCATTTTTATCAAGGGATGGTGGCATAAAAACAGTAATAGCTTCAGCTTCAGCTGTTCTGTGAAAGGTGTTGGAAATCCTTTCACAGTGGTGCAAAGAGAATTATACTTTCAATATTATGTTCAGCTGATGCTCTTCAGCAAACTGGTGGAAGCAGGTAGCACAACTGATCAGTTTAGCATTCTTTGAATACTGAACTGCTGGACCTCTTTTTGCCTGACATGATATTTACAAACATTTATTTCAAACCATTATGGTACAAATCAAGAAATAAATGAGAAACTCCTGGTAAATATGATCCTGCTTTTAAAGACCTGAGCTTGGAGGCAGGGACTAAATTATGATCTTCAGGTGGGAACGGGTTGACCTTCAGGAAGGTCATGATGTGGGAATAGGAGGGAATCAGAATGACTTCTCTTCTGACTAGGTATGTGGGAATAGGAGGGAATCAGAATGACTTTTCTTCTCTTCTGACTAGGTTTTTTTTCTGTATCAGCTTTTGTTGCAGTCTTTTTCTGTAGGTAGTCAGAGATTTATGCTCTTCATCATGGGATCCTGCAGCAGAATCCATAATTTCCTTACATTCCTTGCATATTTATGCTGAAAGTGATAAGTGAAAACACTTTCTATGCATAAGTTTTCTTTTGCTTACAACTTTTTTTCCCCCCTACTGCATTTCACAGAGTTATTTCTGCATTCTCTACTACGTGACAGTCTTTTGTGAAGGTTTTATCCCCATATTTTCTGAACAAATGATCAAGACTTTTAGCACCTCTTCTAGATTTGGTCCAATCCAAGAACACAGCAGAGCAAAATAGGGTTGTCCTCCCTCTAATTTCTATGATGAAAGTGAGAAAAAAATCCAGAAAAAATAGGCATAGACATGGTGTTTTCTTTGGAGAAAAGAAAGAGGGTGCCAAGAAAGAAAATGTACTTTTTTTAAAATAGGCCCTGTTCACTAAATCATAATTACGGATGAGTTTCCAGCCTGTTTGCAATGAACTGAATAACAATATTAATATTTGCAGTTTTAGTGCCATTAATGTAGATGGTGCAAGACCTCCAGTTCACCCTCTCTCCCCATAGCATTTTGTCCACTAGCAAGGGAAATATGTAAAGGGATGATCCATCAGCAGAGAAATACTGAAATCAGTCTAAGTCACAAAATATTGAAAATTTGATGGAAGAAATTATCTGGCACGTGGGCTGCGGAGAGGCCTCAGAGGTAGTAAAAAAAAAAGTCAGTGGTATTGTTAAATTTTGAACCAGATCCTTTAGCATCTCCACAGGACTTTCTTCTCAGGGTGTGACTCAGTTTTGAACATAACCCAATGTAATGAAATGTCAGCAGAATGTGCTTCATGGGAAAACCTAGTTGCTTGAGATACTTAAAAGAAAATTGATTAAAGTGGAAAAAACTGGTGAAGAATCATGCATCCTGAAAGGGAAATGGAAATAATAGTCTGACTCCTTGTGCCTTTAAAAATCCTTATGCTATTCTGATGGTAAATGTGGGAAATAAAATGGGAGGACTTCATGTGCCTGTGCAGGAGGTGTTATTCCCCTCCAGTGATGACTAATGATTTTTACCTGGTAGGCATCTCAGTGGAGTAATTTGTAGAAAACTTGTACATGCGTGTGTGCATGTAGCAAAAAGGAAGTTGAAGAGAACAATATCACAGAAATCAAGAACAGAATTGGTTATTCACTATCACAAAAAGAATAAGCAGACAAAGCATTTAACGGGTATACGTTGCCAGACTGAAAAAATGGCCACTGCCTTGCAAAAAACCTTTTAGTTTTCTCTTTTTGACCCCTTTTTGTGTCACCTCCGGTTGTCATGTGCCTGTCTCTAATCGTGAGGTCTACTGTACAAATGCATGAATGTACAAGAACTCTGAAATGGGCCCTGCTTAAACAGCATTAGGAAACAAGAAGTATATGGAAACTTCTCACATGTTCTAGTGAGCTAATGCATGTTATAGCATGTTTCTATAATATGCAGAGATTGGCATGTGGCAACTGAGGCTGAGCATGAAACAGCCAAGGCTCTTGGCCACTTTCTGCCCAGAAAGGAGCAGCAGCTGGAGAGTTTTAGCCAGGGTATCCCAAATAGAAGTTGCAACCAAATGGTAGCGCTCTGTAAGAGTAATATGGGGTTCAATCCTGCTGTTTATAAGCATCAGTTGCCCCTTTGGTGCTGTCCTCTTCCTCGGCTTAAGCCTAGGACCTTATCCATGGGGTTTGTATACTGTGCCCGGCAGCCTGTTGCGTTTTCAGCTCACTGCTCTACAGTATGTTTTTCTGAAGTTTAGGTGTCCCTACTGTCCCACATTTTGCCCAGTATGACTTTCTTGCCCAGTTTTGAAACTCCTTGAGTTCTGCAGCTGAGACAGGAGTTTCTTACTCTACCCTGCTGGAGGAGAAAAGATATTCTGGGGCACTGGAGAAGATGAGTGGGGTTAAAGTGCCACTTAGTTTATTTTCTAAATTACCTACAGGGTTCATTTCAGTGAGTGGCATTGTAAATGGTCAAATTAGAATGACTTAATTCTTACCATGTTATTTTAATGTAATTAAGGTTCAGAAAGACCCTGGAGCTTCTTTTATGACTGCAACATGACTGCAAACTTAGTAGTGAAAATAAAATGAAACCTTGCCTTTTCATGACCTTGAAGAATATTTTAATGAAAAGCTTTACCAACTCAGGTACTTAGGGTAATAAATCCTTTAAGTCCAGAAAGTCTTTAACCTGCCTTTGCCTGAACAAGATGAAATAAAAAAAAGGTTATTTAAAAAATTTTGTATTAAACCAAAATTAAAGTTCCGTGGAAGAAAGATTAGGGCTTGAAATGGGGCACAGGGGAAGAGGTAGACCATGGTGGTGCTGGGGACGCAGCAGGTTGCTGTGGGGCTGATGGGAGACGAGCCCTGGGCTGCCCTGGGGCAGAGGTACATGGTGGGGGAGAGAAAGACCACCCCAGTGGGGCAAATCCTTTGCTTTGAAGATGAAGTGGTCAAAGGGCTACAAGCTGGAGTCCTGCCTCAGGTGATCGCTGCCGGCAGAGAAGCATTGACAAAACAATTTCTGCTTAAAAGCAAGGAGGCAGAAATTTTAGCAGTTGCCTTCAGTTGCTAATGAGGGAAAAAGATAGTCTAATACTGATACTTAAATTACAGACAAATCTTCCTGTAGTTGTTTGCTAGTTAAGAAGGCTACTAAATCACAGCTTTAATGTAGAAAAAGAGGTGATGTATTTGAACACACAGTGAACCTAGAGAATCATGTAATCATGTCGTTACAGAGCTCAGCCCTTCTTTTGTCTGCCCTGTGCTATATGTTACTTTTCTCTTTTGGATCATTTGAAAATGAGAGCCTGATTTCTCTTCTGGCACTGGGAAGACAATCAAACATGCCTGCACAAAGCACCTTCATGTGAGTTCGCCCTCACAGATCTGAGTTATGGTCCTCCCATTGCCTATGGACACTGGCAAAAGGAGCAGTGTCTTCTGCTTCTCCTGAAAGGCAGCTATCACTCTACAAATAACAGCATAATGACCACAGGAGGAAGTGACTTGGCAGTGAAAATTGGAAAGAAGCTACTGTTGATTGAACTGAAAAAAGAAAAAGCTGCTGTTGTTGGGAGTACTTTCCCTACCTGCAGCCAGAGCCTGCTTTTTTCCACCTTTTGCTTTGCAAAAAGTGGTTGGATTCCTTATAGCAAGTAGGCTGTAAAGGCAAGCTGTCAGTAGCATAGCTCTGCCCACACCACACAAACACCATATATTATGTATACGGGGGAAAGTTATGAAAACGTAAGGAATCTGCATTTCCACACTTTATGTACTGTGGGTTCAGTCTTCATCAAGCCTTTAAAGGAGCGTCTCCTCATGGAATAGCAAGTGAAGCAAGTTGCATGGTGCCAATGAGAGATCATTTCTTTATTGACTTAATCAGATTAGTTAATTTAGTTGTACCCAGAGTCCGTGAAAAGCTCATGAAAAGGAAAGCTTTGGATCGAGTTAAGAGAAGGGGTATGAAGCCATGAAAATGCATAGCCTTGATAAGCACTTATGAATTAAAGCTGCAGTTGTGATGACTGAGATTTGGACAGATACCTGACATGGAGGTTTCTTTTTTTATCAACACAGACTTCTTTGTGTCTGGAAATCTTTTAAGATTATTATTTGAGAACTATTTCTGAGAGATGAAAGGATGCCGGTGCCTGCCCAACCGGCTCTTAAGCTAACAACATAGAATTCAATCTTGCCATAGTGTTACAGTGTTGTAGCTGTGACAATCCAACCTAAAGGTATAAGCAAAGTAAATGGTGCAGCAAAATGTGCTACGTTTTATTAGGTCAGATAGTATTACTGGCCTTTCCCAATTACATCTGCTAAACTAATAAAAGATATTCCTTGCCTTTGCAGACCACATCTCTTTTTGCAGTGTGATTTAAGAAACAGGATCTTCGCCTTTTATCCTGTTTAGTTCTGCTCATCCCTTGTGATGTGGAGCAGCTGGGGCAACCTGTTGCTGCCCCACCTTTAACCTATCATGGGAGAAATGTCAGATGAGTTAATAAATTACAGTGGGAGAGAGAGGTTTTAGTTGGAGCTCACTATTTTCTACCTGTTTTGTCCCTTGTGGCCCAACGTAGAGCAAGGGCTGGAATAGATGCGAGGTTCTTGTAAAAGCCTGAAGCAAGAGGAGATTAAGGTAGTGAAAAACCATGTTGATATTACATCTTACTTTCATTTTTTCTTGCCTTTAGTTAAGGAATAAACAAAGTAGAAAGGAGGTGCAGGTAAAGAGGGAATTTTATCTTGCCTCCTTGTATTTTAATGTGTGTTCTCTCTTTAGTTGAAATAAATGGCCTTTGTTAATTCAGTCGGTGGTCAAATATCTAGAACTTTCAAGGCTATTAAGACAATAGTCTTGTGTTTAAAGACAAGCACACCGAAACCCAAATCTTTCTGGCCATGTCATGAAGGCAGTTTAAAAGTTTGGGAAATATTTTCAAACTTTGTCATGTCTTTCTTTCACTCCAAACCCCTTTTTATTCTCTGCAGATGCTTTTTACTTTACTGTGGTCTGAAATACTAACTTTTCTTTTCATTTTATTTTTTACTTGATTCCTCAATGGCTTATTTCCTTCCTCTAAAATGAAAAACCTGGGTGGAAGAAAAAAAATTTGTAATTGTATGTGCTCATTAATCCCTGTGATTCTAATTATACACAGGGCAGGATAATTGTAGTTTGAACTCAAGGCTGGCTGTACAGGTCTCATTGAATTTTAAAATATGTTTCTGACAAATGGTTTTAATTAGATTCAAGTGATGGTGCTGCTATTTTGGGTATGTAATCTTCACAAGCTATTTGTCCATGAAGATTCAAAGGAAAAAAAAAAAATGTTTTTGAACTTTAAAAGAAGTTTTTATTCCTAGCGAAAGCTGTCCTAAGAGTGGTCAGTGACAGACTTTAAGTATGTAGCTATGGCATTTCTTATTCTCCATCATGATAATGTCAAATTCAGAAGGGCTTAGAAGTGACATTGAACTTGTGTTCTCTTTTACTAGCTCTGAAATCTTCGGCTAATGATTCACATTCATATATTTTAAACTAATGCAGATTTATGGGACTTCAAACACAATGAGCCATATGCTTCCTCAAGCAGCAGAGCACGGAGTGAATAAGACACTTGAAACACACTCCCTAAAGCGCCTGACACATGCTTTCTTGCACAAAAGAAAAAAATTCTGTATGTTAAAATACCATCGCGATTTCAGATTCTTAAAGGCTGCGAAGCACAAAGACGTGATCCATAGGTCAGTGAAACCGGTGAGGATTTTTTCCGTTGATTTCAATTGGTGGTAAAACGAGGAGTTTTGTCCAAACTGAAGAGTGGAGAGCATGTTAAAACAAATTGGTGGAGGAGCCTTATCCTGTGTAATTAAAATTAGTAGAAAATGAAAGTTATCCCATTCCTTCCTGTAAAGAAATATTTTAGAGAAAGAATAAAAGGGCAATTAACTTTCAAATTGCTCTCCAAATAGCTGAGAAATTTGGAGGTCTATGAATCTTCTCTGTTCTGTGGATCTTGGGGATCTTTGTCAAAGATGCTGCTGCCTGTGCAAATGCCAGCCAGGGGTGATGTTCCCTCATGCCCTCAGCCCGTCCTTCACTGCACCCCCCTTGCTGCTGATTGCTCTGAGCCATAGCAGGGACTAAGAAAGAGGAAAGGCAATTTTAAATTGCCTCCCAGAAGGAATTTTGTATTAAAAATCTAGCGGCTACATTCTCATTCTCCATTACTATAATATTGCAGAAAAGATGGAAGAGGCTTTTTTACTTAAATAAGAAATCTCTAGTTGCAAAGGAATAAAGCCTGTGAAGAGAGCAATTTGGTGCTGAGGCAACTTCTTTCTGCCCTCTGCTCAGTAGCGATCTATTTTTAGATGGTTTGGATAAAATTACGTTCAGCCTCTTTGGTCTTTGACAGAGGATCAGAGTTTGTTTGAAGACTTTCCGGGTGAGCCCGGCATCTCAGCAATGAGCACGTTTGTTTCCTGAGGTTCTGGTAATGGACGGCTGTGCATTATTCAATAATCTGCTTCCCTATGCATGTAGAGTTTAGTCCTGTAAATCTCCTCATGAATCACCTTCTTGTTTATTTTCCACTCTCCGTGATTAATTCCCTGAATTCCTCAGTGTCAATGTTTGTAATGGGAGGCTGTTCAGAAGGTCAAAATACTTCTTAATGGGCACTTATTATTTCTGATTTCCCTTTGCCACTAGGGTGGCAAGAGTGTGATCAGTGGCAAAAAGGTTTGCTCATGTGTTTATTTTTTTAAGGTAATAGATGCAACTGTCCATTTAATGCCTACCTATGATTGCAGTTAGAATTAAAATCTATGGATATTTTCCTGGTTTTTATATATTAAAAAAAAAAGGCATCTTATTTCATTGGATATTCTTTCCATTGCATTGCTAGGGAATAACACAAATTGGTTATGCCATTCTGAAAAAATGATTTTGTTCTTGTTGTTGTTTTTTTTATTAGTTGAATTTTTTAAAATTGTATCAGCTGTAATAAGAAATACTGAATATTTACAGTAGAGGGAGCAATAGCACCATCGCTGCTCTGTTTCTCTTTGGCTATGTCTTTGGCAGTTGTGTTATAGCTTTATATAGCAGATCTATAGAAAAACAACAATTATCTAGATGAAATGATGTGGTCTTCTCTGAAGTAAAGTTTCCCTCATGATTCACACTAACTGTTAAAATAATACTTTATTTTATAAGAAGCAGAAAAATTTGCTTGGGGATTTGTCTTGCAATACAGCTGGATGAGCTGAACAGCTATACTATTTCCACCTGAAAGAATTCCCTTTTTTAATTGCTACCTTAAAAACATGCTTTTATCGGGAATTTTAAATTATAATTGGCGTATTTGGCACCTTCTTTTTGAGGCTTGCAGAATGGTTTGAAACCTTTGTGAGTGTTTGTGATACCTGTGGTTAACAAGACCCTTCTGGTGTTGCTATGGAAATTGCCAGGTTCCAGCCTGCGCACGCTGGATGCTCTGCACACTCAAATGGGAGTGGGAGAGGTGACAGCAGTTCAGCATCTCTTTGTTAAACCACATGACCCCTAAGTGACAGGCAGTCAGAAAAATTAGGAAATGATTTGGGAAAAGGCATCTTAATACAGGATGTGTCTTAGGACTTCAATGCAATGTGCCTTACAGGCTATTTGTAATATATACATCAGCCTTCCCAGACTGGACTTCAGCTGCAGGTCAAATAAAAATCAATGCCATTACTGGGCAACCTGTTTTCACTAATCCTATGGGTGGTCACTTGAGAAAGATTTCTGTATAATGGAATATATTTCCTTACATGAAAAAGCCTTTTGAAAAAGAGGAGGAGGATGTGTTTGGCACTGAGGTGTCAGCTGAAGTTTTTGTGGGAGGTTGCAGTGGCTGCACACCAGTGGAGGGTTCGAGCTGGTGCCTTTCCAGAGGCACAGCTCTGAACAATGCAGCTGCAAACAGAAATGTGCCTAAATGCTGTTCTGAATTGCAGCTTCTGCACCATTTTCACATCAGTGCAATTACAGGAAGGATATTTCTCCTATATGCGTTGAGATTTCTGAACAGATTGACTCCTACAACATGTGGTGGCTTATTTAGGGCAAAGATGTGACACATTGTGGGAAGTAGTTCAGGCTGGAGGACTAATCTTAGGTGAAAAAGGAGGGGTGAGGAATTTGGCCAGAAAGAAAGAAAGAAACAACCAAACAAATTTTTATTTTTCCACCATAAAATGGAAGAAAAATGAAAGAGGGAAAATCTGGAATTTTCCTATAAGGAAATTTTAAATGTTGGAAGACTATTTTTCCTTAAAATTTAGTACTTAGATTGAAACTTCCCAATGAGTTCTGCTGTTCAGGCTGCAAACTCTTCCAAACCAGGGGCTGTCTGCACATACAACCTAGATAGTACGTGGCAAGATAAGGCTCTGATCTTTAGCTCAGTCTCTAGCTATTTTCAGTAAAAATGAGACATTACAGGCAAAAAAATGTAGGAATAGAGATTTTCTCTGGTCGTCACCGACAATGAATAAATATTGATCTCCAGAGTGCTGTCTTTATGAAACCACTCTTCTTACCAGAAATGCACTTTATAGTCTCTTTGGAAGGTGATTAGAGAAGGGGGAAAAAAAAAAAAAAGGCTCATGGCTCAGATGATCCTCTTGCCATTCAAGATGAACTGTCAAAACATTGTCATTTATTGTAAGTGACTCATTCAAAAACCAAATCACAAATGCACAAATGGCTCTTGCTCATAACATGATTTAAATGAAATGCCTCTGATTTTGTTTTATTTAATTTGGACATCATACCGTCTTTGCAGAATTGTGTTGGTGTTCACTTCCATTTTCTTGTAAAAGGTTGCTCATCAATGATTCACAGCATCATCCTTTCCTTTCACTTTGACAATTGCAGTGTTGCCTCCATACGTGCACACTGACATTATTTCATTCTGGTATCATAACATCATCTTGATAAAACCATGGAAACATTGTTTTGTCTCCAGAACAGTGTTATAATTACATCATAATGTCTTGAAGCAATTAGTGTTAGAATAATATATAACAAAAAGTGTATGTGTTGTGTTCATAGCAGGCTGGGCTGGAGCATTTGTTAGGATTGTACTGAAGCTTGTTTGCAGGTCTCCAAAGAGTGGTAGTTTGTAATAAATGTTTACACACTAATTAGTGTTTGGGTACGTTTCAGCAAAAAAACCCCAACTTCCTACCTTGTCATAAGTAATTGCCGTTTTTTGTGTGTGTTAACTGAAAAAGAACTGACTTATTAAAGCTATTTTTAACCTAGAGGATGACCGCAAGGTTGACAATTTATGAACCAATTAACTCTCCACTTTTCTTTAGCACTCCTTGAGCATCTCAGAACACTATAAACTGGAACGAGGGCTCCTTGCCACTCCTGTGAGGCAAATAAGTATCACTATAACCATTTTACAGAAGTATAAAAGAAAGGCATAGAACTGTGAATTGCTTGAGGTCGTTTTACAAATGCATAGCAGAATTGTTACAAGATCTAGAGATTCCTGTGTGTGTGTAAAAATGTGCATGTGTGCACACACACAGTCAGTCATATATGTGCAAGTTACCCAGAAGCTTTAAGTATGAAAATATAGCAGTTTTAAAAAATCTTTTAAATAGCAAAATACCTTTAAGGCAAAACAAAATCCAAATCTTTGTGTTCATATTCAGTGCATTCCTCCTGCCCAGAGCTACCCTGCTTGTTTCTCCTTTATGGACAGTGTAACTGGAAGGCAGAGAAGGGCACAGGACTGGAAGGGAACTTCTGGGTCATCAGGCCCTTCCACCTACTGCTGACAACTCTCTCACACAGTTGTTGAGTTTTGCTGATCAACCTCCAACTTCATTTTTTTGTTTAGATACTTTGCCTTTCTTTAAGATAATGGAGAAGAAGATGGGAAAATGAGGTTTCTAAAAACACGGGTAGAAAACTGCCAATTGCAGAGAAACAGAAAGCATTGCCTCAAAGAATCAGAAACTACAAATAAGAGTCCAACCCTGCAGTTCTTCTATGTTTGAAATCTGGAAAAATGCCAATGGCAATTTTGCTTTAGCTGAGAGTATTTCCAAAATGAATAAGGAAGTGACTGCCCTGGAGCTTGAACTGTCTTTCTGTTGACTTCTATGAAAATTATACTTGGCTATGAAGAAGTGTGTGTCTTTGGTTGGGGAGTGGACAGAAAGCAACGTCTGTTGGGTAGGCTCAGCTGGAGGTTTCTGAAACCTTTTCATGGATCAATTTCTTGGAGGCTTTGGAAAACTGTTTTCCAGAGGGAGACTTTGGAGTTGATTCCTGTTAGTTAAAAGTTCACAGAGATTCTGAGTCAATAGCTCCTTTGCCTGATGTTAGTGTCTAAAAATGTCCACCCACACTGTTATGGACAAAACTATAGCATAGCAAGGAGGCAGCTCCACGACTTGGCGAAGTGTGGTAGACATAGTCATTTCTTTGGGGGATTTTTTAAATTATTTTCATGGTCTTTGGCGCTTCTACAGAACTCTAATGGGAGTAGAGTGCCTAAGTCTACCAGGTTCTTGGCATAATCCCAGCGTGGTGATGCTTTTCTTCCCTTCTCTTTTCCTTCTCGCTCTTCTCCCTCCCCCATTTGGGTTTGCAGGAGATGGCAAGAACTCCTACAAAGAAGGAGGACATGTCAACGAGCAGTATCAGGCTTATGGTGCTCTTCCCAGCTACAAGGAGGACTAAAGCAAATGCAGGCACCACTGATGCAGCAGGGTTCTTCACCTCCCTTGCACTGGAGGGGTTGGAAGCATCAGGCTCTATTTTAAGTGTGTGCTGTTTTATTAGTGTACCATAAACCACAGAAAGTGTTACTGGGCCTGGAACAACAAACCACTGAGCCCCTGGTGAGGATGGGAAGTCCATCTAACTTTCATTTTCTTTAGGGAGGTATGTCAGAGTATTTTTCTAATGCTTTCATCATTGTGTTTTTTGCACCTCTAAATGTATCAGAGCAAAATCCCATTCAATCTTCAGAATAATCACTTTGTAGTGTAGAGAATATACCTTTCAATACACTTCACAACGATCTAGAAGATTAATTGAATAATGAGGTGGTGAAACCAAGCAAGAAAGTACGGAGGACTGGGAGGATGTCCAGAAGGATTTAATAAAACTGGATGATTGGCCAGTATGATGACAAATGAAACTCAGTGTAGATAAACACAATAATGCATTGGGGGAAATAATTTAATGTACACTGATGAATTCTGAATTAGCTGCAGCTTCTCAAGTGTAAGAAGTTGGTGCTATCGTGGATAGCGCAAGGTCTAATAACTGATGCAGAAGAAAGTAGTGGGGGAGACCTGGAGGACATTACTACAGCATGGAAGGATAATTTTCCAAACAATATCCTTTACTGAAAACATATAGAACGCACGAAATGTTGATTTTAAATCACGTAAGAAAAAATTGCTCCTGACTAAACTTCCTAAGATTAGTTCCAGTTTCACAGTCTAAATGGATGATGAGTCAGTCGTGCTGGTAGTAGTATTTGAACCTGGGATTTTCAGCAATAAAAATATCTTATATTGATCAGACTGAAAAGCATTTGGGTGAAAACCGGCTTCCTTGAGGTTAGAGAGACTTTTGCTTTTAATTTCACCAGGCCTGGGATTTTACTCCAGTTCCACAGTTACAGTCAATAATGGGCTTATGACACTTATGTACCCAACTGACTAAAACTAAATGCTTTTCTTCTGCTGATGTAGCAGATACAAGGCATAGAAAACCTCTATAGTCTAATAAATTAGACACAGTAAAAACTATTGGTAAAGAAAAATATTTAGTAGAGAACTTTAGTCTTCATTGTCAAAATTAGTTTTAATCTGGTTACCCACACCTCAAAAAAAAATAAAAATATATATATATATAAGAAAAGAAGTGTGTTTGAAACTCTCCTTTCCCTGGATTGGGGGAGAATCAGCCCAAATTTGCGTGTATGGACACATGTATATAAAGGGAGCAGGAAGGATGGCTTTGGCAAGAGATTTAAAATAACAGGATTAAAATGCCATTACATATAAAAAATATGAATTCATGGATTTCAAATTATATTTGACTGCGTGAATGATAATAATGACTGCAGTGTTTACTTCTGTTGCCTAGGAAAGCTGTGTGTGTTTACAATATTGACATTTGAATCTTAAATTCATTTGTCATGTTGTGCTGTTCCATTTTATAACTGATGAAGAGATTTATCTTCGAGATAAAAGCTTCTCATGGCAGAACTTGCAATTGGATATCATTTAGCACTTCCAGAACATCACACTTGGAGTAGGGGTGGCTGGCTTTTGGGTGTCACTCCTGTGACCAAATGGGGACCAATGTAGCTGTGGCCCAGACTGTGCCTGCTGTGCCGGCTGGGAGAAGTAAACAGAAGCTGGAAGGGGAATGTGTGTCTTTTGGGCACCAAAATATCCTGCTATAGCTCTATACTACCCACCATCAATGGGAATGTGGAATTCACTTCTGTGCAAAGAATCCGCCAAGGCTTCTCATAGGACTAACGTTCACCCTGAAGTAGTGTGTCATTCCATTGTGGATCTAGGAATATTTCACTGAACCATAATGAATTTAGCCTTTCCCTGAAGGTAAGAATACACTATAGCCTTGTTGCAGATAGGTTAATTATTATTTAGAGGGGTAATTGTTCTCTGGAAAGTCACAGTTCACAGCACAAAGAAACCTTGGATTTGAATCTAAGAATCCTTACTCCCAATATTTGTTTCTACCTAATATATATATTTGTTGTTCTGGCTTTGGCACTGGAGTAAAAGTATTTTTGCTTTGGCTACATACCAGCCCGAATATCACTGCGTGTGTACTGCATGCATGCAGGTTCCGAGTTTTTCCAGTAGCTGTAACTGCTCGAGCTGCACAGGCACGCTGTATTTGTTTCACTTTCAGGATACTTGGCTTGTCTTTAACCACCAACCATTTAAAACAAAAGTCTCTGAAACAAGAAAAAACATTTTCAGATAGAGCCAAAATGTCAAATTTCAAAAGCAAAACATTCTGAATTCCTTCTCACTGTTTCTAGCAGAATTCTTTCAGTAAGTTTTACCAAAGCTGTGTGTTACAGCAAATTTGTTAGATGTTAAAAACTGATATTAGCCCAACTCTGCCTTGCACTGAAACAAGAAACGTTGCCCAGCCTTCTCTTTCTGGGCATTTGTTTGGTATCCTGAGCTCCCTGCTGCTGCCCCAGACAGCTCTACCCAAGAAATGAAATCCTGATGAAACGAGTTATGCTTTCTCTACTCACTGACCAGATAGTGTATGAAGGCCTCTGTAGACTTCAGTGTGTCTTGTACACCAGATCTGCTGGTGAAAAAACAAACCTGTTCTTCCAGGATCAAAGAGGCTTGGTCCAAAGATGCTGGATCTTGGTAGCCAGATGGCCTGTGGCCTATAGCATGGATTTCTTGTAGTTATGGAGCGTGAGCTGTCTAGTGCTGTCTGTGAAATAAAATGTACTAACATAGCATAGCATGGGTTTGGTCTCTTCCAGATGTTCACCAGAGTACAAGGAAGAGCTGACATGACATAGTCAAAGAAAGGAAGATCGTTGGTACTTGTGTACGGTTTCTAGATTTGTTATATCAGTCATAATGATACAGAAAGTTCCCCTCAGCAGATACCAGTGTTTCTAAACAAATCCAGACGACCACTGAAGGTTTACTCTTTGAAGGAAGGGAGTATTTCAGCTCCAGCAGCTGTGAAGCATTATGATTTCAAAGATACTCAGAATCATGTGTGGTCCTTAAGAATTTATAGCGCAGCTCCCCTGAAAGGCAATTTTGATACCAGCCTCTATCAGACTGACAGACTGGGCTGTAGAAATACCTAATTTGAAGGCAGCTCTTCTACTGCAGAAAGTATGTCAGCCTTACCTGCTGTCATATAAATGACCTTCCTCTCAGAGAAAGTGTCACAGTGGCTAGAAACAATATTGTTTTGAAGATAGTATCTTCAGATATGGTCTTGCCCCTTCTGTGGAACAGTATCATCTGTGATTTTCCATCTGGTTCCTAATTTTATCTCCTTCTAAGCTCTCAGCACACAACATCTGTGCTTCTGCTTGAATCTTGGTCCCCTCCGCACTGGAACTTAAAATACAAATATCAAAGTGGCAATTGGTTCTGAAAGCCCCAATTATACAGAGGCTCTTGGGCCTCTCTGTGGTACTGAGGTTCTTCCTTGAATGTTCTGCTGCTGAAGCATCTCTTGTAGGGTGAAAAACATTCATATCTGCAGTTGTTGGAACCGGCACAAACCTCATCAGAAATCTCCAGTATATATATACCATGTGCGCATTATCATCCTTGTCTGTCTGTCTGTCTAGGTCTCCTTGTAAACCATGGGAATCCATCCCTGACCTTTTAATGCACAGAAAGTGTAAGATACTCTGAGCAAGATATGGTGGCAGTAGAGACCTACTTTTGAAGTTCAGAGCTGAACTGGACTTTGAGCTGTGTGAGATTTGAAGTACAACTGCAAGCAGCTAAGCTCCAGGTCTGTAGTTGTTGTGGAGCTGGGGGGAAGGCTGGCCCTCAGTGCAGGGTGGCTGGGAAGCACAAGGATGTAGCTGGTTGGACACATCTTCCTCCTTCCCTGGTTACTAGTCTTTGGTTGCAGTCACATGTGCTTCTCTTATATTCCCAGTATCCCAACACCTTCCCTCCTTTGTGCTTGCCTGTAGCAAGCAATACTGGAAGGAAGCTGGAGCTACTCTCTGTCCTTGTGAACCTCTGTTTATAGACAGTAGAGACAGGAGATCTCCTCTTAGGTGGATAAAAAAAAAAAAAAATAATTAAAAAGGACAATAACTGAAGGAGAATATCTGCAGACTCTCCAGCCGTAGCTGTAAGCCAGGCTGAAAAGGTATCTGGGGAAGGTGGCAGAAGTGGAGATCTGTTCAGCAAGACTCTTAAAGGTCTCTGGAGTTCTCTGCTGGAAAGCAGGGAGCTGCTGAATAACCAACCCCTGCTCCAGGTGTCAGGAAGAGTTATGGCTGCCCCTGAGATCTAGTGGAAAGAATGGCTGTGTGTGCTTGCAGGAGGGTGGGTGAAAACTCAAAGTCACTGAATGACTCTGATGCATCAAATTTGGCCTCATTAATTTACTGATTGCTGCCTTCAGTAACAATAATTTGGTTTTCAAAAAAACTCCACAAAATCCAAACTGCCACAAAAAAAACCCGAGGGGCATCTTGTGACAGTTTCTTATGTGAGGTTTTGCAGATAAGATTTATCCAAATTTGTTACATGAGCAATACTGTGATGTTCAATTAAGAACAAAATAAAATGTATTTGATTAACCTTATTCATTTGGCTAATTTGGAAAAAAAAATTCCAGTTACTGGGTGGAGTCTGGTGTGAATGTTACAATGTACGTTTTCAGCATTATTGATATTGTAAAGCACTAGGCATGATAAACAGTTGCCAGGTACTGGGTCTGTAAAGATTGCTGGCAGGATTTATGAGGACTGTAGAGTGTAGTTTTTAGTAAGCAGGTCTAGAGGGTTTTGAAAGGTTATCAAGGTGACACCAGCTGATTTGGTATGAATCTTTTGATGTTCTAAGGATATTTCTAATATGTTAGCAGATTAATTTATGTTTGCTATGGCTTCTTAGGAGAATCCAAAGCCTAAAAACTTTAATGAATTTAGAGATCCAATCATTTACTTTTCTAACTTTTTATAAAAGGAACATACTGAACTCACACTGGTTTTGTTTGTGCATACAATACCACAGTTTTCTTTTATCCCAGGAAGAAACTTCTTTCTCACACTAATTTATACTGGTGAAATGGAAAACAGGTTAGTATTTATGTCCAACCATGTGTGAAATTAGTATCCTACAAGTGCACAGAAATGAATGCTTGTGGTAATAAAGTAGTAGTCACTGTTTAATTTTAATGCATGCTTCACCTTAAAATTGGTTTTCTAAATAGCTACTATGTACATTTACATTCTTCCCAAAACACTTCAATATTTAATACTTCCTTTTTCTGGTCTAGTTCTGTAACTCTTTATGCACTGGGCAGAACTTGCCTGGGAGGCTGCATGGAGTTTAGGAGCTCCTGGTAAATAAATACTGTTCAGTATCGCTAAGAATCTGGCAAAATTTCAGAATCAGGATTAAATGTTTGCAGGAAACTAACTTAGAATAAAATGTTCCGGCTTAACAGTGCTTAAGACTGATGTTTTTATGTACATAAAAGTACAGCATAAACTTGGCCAACACGAGTTTCTCTTTTCTATGCTGCTGTAGCAAACAGAGCCTGGCAGAGGGATACCACCTTTGTGATTAGACTTTTTTTTCCCCATTAGTTAACAGAATCTGTGATCCCTAGCAACTTATTTAACAAATGTATCCAAATAGTTACTGGGTAGAAAAGGATTTCCAATCATTATTGACTTTTTTCCAGATTCATATTTGTAAACTTAGAGAAAGACTTGTATCTTCTTTTTGGAGGCATCAGCTGTTCTGCTCTCTGCTAACTCAGTTTAAGGTTCTGTGGCCAGTTCTGTATCTTATGGAAGAGGCACATTTGTCTATCTGCTGATGCTAGTAAACCTCTGCATTGTCACAGTGATAAAACTCCTCTATCTATACTTTTTAAATTGTCTTGCTAATTGTTATCACTTTCTTCTGGATGGAGTGGTGTTTCTGGAGAGAAGTGATTATTGCTCAGCTTTCTGTCCAAATTTTGGGAAATTGGAACTGTGGAAGCCAGAGATGAACACTGGGTAGACATTCCCACTTCAGCTTTGATATAGATGGTGAGGATAACAACAGCAGGGATGATGCTGGGACAAGGGCTTTGGCATGGGGTTAGAGCTCGCTCTGTGCCTGCTCATGCAGCTGTTCCACATCTGAGTGCAGAGCTAGGGGTAGAGCAAACCTACATGTGTAAATGTATATGTGGGTGCTCCAAAGCCAACCTCGATGTGCTTGTGCTGTCTACCGAGCACAGAAATAATCTTTGGCATATGTGGGCATTTGAGTCTGAGCATATGAAACATGCCTTCTGCCTCCTCCATCCTGCCCTAGAGGCTTCTCTGTGCGCTGGGTTTCTGGGGACCTGCAGATTTTCCCTCGCAGCATTCCTGATAGCCTAGAATATGGATGGAAACTTCCACCCCCTGTGTCTGGTCCAATTTAAGAGCATAGTAATTTCATCTTTAATACCTAGACATAGGTCTGAACAGGTCTCTGGGTGTGAGAAATTCTTCTCACATAGCCCAGAATGTAGCTGCAAATAACTTATTAACAAGGCAGCCTTAGGTGCTTTTAAGACTGACGCTTTCCTGCTCTGCTGTTCAGGTTTTCTCTTTGATCCTACCTATTAACACTCTGTATTTAGACGTTGCTGTGACACTGAAGGCGAGGGACTTTCTGCGCAAATAACGGTCTCTGCAGCACTTGCAGACTGCGGCTCGTCTGCTGAGCCTGGCAGCAGGGTTTTTCTCCCTGTCGCTTTTTGAATGAGAACCATTGGCATGTGTAATGTGTTTTGCAGCACTTGACTCCTGATCCTTTGTGCAGGACACCCACGTTGCATGTGCTTTCTTGGAGTCCTGTACTGTTTCCAGCAATGGAACTGTCCTAAAGCCTTCAGATACATTTCTCCTGTCTTGGATCTGCTGTCTTGGAAAGATGAATTTTTACTGTTTTCTTGTTTCCTTCCTCCAATCCTATAGTTTGCAATCTCATGAGATTTAGCTAAGAAATCTTTCATTTCAGATGCCACCTATTGCCATCCCATTGGAAAACTTGACTGTGGCAGAGGCCTTAAATCAAAAGCCTGTGTGACAGTTTCTGATCTTTGAGCACCTTTAGAGGCTGTCACAAAAACATTCATACCTAGTTAGACTAAAGTTTTTGGTATGGGTTGAGGTATTTGTCAAGTGGAGCCGTGCAAAAGATTAAAGCAGTATCTGCCAGTGAAAATACTGTATTTTGGCTTATGTAATTCTAAAGGGGTTTTTTCGTGTTTTGTTTTTCAAGGAAACTGTAGGTGCCTTCAGCGTTATATCTAAAAA
Organism: Calidris pugnax; assembly: GCF_001431845.1. Taxonomy (NCBI): domain Eukaryota; kingdom Metazoa; phylum Chordata; class Aves; order Charadriiformes; family Scolopacidae; genus Calidris; species Calidris pugnax. The sequence continues at coordinate 2,948,941 of NW_015090770.1, read as the reverse complement.
GTGAATTATACGCTGCAGAAAGTATTTAATTCTATATTTAACAGCTCTTCTTTGAACAACAAAAACCATAAACTTGTTGCCAGGACTTGAACTGAACTCATGGTGGTTCCTAGTTGTTAATGATATTTTACAGTGACAGCCCTGTTCTACTTGCAAGGTTAATAAAAATAGTAGCTCACTTAATGTCTGAGGTTGCACTGAAATGTACTGATATCTGAATATGGTACTCCCCATCCTGCATTGCCATGGTGTGTGCATATAGGAGGTGTGTGCAAAATGTGACAGCAGGACTGTTGCTTTAATGATAATGGCACAAAAACAGTGAATATATTGTGCAGGGCTTCCCTGGGCAGTGGACCTGCAAGCACAGAAGAATAAACTTGCTGTGCCTTGCACAGCAGAGATGGGCAACAAAAAGGCATGGCTAAGTCTTGATATACTTTAATGGAACTGGATAAAAACCCCATTCTTTAAAAAGTGGAAATTCCCATTTGTTCCACAGTATGAGAGATCTGGGACCATTCTTGTTCTAATGAAGTTGTTCTGTGAAGAAAAAAAAAAAATGTTTGTTTTCGGAACATATCTGCATTTTATATGCTTAAATATAAGTGCCTAACTGGTTTAACCATTAACCAGGAATTTGTGTAGTTCTCAGGATGGCAGGTCAGTCAAATGACCTGCTCTGCCTCCCTCAGCATTTTCTAATGCATTCGATTGCAGGTTATACAGACAAAGATGTATCCTGTAGCCTATGTGATTTCTACAAGTGATGCTGTAGGCCACACCTGCAGGGCTCATAACAGAAGGGGAATATAAATTTCTCTGTCTTTGACAACATTAATTCCCTTTGGATGATGCTAAACCTTTCCTGCTTACGGGTAACTCCTGCATAGCTTCTAATGATGCTCCTGAAGGAGGAATGCTTTGACTCAAAGAAACATCAGTTTGTACTAAATCTGAGGGAATTCAAAGTGCTTCATGAAGAAGCCCCATTCTTCCAAGCTACCAATGTTTTAGCCCACACTCACAAATCAATCTGTACATACGAGTCTGGGGAAGAATGAGGGTTAAGCAGGAAATCTGGGTTGTGGGCAGTGAATATTCAGAGATGAGATCTTGAAATGGGATTTGAGATAGTGCAGCTTGCTTGAGCACGGAAGACAAAGGGCTTTTCGGCATCATGGTGTGATGTGGAAGGTGGGCTAAATGGTCATAGAATCATAGAATGGTTTGGGTTGGAAGGGACCTTAAAGATCACCTAGTTCCAACCCCCCTGCCATGGGCAGGGCCACCTCACTGAAGAAAGTCTGGTGCTTCAAAAACTGATTGTAATCAGATGCTGGTACTGTGGTAGTGCCCTAGTGCTGGTGTTCCTGGCCTGGAGGTGGTCCTGCCATCCTGGTTGTTCTAGGGATGTGAGCTCAGAGGCAGCACAGAGGTCTGCAATGAACTTCGGCAGCCTGGACATAGCTTTTGTGTTGACATTTTCTGCAGATAGTTGTGAAATGACCCTTTTTATCTGTAAGCATAAAAAGGTAAATGGCTTCAGTTAAAACCAGCTGGTGTTAGGCTTGGAAAATGGGCAGTAGAACAGAGATCAGAAGGGAATAAGGCAACCAGAGGGAAACTAAATGGTAGATGGATCTCTATAGGATGTTTGCTCTAATTTCTGCAGTCCCCAGGCATGACATATGATTTGCTTCTCAATTCTGTTTCAATTCCAGTAGTAAACAGTAAGGTCAGAGAAGATGTGCCTGGGATCTCTGTGCTCAGCCTGCCTGGTCAATGCCATTTTGACAGTTAAGTTTCTGCTGGGAAAGTTTAAGCCCTTTTATTAAGTGCAGTATATCTAGTCAGTGAGCATACATCCAAATCCAGCCTTCCTCTACACTCTACTGAGAAGAGATCAGATGGTGGAAACCCATGTTCCTCTGTTGTCTAAAATATTCTGGACTGAAACAGGAAAGGTTCTGCCAGCCTCAGCTGCTAACCTACCTGGCAGATTGAGATCTGATCCAAACAGAGTCACTAAAAACCAGTTGGCTTTGAGATTTCTGCTACTTGGAGTATTTTCTTTCTTGAAATGCACTGATACTTAGCTCTTTGGATGTGCTCATGGATGTGACCATGTCCCTCTGTGGTGACCAGGCTCCCTGAGATGTTTTGTCCTTATCTTCTACAGCTGACTTACTCCTGTGCACCTATAGAGTCACTTAAACATCAGAGTTTTTCAGTGGCAAAGAAGTGGTGATTGGGAATTACCCGTAGAGGATAGTGACACTGAGGGCATGGGGACATGCTGACTAAAAGACTCTTGGTCTTGAGAGTGGGAGGTGCTATTTTGGCAGCAAGGATTATACGAGGACAATACAGTCAGAGGGGTGGTTACTCCAACAGTTGCTTTTTCTTTCTCATGGTAGAGGTAACAAAGAGGAACAACTGTGAAGTGTGAGAGTAACACTCCTGTTTTACAACTGTGTTTTGAATAGGTGGGATAGCAACATTTCTCCTTAAGCAGGCTGCTAGTTTTAGAGCTGTTACGCGATTATAGAAGAATGAAGAGCTGGTGACACTTCAGATAGGTGAAGAGGAGAAGAAAGGAAAGTGCCCAAATGGCAAACATCTGTCTTTCTGACTATCTCTGCCTGTCTGTGCTTGCAATCTTGATAGCTGGGCTCAGGGAATAATATTTAACACAGCTGCTAACAAAGTACAAACAAGTATTTCTCACAGCACTCCTTTTGAGACAACAATTATTGCCCCAAATCACAAATATTGGAGCTACAGGAGAGAAATAAAAATCATTTAGGTAGCTGAATCAATGTCTGAGCTGGGACCAGCATCTTGGCTTTTCAAACTCCTTTTTTGGCTCTCTAGTCGCTTAGGATGGTAAGGAATAAACCAGGAAGGCGTACCTGCAACAACATGCAGTTTCACCGATTGCTTCCAAGGCAATCATGCCCTACGGCCCAGGCACAAAAAATAAACAACCAACCTCCACAACCACCTCACCAGCAAATCCCCAAACAAAGAAAGATGGGTGTTTTTTTCCCCCTCTGTAACCGCACCGGCGCTCACTTTCTCTCCCCGCGTACCTGCCCAGCTGACAGCCGAGCGCCGCGCCGTGCCCCCGCGGTGATTGCTCAGCGGGGAGCCATGGCAGCGGTGCAGCCCGCTGATGCGCAGCGATACGGCTGCGGAGCGCACAGCCGGAGCACATCACAAATCTAAACCCCCCGCCGGGGCGCCCCTTGCCCGCACCTGTGCCCGGCCCGCC
>NW_015090770.1:2671836-2945206 GCF_001431845.1 Calidris pugnax | reverse complement strand
CCCCCAGCCATGAATCCCGCCGAAGGGGCGGCGGAGGAAGGCGCTGTCCCCGACTCCGAGGTGGATGCTTTCTTCCGAACAGGTAGGGGAGCTGCGGGGAAGGGGCCGGAGTAGCGCCGGGCCCTGCCTCCGCCGCGGGATGCGGGGCTGGCGGCGGCGGCGGCAGCGGCGCGGGCACCGCCGGCGGCGGAGCTGCGGGGAGGGGAAAGGAGGGGAACGAAGGGGGTCCCCGTCCGCCTTCTCGCTTTGTCCGCCGCAGCCCCTCGGCTCCTCTGCGCCTCGGTCCTCCCTCCTGCCCCCGGAGGGATGCTACTGCGGGGCTGCCGACCGCCTCGGGAGAGGACCGGGAGGGCCACCGCCCCGAGCAGGCACAAAAGCCCCGCGGGGATGCTCGGGGAGAGCCGCCGCGTTGTCGTCCCCGCGGGAGGTTTCGCCGGCTGTGTCCCACCGGGTCCCCGCCCCGGGCAGCAGCGGCGGCCGGCCGGCTTTTAGAAGCGGAGCTGGCTGCCTGCCCTGCCCGCCCCGCTCCGCTCTGCCCTGCCCGGGCGAAGCGCTGGGCACTACCCCTGCCGCCCTCGGGTGGGCACGGAGGGCTGGGGAGCCCCGGGCAGCGCTCGCCCGCAGCCCCGCTGCCGGTCGGGGATGCTGACCTCGCAAAGTGTCTGAGGGCTGGGCGAAAACCGTGTGTTTGCCCGTGTTTCCTCCGGTTTCAGAGGATGCTGAAGTGGAGAGGAGGAGTAGCTGGGCTACAGCAGAGCGTGGTGAAGGGCCTTCCCTAATGATGCACTGGTTAATTAGATTCTCTGGGCAGTGGGTACGTGATGGGGTCCCCACTGCACCAGTTCATGAGGTGGTGTTTGTGTGGGAGCCCTCAGCACTCAAACATGGTTTTGCACAGGATCAGTGTCTCAACTGAAACAACTTGTGATCTGCTTCCCCCGCCCCCCCTGCCTCCCCTTCCATAGACAAAATCTTAAGAAAGTATTATAGGCTTCTTGGTAGATTTTTTTAATTAAAAATTGTAAAGGATTAAATGCTTGTTTCATAAGGGGATTGACCCTTTTAGGCTAGGACCGACACTTACTGCTACAGCTGTTTGTCAAGACTTTGCTTTTCAGCTGTTTTCTTCCTTCTACCTGCTCATTAGCTACACGCAGCGCTTTGAGCTCCAGTTACAAAAAAACAATTATGTAATCACCAAAACTTTAAAGTAGTAAAATCCTGAAGGCCTGCAGCAGCTCCCTGCTATGGTAGACTGCACCCCATTTATGTGAAAGCCCTTTGATCTAGAGGATAACTATAATAAGGTCTGGCTGTGCGTATCTTGTGATCCACAAGCCATTAAGCCATAGGATATTTGCCTGTTGATAGCCTACCTGGTTACAACTAATTTCCTAAGTCTCAACAATGACAGATTTGTTTCAAAAAAGAAAAACCTAACCCACCAATTTTCCTTCTAAAAGGAACCTGTTAGTTAAGATTACCCCCATTTTTCTTCTCTCTCTCCCTTCCTTCTCGCAAAGCTGAACAATTTCTCAGTGACACTGCCTTCTCAACCTAAGCATGTTGGCAGAATAGAGTCAAGGCTGTCTAGCTTGTATGAAAAAAGTATTCATAAATGAGGAAAAAGTGCAGGGAGCCACGTGAATAGACATTTCTCCCAGACTGCCTCTTTCACCTGAAGATCCACCTGTAGAGCCATGAATACACTTGTCACCTGTATTATACATTTAAGGTGGAGATTTTAGAAGGTCTCCTAATGTTTCTGCTTTTTGAGGAAACAAAATCACAGGAACCTGGCCCTGGGAGGGATTCCTAGGCCACATCCTTGCACTGAAGCATGTATGTATAGGCTGTTCCTGATGGTTGTCTCACCTACCTTAAGCTTCATCAAAGGAGATGGAACAAAATCTTGTTTCTGCGCTGTTATGTAGCATCTTGTGTCCAAAAAGATGACATGAAAAAAACCCCAATGTATTAGTAATTAATCTTGATTGTCCGCTGTTACACTGGCAAGGCAACGTCACTGGGAAGTGGGGAAAATACATGAGAGTAGACCTCGACTTGCATGAAATTGTACTGTTGGTTTCCTGTGTTGTTTGTGCACCGGTCACTTCTGGGGTTTGTGCACTGCTGTTGTGCCTGTCTGAAGTTGGTTTTAATGGATGGTAGAGAGAACAGCTGATGTGGGCCTTGGGAGGACAGTTGCAGACAGGACACCTGACTGGCCCATTCCTCCTTTAGGCTGTCAATGGCAGCCTTGCCTGAGTGAGAACTCCTAGATGGAGTCCAATTTGTAATAGCTGCAGACATCTGCATTGTCTTAGCATCCTTTCCTTCTTCATTTTAGCTTTTTTCTTTTATTCTGTTTCTCCTGACTTGTATTCTGGATTGGTAAAGCATAAAAGCATAACCACTGTGGCTTACATGCCCTTGTATGTTCGCATCAAGTGAAAAAATGAATCTATGTGCTTTAAAGATCAGCTGCTCCAATAACACAAACGTACATTAAACTGCCCAAACTTCCTGAATTCACAGCTACTACACAGAAAAGCATGAACTCATTATTTTCAGTGGAAAAAAAAATGGACTCCAAACAACTACTATCTCACTCGGAGGCTTTTAGCAACCAGCTGGGCTTTGCACTGAGCCGGGAGGATCGATAGGCTGCTCCCTGGTACCAGCAGAGGAGGCTGATGCTGGGAATGGCGCCGCGCACGGAGTGGCTCCCCCAGCAGCACCCAAACACACGGAGGTAGCAGTCCCTTGTCAGCGATGACAACTGAGATAGCAGCTTTCTGAGCTCTACCTGGAAAGTAAAACTGAGGGAATTAACACGAGGTAATAAAGAAGGGTCTGTTCTGGTGCTTACGCTGATGAGAACTAGGAATGACTTTTAAGAAAAGGGTGGATTTAACACCTGTGTGGTTGGTGCTGCTAGTCAGTTAAACCTCCCCGGAGACAGGCAGGGTAGGGACTATTCTAATTTTCACCATCAGATATATGCAGAGAGTAATTCAAGTAATTCATTTTTTTTTTTTTTTTTTTTGACAATCACTCCCATGTAACTGGGATAAAAATTAACAGGCAGAGGGACTTTAAGGGCAGAAATGACTATTGCAGTCTCCAGCTCTGATTTCTGGGATAACACTGGCTGCTGAATTGAGGCAGTAATTTCTGTGTGACATCTATCGCTTCTATTTGAGCTTATGTTTGAGTAAGAAACCAAATCTATGCCTAGGTATGCCTTATTAAGTTTCTTATGTCTATTTTTGTGACATAATAAAATATGAGCAAGTTCTGTGGAAGTCTCGGTAGTCTATATTAAATAAGCACCAAGACTTTTTATATTGTGTGGAATTGAATTCAAATATTTGTTGTTTCAAACATAATGTAAGTCCCTTTGCAAAGCAAATGACTGACAGGTATCCCTTGGATATAGACATGGAGGGAAAGCTTTACCTTTTGTGCCTAAACTGCAGCAATTTTTGCAGTGTGTTTTGGAAACAGAGGTGAAACATACAAGGAAATCCTTTACCAAAACTTTAAATATTTATAGAGGTCAGTGACAGAACAGTTTAGCACATTACCAATTACTGGCAAGAGTAATCATCAATATTTCTTATCCACTAGTAGGTACAGTTTTATTTTCTAATTTATTTTTCTGGCACTTAAGTATAACATTGATTATGTCTGATCTGAAGATGCCGACTTTGTCATCAATACTTCCTGTCAGTGAGTTGAAAATTGATATTGTTCCATCTCCTTTGACTGCGATGAATTATTCTGTTTGCTTTCTGCTTTCCACCAGCCGGTTTTACTTCTAGCGTTGTTCATTTATGCATAAGTGACTGGCAGCTCTGCTACTAAATAACTTTAAAATGATTGGCAGTGGCCAGGCTGCTTGATCAATAGACGTGCTTGAAATGATGTCTGCAGAGAAGTGCTCCTCGAGGTTGATGGAATCAAGTGTCTCTCATAGAACAGCTAAATTAATTCAACCAAGTTGTCACTGGGGTTGAGATGTTCGTGTGACGCCTGGCTTCCTCACCTTGAGACTTTATAAGGCCTGGTCTGGTAATGTGTGCTGATAAAGGAGGCTCTGTTGGAGAAAACACTGTCAGGTTGTGCCTACCACTTGGAAAGCTCCTGTATTCTTTAAGGTGATGCTGTTAATTAAAATCTGTACTGCTCTCTGGAGGCTTTGACCTATGACCCTGTCAGGAATATGAGGTTTGTTCCTTTCTTTCTGTATTTTCTACTGTAGCTGTTTTTTCATGTGATTGACACGGGGCAGGAGGACAATTATCTTGCTACATAGGTTCTCCCAAGCCTTGGTCACTGGACACTCCAGTGCACAGAGAGGTCCATGTGGCTCTGCCCTGCTGTTGTTGCATCTCCTGCTCTGGACTCTTAGAGGGATCTCTGCTAGTCTGGGAATTGGCATGTAGATATGGCAAAGGATGCATAGGAGAATCAAGAGGTCTTGGTGGGAATGACTATCCTCTTCCTCCTCTTGCCCTGCAGACACTGCCCAGAAATGGGGCGGAACCTGCTGATCTGTGGGGTCTTGTGATAAAAGGGAAGGATGTCTTTTTGTCTGGTCCTGGAAGGTAGCAATTTAAATTGATTTATGTTCAGAAAAGCATTTCTTTCCCATACTTCTTTCTTCCTCCCCACTCAGAAGTACGTACAGGGCAACAGGGGTGACATCTGATAGTCATTTACAATGTGTTTCTTCTGGATGAGATTGCATTGTGTTATAGGCCAGTAGGAAGATATTTATTCTATTTTATATTAATTTAATTAATGCTGAAGAGAATTGCTTCCAGAGGAAGAGGCCTTTCACACCCAGCTTCTGTTCAGAGCTGGTATGGACTGAATTTAATTTCCAGAACAGAGTGCAATAGGAAACATAAGTTTATAGCACAGACAATAGTGAACAGCAAAGGCAATGCAATAAGGCTCGATATGGCACCTGCAGAAGTTATTGGGGGGGGGGAACCTGTTGCCTATGCAACTGGTTGAAAGGTTTTTGGGGTTGAAAGTCTGAAAGAAGAAAAGCACCATCCCAAAGCCATCAAAGAGGTGCCCTGTACAACCCTCCTAGTGATTGTGTAGACCCTTTTGCATGTGGCCTTAGCTGGCCATGCGTGTGTTGGGATGATGAGCTGCATGGATACAAGTGAGCATCCAACTTGGCCAGGCAAATATAGCTATTGCTGTTTCCCTCCACCTGCCTCCCGTAGCACATTTTATCAAGTCCCATAATAATAACCTGCTGGGGAAACATGGGGGCTTAAAAATGGGAGCAACTTTGATGGGTTTGGTGGTTGGTTTTTTTTTTTAGTTTAATTTCCAAGCACACCCTCGCGTTAAGAGCCTGCTGGGAAGTCCTCCGGCCGGACAGGTGCTCTGGGCCCTTTGAAGGTTGGGGATGAAGTATTCTGTTGTTTCAGCTGCTGTGACCTTATGGTCCCTAGGAAGGTTGATTATGGATGTATAGCAGTTTATTGCTCCATGGCGACATGTACTGTACAGTACCCAGTGGTATTTTAAGTACTTCATAGTTATATCAAAGAAAATACTTATGGAGTATTAGGCCTTATAAACTCGTAGCGCTGTGCATTTTATGGCTGGAACTTAAAGTCAGTCATGAAACAACTAAGAGGTATTTGTGCTTTTGTTTTATTTGGACTGGCGTCCTGCATTTAATATTTCTTTGGATAAACAACTCCCGTTTTACAGCCTTGCGTGGCACACGCACCCCGTGTTTAACTGGAGGGACTCTGCCACTTGGGGAATTTTGCCTAGCAAATCTGGCAAGAATAACAGTGAATATTACAATATACACGTTGCAAAAGAAAGCTGGATATGAAAAGAGAAGTCAAATACAATTGTCTGAATGGAGAACGCTAAGGAGTAGAGGGCTGTAAAAGAAAGAAGTCATAATATTTTGAATTATTTTTTTTCCACTCAGTTCTGGGACAGATTGTGTTACTGTTGCACAGATTAAGAGGACTTCAGAGGAATTGTTCGTGAGGTTTCATGGATGTAACTGAAAACAGAACTTGGCTCAGGTGCCGCAGTGGCAATCGTAAATCTAGGTTTGAGTCAGTCACCTGTGTGATATGTAGCCTGCAGTGTGTTGAAATGGGATTTAGAGCATTTTGTGCTAAGAACAGAGTAATATTCAGCAAAATATTTCTGTTTTCATGTTTTATTTCAGAGAGTTCAGAATGAGACCAGTATTTGAATCCAGGGCAACAATTTTAAGTCATTGTGAAAGTCATTACATATGTGATTACGGTGGAATAACATTAGTTTCAGATGCTTTTCATTTATTTTATTTTGAACTATTCAGTGAAGATTCAAAGCAGTATATTGAAATTATGTATGTTCAATGCCGGAGTGTGAAATACCATGTAAAGCATTTATTGAAGTTTAAATAATTCCTATTTGCTAATAAAGGTCTTAGGAGATAATTCTGTTTCTACTTTAAAATATAAATATTCATTTGGATTGCTCGTTTTCATTAACTAATGCCTAGAATAAATTGTGGTTTATCAGGGTTCCTTTTCCCTTATCAACATGTGTGGCTTTGTTACTAAAATCTAGGGGTGTTTTCTCTTTCTTCCAAATTACACATAATGATGACTGAGAACATATAGGTACATAGGGCTAATTTGTCGCACTCCCGCTTAAAGGCAACAAATTGCCTTTAAAACTAAAAATGAAATTCCTTTTTTTGTAACCTTAATTATATGAACCAGCATTTCAGTTTCACTGATGGAACAAAACTACCATAATTAGGCAGACTGTAGTTTTTAGTGTAAGGTCACATCATGCTTTGCTGAGAATAATAAGAGGAAATGATCTTTAATTTAACATCTCAGTGACTGGCAGACCAGCTGCTCTGGTCATTTCTTTTAGTGAAGTGGCCTTGGGAAAAAGAGTGTGTGTTGTTTGTGAGAGAAATTAAATTAACTTCATCACATAATTGGTACCCCTGTAGACTTAGTGGAGTTTTCAGGTTTTTAAACTACTTTTTTGTGTGTGTGTGGAGTAAGCTCTGCTGAAGTGGCAGAAGATATGCCTTTCTTCTAAAATAAAAAACATCACTACAAGGAGAAATTTGAACCCAAGATGTTGCTTTCTTCTGGGGATTGTGAGCCTTTCTTTGCAAGATGAGTGCTTGGTAAAGCAGCCAAGGCAGTAGGTCAGGCATGCTCTGGTGTGGCTGGGATGTGAAGAGCAGTAGTTGGCCCAGGCTGGTTATGTGAAATTAGAAAAAAACCACCAAAAGAACAAACAAAAAAAAACCCCAAAAACATAGCAAAAAGAGCTTTGTAAAGGTTCCCCAGTAATATTGGTAATATCGGCGCTGTTGGCATGGCTCCTGACTCCTGGAGCGTACCCTGGTGCTCCTGCTGTTTTAATGGCAACTGGCAGCCTACATTGGGAGCAGCATCATCAGCTGGAAACAATAGTGTCTGATTCTTGTTTGTCAGCTGGGACAATAACCCCGCTGATGGGCTGCGGTGGCGGAGAGCGGGCTCCCTTTGTATGGCAGTGCAGGCATGGCAGATGGCTAATTGGACATGATAAACCATGGGGGCAATGGGGGAGAAAAAAAGAGATCTGCAGGGATTATCCACTTGTATCCCCCCCATTAGGGAAAAAAATATGTATTTTAAAGATGTTATCAACTTTAGCTCTTTGCCATGAGTGTATTATTCAAGAATGAAGAAGGGGGACACCCTAACTAAAGTCTTTCCTTAGCTGATGCAAAATCCACTTTATTAGCTGGGAGCAAATCATATTACTCTATGGGAGGGCAGGCAAAGACACGGCCCCCAGAGACGGCAGCATGGCACTTAAGAAAATTAGCAGTGCATATTTTTCACCAGTCTCGTAAGTGAATGTCAAACTGTTGTGCCAAATAGCACCCAAGCTGAAAACAAAGAGCATTGCAGTAATGCTTTTCAGGAGTGAAGTGTTACACTGTACCATAGTTTGTCTTTATATGAGTAGATGTCCATCAGTGTTAGAGCATGGAAAAGCTATGATTAATAAAGACAAAATCTATTTATTTAGCTGTATTTTATTAGAACTTGAGTACATATTATGAAGCCAAAACCTGAGGCCCTTGTGCAAAGAAACTTTTGCTTGTTTAAAACACCTTAGTGAAAAATGGAATGAAAGCCTCAAGGTTAGGACCACAGAAATGATCGGAGAGATGAGGCACCTCTCCTATGAGGAGAGCCTGAGAGAGTTTGGGTCGTTCAGCCTGGAGAAGATTCTGGGGACATCTTATTGTGGCCTTTCAATACTTAAAGGGGGCTTATAAAGAAGATGGGGACAGTCTTTTTAGATGGGCCTGTAGCGATAGGATAAGAGGTAATGGTTTTAAACTAAAAGAGGATACGTTCAGACTAGACATAAGGAAGAAATTTTTTACAGTGAGGGTGGTAGAACACTGGCTGAGGTTGCCCAGAGAGCTGGTAGATGCTCCATCCCTGGAAACATTCAAGGTCAGGTTGGATGGGGCTCTGAGCAACCTGATATAGTGGAAGATGTCCGTGCTTATCGCACAGGGATTGGACTAGATGGCCTTTAGAGGTCCCTTCTAAACCAAACTATTTGAAGGCACGTGTTGATCCCAGGTAGTTTTCAGTATGATGTGTGTAGTAGCTGGTGGCTTCAGTGGCTGTGGGCAGTGAATACAAGGCTGTGCCCCACAGCCCAGTAGCAGCAGGCAGAAGTTCATCCCGCTGGATGCATTTTAATTCCTTTTTTTGCTCCCCCCTAGTTATAAGAAGTAAGGCTGAAAGGGGGGTCATATGCATCGGTGGCTGCTGCAGTGATCTGCAGTCATTGCTGGCTTTAATTCCCTATTTTGTAAAATGGTATCAAGTGCCTAGAATGCTTCGCTATTTTAGTGTCTCTCATAATAATAATGTTATGGCATATAACAGATACGTTTAAATTGTAGTAAAAATAAATCTGCAAGAGGTTAAAAATAATAGCTAGCAAGAAATATGCAGCACTCTGTGGAAGCAGATTTACTTTCTGTGGAAATGTCTGGACTGTGTTTCTCTTCCACTGTTTACTACTGTCTTTTCCCACGGGACAAGTTTAGTGGAAACTCCAGCTGAAAAGTTTCAGCGGGCTGCCTTTGCTTTCAGCAGACCCTTCAAGTGCTGTACCTGGGAGTCTGGGGAGCTTTTGAAGCTATAGGTGCAGGAGACCATTCTAAAGATTGTGAATGGATGCAATAAAACTTCTAATAGGGCTATCCTCCTGTAAGACCCACAATATTGTCATTATGTTATAATGGTTCTCTACCAGAGTTTATTATTTGTATTATTGTCTCAGCCACTGATTAGTTCCTTCTGAAGCAGATGCTGCGTGAACACTGAACAAAAAAGATGATCCCTCCTGTCAAGTGCTTATGATAAAAGCTGTCAAGTGGATTGTGAATTTAACTGAATACTTGCCTTTCGCTTTGCTTTTAAAGATGTTTGAAGGACAGGCCAGAGGAGTTACGGAGTCTAGCACTGGGTATGGAGCAGAGAGAATGGCTGAGAATAAGGTACAAACAGAAAGATGGGGAAGAAATGAGAAAACGGTAGGGAAACTAAAAAAAAGGTAGAAGAACACAACGAAGTTATGTAGCAGAGCACTTCAGAGCTGGAGGGCGCTTGGCTGAGAAAGGGATCGCAGCCTGCATCCTCTGTGGAAAGGAAGCAGATGATGTCAGTGTGGCGAAGGTCAGAAGCCAAAGGAAATCACAGAAATGAGACAATAAGAGGTTTGATTGGATTGTAGCTTTTGGGATGGAAAGCCAAAGGTATGTTTTCTCACACATTAGAGAAAAAAAATGGTAGACTTTGGCTGGTATATAGTTAAAGGAGGGAACAGGCAAAGCCTATGCATGTACCATGCTCGGAATGGGGAGGGCAGCCGTGGGAGGTACTGCAAAGCACAGGAAAAATACCAAGGTTTTCTCTTCCAGCACATGCCCCTCACCATCGAAGGCCATTATTATCACACTGCTGTCTATAATGGTGACTGCACCAAATGCCTGTCTTGCTATGATGCTGTGGAGAGAAGGCATTTCCCTATGAAGCGAAGACACAGAGCCAAAATCCTTGGATGCTCTGCTTCACGTTTTATGCCTCTTGTTCACAGAAATATGCCATGAAGAGCCAGCCTCCTTGGATCTGACTGCCACTGTGTTCACAGCAATTTAACTTTCCTGCTCTGCTTTTATGTGTTGAGACAGAGAGTTCAGGAGTGATGCTAATAGAGTCAGTCTGAAGCATTCAGATAAATTTAGTCTGAGGGAGCAAGTCAGGCCTATTGGGTAAATAGTAATGATCTTGCGAGCTTCGAGGACTTAGATCTATGGTGTGTGAATCTCCTGTTAACAGTTTGCTCCTATTCAACTCAATCCTGCTCCAAAGTTAGCTGGGGTGTTAAATAGGTCAGCTATCTATTACAGGTTCCTGTTAGTCTGTAATCTGTCTGCTCCTGCGGGTTATTTATCAAATTCCTAATGAGATGGTCTTGAACTATTTGAGGCAGGAGATAGTTGGTAACAGTAGCTTGATTTAAAATGGATCTGGTGCCAAAACTGGACAGAAGAGGAAACCCTGTTGGTTAGATGAGTTCAGATCAGTTAAAACTGATCTGTGTGGTAATGGGAATTTGTAAAAATGACACTTCCCAGCATGTAAGCCCTTATCATGGGAAAAGATTTTTTCTTTTTCTTTTTTCTCTTTTTTCTTTTTCTTTTTTCTCTTTTTTCTTTTTCTTTTTTCTCTTTTTTCTTTTTCTTTTTTCTCTTTTTTCTTTTTCTTTTTTCTCTTTTTTCTTTTTCTTTTTTCTCTTTTTTCTTTTTCTTTTTTCTCTTTCTTCTTTTCTTTTTCTTTCTTCTTTTCTTTTTCCCCCAAAAAGGCTGCTTGTCTTCATCATAGAGTTGTGCAGTAAGGTGTAACTGGCAGCTTGGACCTGGTTGCTGTGATTGGGATTGATTTCAGTGCTTGATGAAGCTTCAGCTCTATGGTGATGTTTGTGCCCAGGAGCTGTATGATGCTCATGTGCAATAGTTCAAAACCAATCGCTGGTACATTCCTACTCATGTAGTCAAAGGACAAGTTTCTACAGCATCCACCTCAGAAGTCAAGTGGTGCTTGAGACATGCAGAAACAGTCATTGCTTTGCTTGGCTCAGCTATCCTCATCTCCCCTTGGTGTGCAGTAGTAATGGAGATAATAGTAATTAGAAATAATACACAGAGTTAATACAGCATTTCAGAACACTTAAATAGTCAGTCTTTGAGTAGAAGAGGGAGTCTCATCAAGCCCATCTATAAAAAGGGGATAATCAGGCACAAAGCTGTAGTAAGTGGGTTTCTTGAGGCTGTATGAATTTTGTCCATGTGTTCTTGAAAAACCCACATCCTGGTGGTGGAGTAAACCCCGACAAAGTGCTGCATGGCTTTACCTTCTGTTGGCACGGCATGGGCCAGGAAAAGCACACCAATCCCTCTGTACTGTGGGATTGTCAAAAGTCAGGGCTGAAGTGACAGGGGAAATCAGAGAGATGTGCAAACACTCGGCTCTTCTTAAACCACTTGATATGGGTGCCTATATATGGATGCAGGTGACCTACTTCAGACAGGTTGTACATCTTGGCCTTAGTCCTGGAAATGGGATTAACACACCTTGCCTATGTCCACACCAACCAGTCAAACAGTCTTAAGGTTTTTATTACACTGACCCTATTTTTAAATATACGTAGGTCAGAGCCACATCTGGTATAAAAATGGCCTGATGCCAGGGACAGCAGAGGAGCTACAGTAATTTACACAGGCAGAAATTCTGGCTGTGTTCAGCTGACAGACTTGTACGGGGATGGGGCCAAAGAGGACTGGTAGCAGAATAAGGATATTTCTAATTTAATGTGTTAAGATAGCCAGATGATTTTGTTCATCACCATGGAAGCTAAACGCTGACAAAACGAGACACTTGGGTTCTGGGTCCATTCTGCTCACTATTTGGTAGGGTCCCCTGTGCCTTTTTGTAACGAGCGTATTGCTGTGAAAGTTACATCTATTAAATGCTAAATGTAAGAGAGATTTAATGACATGCTATTAAAAAGTTCCACCTACCTAAAAATGCTTTGCTTTCCAGCCCAGGTTTGCTAATATATTCCATATTTCACAGAGATTGCTTCATGAAGAGAACGCTGTCAGGAGCCATTTACAGCTCTGATCCTGCTTTTGTCGTCTTTTACAAGTGTCAGGTTCCCTGTTGCTGCAGAGCCAGCCACTCTGCCACGAAGTTTATCCTGTGGATGTCTCCCGTGGGCGCATTAGTTACTCGGGGCATCGGAAGGTACATCGTGACTGGTTCCATACAGCAGAGTTTAATGGAACTATAACTATAGGATATAATTTCCCTTTCTTGGTCTCATTTTCCCCCATACTTTTTCCTCTTGGAATATATCTAGCAAATGTAAAACCTGTATTTCACTATTCCAAATGGGGCCATTTGCTTAATGTGGCATTGTCCAGGGTAGAATAAATACCCATGGCCTTCTGAAGAGTCCTGAATTGATTGCACGTACGATTGAACCTGGAACTGTACAGGAACCAGTAACATTCCCTATGTAACACGGGAATGAGAGAACTGCAAAGAGTTGTAATTAAGTGCTACTCTGAAGAATCATTTTCACACTGACAAGAAATAGAAGGTCATGTTGCATCTTCCTATGGGAATATATAGACAAAGGAAAGTTTTCTCTTCAGATGTTATCTTTGCATTTCTGTAGAGACAGAAGCTGTGGGAGGTATAGTGTAGGCAGTGGTCACCAGTCTGTGGACTGCAGAGATTGGTGTGGGAGCTCTCTCCCCTTGTAAATGCCACTGCCCTTCTATTGCTCCCTAGTGCAGAGCACAGCCCTTACTTTTTGCTGGCTGCAGCTCCCCAGCAAAGGCTTCCTTTGGCTCATGTACATCTGGAAGATTTAAGAAGGAGCAAACCTGCTCTATGGCTCTGATTTCTAGATGACCCCAATCCAAACAGTCCTCTGTCCTGTTGAACTGGAGTGTTCTATGGGGGGAGTCTGTCACTCCTTTTCCTCTTGTCCTGCTCCTGGGGTGTGCAGTCACCTCTGTTTGCACACAGAGTAACTGAGTGTCAAATGGACATGACAAACTTTATACAGATTAAACTGAAAACCTGGAAACTAATAGGATAGCCTGGAAGGCAGATTTAGGGTGCCTATCTAGCAGGCATGCAAAGTGCACAGGGGAATAAAGCAGGACTAGGCTCCTTTTTTTTCTTTTTTTCTTTTTTTTTTTTTTTTTTTTTTTTTTGTTGAACGTGCAGCTTGCTGCAGCTAATGACTTCTGAAGGGATCTCCTCTCCTTGCTCCCTCTTTGCTCTTTCTGTCTATGGATGTATTTTTCCCTGAGAGCTGTTCCAGAAACTGAATGAAAACCTCCCTAGTCATTACTCTTCCTTTTGGTGTGCAGACACCCTGCAAACAGTGGCTCAGGCAGCAGCCTGAAGCAGGTAGGTTTCAGAGGAAGCCAACTGTAGTAATCTGTTTTTAAAAGGTTATTTTGATGAATTGGATTTTATGACCTGATTTGAACTGGTCTTGGGTACCCACGTGTTGTGCTGCCGCAGCCTCAACCCACAGGAGCGCCACTGTTTGCTGTTTTGCCATTGCAATCCTATGGAATCATAGAATGGCTTTTGTATTAGAGAGCAACAAACTATTCTCTCCATCCTCAGTCCTGCTGGTCCTGTGTGGTGATAGTGGACAGTTTCAGATCTTTTCCTGGGGAAAGCAAAACTCTGCTTGTCATATTGCAGTTTATTGGCTGTCCTGTTTCCCTTTCAGTGGTGGGAGTCTGGGGTTGGACAGTCATGTTTTATGAAACACTAATACATTTTTATTTCAACTATATTGCAAAAAAAAATAAATAAATTAAAAAAAAAATTAAAAATCCTCCATGGCAAAAGAGCTTATGCAGAAGTTCACCTAAGTTTCATCCTCACCTTTGCTATAGAGTTACAGATACAGATACTATGTAAGACCTTAAACCACCAGAGTTATAAACACCCACACCTCTCAGCTGCAGTAAATGAAACTTGAACAGCCTTGATGCAGAAAGTTGCAGGCTGTTGCAGGATCAGTTTCCGATGCCTTGTCTGGTCACTTCCTTGCACAGCTCCTCTTAACATCAATGGCTCAGGAGCTTTACAGTGGGACTTTGGTGGGCACTGGCCTGGGCTTGTGCCTTTTTATAGGAAGCATTCAGCATGGAGGAGTGAATAGAAATCTTGTATTCAGTCTCTTGCAACTTTCTCAATATTTCTGTTGTGCAATTCTACACAATATTTATGTTGTGCTCAGAATGAACTTGAGTTTATTCTCAATCCAGAAACAAGTGGGAAAGCTGTAATGGATTGCTTTCGATTAGGTATTGAAGCTCAAGAAATCTGTCTGTTTCAGTGTCGCACTTTTACATATGGATAGGTAAATAAATGTGTTAGTCTGGAAGTTTAGGACTTGTCATGGAGGTGTTTATCATACTGTAGTCCTGCTGGGACTCTGCTGATAAACAGGATTTTTAGACAGAAAGCCTCCATGGTTGAGTAGGTGCTGATGGCTCTGTTGTTGGCACCCATCCATTTCAGCCCCTAAGAGGCACTTAGATATTAAAACTGCACTTTTTTTTAAGTTAAGACTTGAGGTTCACAGTTTTGAAGCTGTTGGTGCAAGTAAGAAATCCACTGAGCAATTTTTTGAAAGGAAGGCTGCATTCCCAATGTCCTGGCCAGTTTCCTCTTGGGATAGAGATATTCTTCTCTTGCTTTTCTACAGTTCTACTCCGAGGTTATTCTTTGCAGTGCTGGTGCGCATGAACAGTTGCTGAATTTGACTATATGAATTGCTGCATTTTAGTGCTGAAAGATAATTTGTACCTGTGACTCTTTCATTGGGCTTTCAGGGTGAAGATCCTGTTATTTGTAGCACCTCCACTGTCTTTGCATAACCTCTCTGGCTTTAGGGAAGGTAAATCAAATGTATCCCCTGGCAGCTCTGCCAGGAACAGCACACGCAGGCACCACGTGCAGGCACCCCGTCCTTCCCGGCTGCTTCCAAAGCCGTCCGGGAAGCCACGGGCTTCCCCTGCGTCACGCGCCAGCCTGTGCGCCTGGAGGAAACCTCCTCGTGCCTTCAGCTCTTCCTGTCCCGCTGCTCACGGGTCCAGCACGTCACAGCTCATTGTTTCAGATGGCAAAGTGTGCTGTGGTCCTGCAGCACCAGAGGGGCTGTCAAATGTAAAATGATGTTAATGTTTTTAAAGAAGTTCATAAGCTGTTCAATACCATGTGTTGGTCAAGCAGAGCTTTCCTATTTCCACTGCTTGATGAGAGGCTTGAGTGAGCACCTGCTGTATGCAAGGAAGCGGAAAGGCAGGCTCTGGTGGTCTACAGCATCCCAAATCAATGGATGCTTTTTCTGGTGCTGGCTGGAGCTGAGTTCCCAATATCTCAGCCCTCTTAGGCATATAGTGTTCATATAGGATTAAATTAGGGTGCAGGAGCTGAACTGCAAGCTTTTCTGATTGGAGTTGTTGAGCTTTTGCATCCGTAACTTTACTCAGGGTCCCCTTAAGTAAAGCCTGGCGTGCTTCACCTGACAGCTTGATTGATATTTCTAACTGCTTACCCTGCTAGTGTTGGTGTGTTTAGATGCAGCCAGAAACTTTCATCCAAAATTGTAGGTATCCCCAAGTTATATTTACAAGTGGCAATGTTGCAATAGAAATGCCTCAGCAGCAAAGCTGTGATACAGGAATTAGTGTTACATCCCAGTAAGGTGGAACAGTTGTGCCTTTTTGGGTGGGAACCATATTTTCAATACAGGAATCTTATGTCCTAGAACAGCATGTTTTATTGGACTTTTAATTTTATGCATCTCATCTTTTCAGGTCTATATCATGCCAGAAGGTTCCTCAATTATCTTGTTCATCTTGAGTATCAGTTATCCCCTTGCTGTGAAAACTGATCCATTGCAAAACAAGGGTTTGTTTTGCATTGGAGTAATCCTAAGATAAAAGATTGCTGCTGTGAAAAGCAAAGCCCTTGGTCTTCTTGTTCTGTGTTCCTCTTGTCATCATTAAAGTTCTTCACGTTAGATGGTGAGCAGCCCACATCATCACCGGCTTTCCCTGCTGCTGGAGCCTGGAGTGAGGCTGTAATCCTGCATTTGCCATCACAGTGCCTTCGCATATAGTGTGATTTGACAAATCTAGTATTGTTCTTTCTCTGCAGGAACAACAGCAAGATAGGCTGCAAATAGCAATGTTAGCAGAACCAGGCAAGTATCCCATGGCCTGACAGTGCTGGACAAACAGCCAGCTAATTTTTATCTTGTAGTACGAAGGTGGTAGATAAGTTTAGTGGATAATGTAAAATTCTGGAGATGCAGGTTCTTCTTCTTCTGTGGCCCACTGGGTGACACTAAGCAATTAGCATTGCTCTGTACCTCAGTTTCCCTCTGAGAATTGGGTGATTGGCTGTGGATAAAAAGCCCTATAAAATAATAGCACTTAAAGCAGTGCATATAACAGTTATTAACACAGAATGCTGTCATCATCTCCACTTTATAAATGTGAGGAACTGAGGCAGAAAATGGTTTGCCAAAAGCTATTGATGCAGTCGGGGCAAGAGTCCTCATTAGACCTCTGGAGCTGGCGGCTGCCTGACCAGCCTACAGGCTGCGTGCTGCTCCTCACCCTCCTGCCCCTCCTTTGAGTACACAGCCCTGGTTAAATGCAGAGGACTTTGGTGTGTGGAACAGATTTAGGCTTATTCCTTTCACTGTTCCTGCTGAGTGAATTGGAAAAGTAATAAACAAAATGGTTTTTATCTAGGAAAAAGGCTTTAGAGCCCTCCATTTTTAACAAGCATATGTTAATAGTACAAAGTATATGGGACAACATTGTCCTAATTAGTTTTCTGTTGAAATTAACAGCCTTCAGTTCAATAGGAACAGATTTAGGCCAACACAGTGTCTTTGAAAAATTCACAGGACTTTTTGTCCCGTGGTTTTGAATATGAGCTGAAGCTTCAACATCACGAAACCTCCTCTGAGCAGAGCTTTACTCTTAATTTAAAATGCTCTCCGTCTTTAAAAGCTAGCTTTCTTAGTGTAATTTGAATCCATCTTATTTTAGGATATATATTTACTATCCAACTGATTTTTTTCCTCTAAAGTTCTTGGATAGCAAGTCCATTAAGAAATCTCAGTGTTGCCAAACCAGTTTAAGACGTTTGGAACTTCAATTACCTGCTGAACTCTTAAAAAGTAATTTGGTAATGAAAGCAGTGAATGCATTCTGCAGTGTTTAAGGATTGCTTACAGAGATAAAATGGTTTTGGCTGGATGTCAGATAAATACTTTTATGGTGAAGCATATGTGCAACCAGTTTTTCCTCCTTTTTTTGAATGAATCTGAAAGATCTAATCCTTCAGAATATTCCCAAACAAATTCTGGATTACTAGATCCTGTGCTCTTAAGTGAGGATAGTCATTTAGTATTTTGCACCTTAGGAAGTATTTCATCTCTGGATCTTGATGTATTTTACAACGGCGAATAGTTCAATCTAACCAAATTTCTGTGAAACAAGAAAATAACGTTTCCCGTTTTACAGCTAAGTTAGCCAGCAGGAGAACACGATCTGGCTCTCACTTCAGGCTGGTAGCAGAGATTGCTGGAGGATCATATGGGATGGAATGCCTAGGTAAAAAACTTGGGAAACAAATTCTTGGAGTCTTGCTATTTTTGACACCAATTCGTGATCCTGAAGACAGGTCTGATGCCTCTTGGAGGTGAACAAAAGAAGGGTGCAAAATTGTTTCCCTCCCACTCTGAGTGGCACATTATATTGGTGTGGGTGCCTCAACGAGCTTTGCCCATGCCTGGGAAGCCAAGCAAGGGCTCTGGTGGGCAAGACCGCAGCCAGCGTAAGGGGAGAGAAAGAGCTGCCATATAGGTAACAGATGGTGTTTTCTTTATGGGAGAGAAGCTTTTCCAGTGTGCTTCCATTTTAAAATTCATCTTCCTGGAGTTAGGTTAACCAAATACACAGCTCCTCTTCAAGAAGTGATTGAAGCCATGCCCTGTACTGAGATGCCTATCTGTGTGGCTATGTAGTATTAACAAGCCAATCCTAGTTACCCTAAAATGAAAAATTTAGTTGAAAAACGTAGACCATTACTAACAGCGTATTTTCTTTTTATTGTGATAATGGAATCTGAAGCTGAGTGGTGTTTCCCATGAATCATACCCTAACTTTTTTCACTCCATAGTTCATCTGTGACACTGAACGCAACCTCGTGTGCCGTTTTTCTTTTTTCCCTGAAAAGTATCTCCAGCTGTGGCCAGATGTGCTGCTTGGCTTGCAGCTGAACTGGGTTCAAAGGCTTTGAACCTGAGCCAGGCCCAACGTGGCTGGGCACTGTCCCCACTGCTCTGGGGTCAGTATCTGCAGGCATAGCTGCATGTGGAGTCCTCCTCTAACCCAAATCAGTCAAAACGATCTGGGTTAAAGAAAACCCTCCATGCTTTTAAATAGTAAGCCAACCTGGATCATTTTGACACAACCGGGTTAGGGAGCGACTGCGTACAGATATAGCGACAGATTGGAGGGGGTGGTAACCCAGCTCCGCTGCCACCGAGCCAGGAGTTGGACCACAGGCTGAGTAACACTAATTGTGGGTGAGTTCAGTAAGCTGCCCTGACTTCTGTCCTATACAATAGTCTTGTTTTATAGGAAATAATGAAATAATCGAAGGGCTAGAAACGCAACTGATGCTTCACAGGTTTGCCCTCTGATTATCAGTTTGCAGTCTGATGCCATCTATAGTAGATGTATTCATAAGTTACTGCCCAAGGGCCTGGTAGTGGCTGTTTTTTCCCCTACAGGCAATTCAGAGCAACTTCAAGGTTCTTCTAAACCGTTCCTGCTTTCATGGGCTGTAAGGAAGCTGCTACCCAGGCTATACTTTCTGGATAATAGCGGTGATTTTCAGATGTTTAGGCACAACTGACACATATGTAGCCCTAACTCTGAGGGTTTTCGCAGCCTTCTAAACAGGCTGATAAGGGATAGATACAGCAAGGCTTTCTGCAGAAACTGAATGGAAACGTTAAAGATTTTAGTTCACAGAGGATAGTATAAAAATCCCTGTAATGCTATCTTGGGCAAGTTTGTAAGTGTGTGTGTTTGACACTGGATTTGACAGTGATCTCATTGATTTCTGCTGGGCTGAGACTCAATTACTCTGGTTTAACATCAGTGCACATGGGAGCAGAGTTAGGCCTGCTGAAAGGATGGATACATTTTCTTTCCACTCTGGGAACCTGTTGGCAGTGGTTATGCAGGTCTTGTCCACACGCTGTGACCTGTCAACAAATAAGCCACCACTCTGTGTTACTTGCCAGCAGATATTTCCAAGGTATCCTCAGCTATAGAAGAGCATCTTCTCACCCCATTTTTCTCCCCAAGGAGATATGATCCCCTTGTTCCCATAGTGCACACACTGGATGCTGTGATCTACCTCCTCACTAGGGCAACATCTTCTCACTTACGTGGGACCTCCTTCATTTTCTGGTGGAGGCAACAGCAGGCTCAGTCAGGAGAGTTGAGCACCCATATAAATAAGTGGGGGAAGTCCTGCTGCAGTGAGGTTTGTGGTGCGTGGTGGGGAGGAAAGGTGCCTGGACCATTGGACAGGATGCCCCCTAAAAACCTTTGCCTTCAGTAGTCCCATCTGGTGCGTGTTGCAGGTGTGTTGGTGACAAGTTCATGTAGCTCTGAAGCTGATGACAACCAAAAGAGAAATGACTTTCCCTTGTCGGTCGGTGTTTATTTCCAAATGCATTCACAGTGCAACTTGGTGCTTTCTCTGGCTGTTTGAGGCAAAGGCTTGACCTCTCCCTTCTTTCAGCCCTCTTGACATTTACTTGTAACAAACAGCCCTAGATGTTGGAGCATGTTTTTCTGGGTCATCGAATGCATTATATGCTTGTCCTTCACAGCAGAAATACAATATCTTTCATCTCAGCCCATCAGCTTGTTTTTGTTGGTTTTAATTTTGTTGTAGTTGTTTAAACGCAGGCGTTTTGTCAATAGGCATTGTTCATATGGGGAGAAAGAAATTGATTCATACTTGAAGCATGCTCCTTCGTGCACACACTCACACAGGGTTGTAGCATGAGACAACAACCATGAGTGCAACCCAGAGGGCTGACACTGCTGCTGTGCAGCCTTCGGGCTCATTTATACGTGTGGGGTTGTGATGGAAAATCCCACAGTAGTTCTCACACACCAGTGGGGCTGAGCAGTCCCAAAGAAGAGTCTGGCCTCAGCTAGTTGCGTTTGGCAAATCTATGATTTTTCCTGTGTTCCAAGCATGTGCTTCCAGTTCAGATCCTCCTGCTTCCCGTGTTATATGCAGAGACAGGTCTATATGCAGCCTCCAGGCTGTCTTCAGCATTCTGGAAATCTCTGTGCATGGTGGTTTGTCTGCATTTCTGGAAATTAGCTTGATTGACACAAAAACACAGGAAAAGCTGCATCCCAGATGCTTTTGCTGTGATTTGGTTGTGTTTTCTGGGAATACTTGGCATTTGTAATACTGCCTGGTCTCCTTCAAATCATGTACCTGCCTGGAGGCCAGGGCTCTGTGAGCTCGTGGCTTGAGTTGGAATTGGCTACCTCCAACCTTAAACAGTACTTTTCTGCAACAACTGTCTTTTATTTGTAGAATTTCAGTCCAATTTCATAGTTTTCAGGCTGTTTCACTTACCATTTCTCATGCCTTTTTCATGCTATTTCTGCATTCCAGCAGTGCAATGGTCTCCACATCATCTCATCCTGAAAATTCTGGTGGTAACAATAAAAATGTCCACGTTTATTGATGGTTTTAGGAGAAACCTCTTCAGATTTCAGCTGAAAAAAGAAAAAGGGGTGATTTGACTTGTTGGACAGAAACACTAATAACTGAAATATTCTATTTGGAAACTTCCTAAAAAGTTAGAATAGAAATTGTCAGTTCATGAGTGGTTTGAATTTTCCAAAAAAAATTATTTAGTTTGGTTTTTTTTTGAAAACAAGTGCTTTTTTCCTCTGATTATTTTGCTGAGGAGAAAATTTTGCTGGAAACTGTTTGTTCATCCCTGCTCCTCCAACGAGGTGGTTAAGCATCTCCTAAAAAAACGTTCTGCTTGTATCACCAGTAAGTTACCATGCTTTAATATTTACATTCAAAAGGAGGCTGATAATATATTAAAAAACAAACAAGCAAGCAAGCCTGTGACCTGCACGTGCCAGAGTTAATGGAGCTGTTGGCTCTGTTCGTGCTGTAGTGATTGATGGGTGCTCTGATGGTGTTGCATCTTCCCTCTCTCTGTCTTGTCTGCATGTCAATGCCTTCACTCCTTGAATAATGATACACTTTAATACAGATTTGTCTTATTTTTGTCTCTGAGTGCTGGCAGGGCTGGAGTTATGTCTGTGTTTCTCTGAAGCACCTGACATGCTTCCGATCAGTTGGAATCATTCAGCAGGAAGAATTTTACCTGGAGATGAGTACACCTCTGCCGTATGGGAGCACCAACCAGTTGCCGTGTTGTATGTCAGTGAATCTGCAGATCTGGTACTAGGGGTAGGGTCTGTATCTCAGAGCATATGGGATTGCATGGATGTGTGTGGGTATGCCTGGCATTTTGGTGCAGTTTCAGCATGACAGAGCTGTGGGTTGAAGGCTATGAGGAGCACACAGCAGGCTGTTGGTGGGCTTTTCGCAGGAGTTTCCCCAGGCAGCTTGCAGGGCAGCCCCTGCACAGAGAACAGACAGGCAGATTTATGCCTGTGTTTTACTTGTGTTTGCTCCTGAGCCAACTTGTGAGGACTGGTACGGACACAACCACTGCACTTCTACATGACTCCCTTGTGGATGTGCTGCCTGAGTTATACCTTACATGATGGATGCACTTCATCCATCCAAACAGGCATCCAAAGCTCATGTAAACCTTCAGAAGCAAAGTTTCTCTCTGTGGACAGGATTCCTTGTGGAAAGATGTTCATAATGCCTTCAAAAGAGCCCAGAGATTTTCCTTGTCACAAAGATGTTCCAGAATCCCTATTTATTCCGATCTCTGTAGGATGAGGGCAGGTAGTCTCCCTGATGCAATTCACGTCCAGTTTGTCCTACTTGGTATCACTGTCCCTAGTATAGCTATTTATGCTAGGGCCAGCTCAGCATGTTATTAAATTTACAAGCCCTTGGTTACATCATTAGTAAGAATACATATTTTAAAAGACAAGGGCAATTTAGAGATCCTGGGTCAGGTGTAGCAATTTAAGCAGCAAAGACAGCTGACACTCTGAACAGCACGTGTGAGGACTACAGAAAGGGGCTTCAGGGACCTATACCACTGATGCAATTCACGTCCAGTTTGTCCTACTTGGTATCACTGTCCCTAGTATAGCTATTTATGCTAGGGCCAGCTCAGCATGTTATTAAATTTACAAGGTTACATCATTAGTAAGAATACATATTTTAAAAGACAAGGGCAATTTAGAGATCCTGGGTCAGGTGTAGCAATTTAAGCAGCAAAGACAGCTGACACTCTGAACAGCACGTGTGAGGACTACAGAAAGGGGGCTTCAGGGACCTATGCCACTAGTGACTATGGGACAGTTTCAAAGACTGCAGAAAGACCTTAAGGTATTTGGACCAGCTACTGCCTGTATGGTTACAGAGAGTGGGGAGGGTATATGAGAATTAGAAGGAAAAGCAAGAGTCTTACTAAGAAAAAATAGTTCCCTGCATTTTTTTATACTGTTTTTAAAAATTTTATTTTGAGAGTCTGCGTCAAAGAGGTCCTGGGGCTGCTGTCTGTGTAGGATACTTGGAAGTTAGTAGACCTAAGGATAAGTAACTCTTTCAAAATGGCAATTCTTCCCTCCCTCGCTTATTTACTTCAAAAATAAGTCTGGAAATAGAAGAAAATCCCCTGCTTCCATTGACAAATATTGCAGAATATAGCATAAATGTATATGGGGGGTGGGGGAAGGGAAGCAGCAATTTACCACGTAGCTGCAGTCAATTTTCTAGCTATTTGGAAGTCATAAAGTATCACAGTTCCAGAAGGACAAGAGAGGCTGCAGTTTGCAAACTCTGCTCCCTCCTGAGGTATTTATTGACCAAACTGTGTGAAGTGGTGTTAGCCACCAAGGCAGTTTGGGATTTATCTCCCTTGCTTGCATTGTTTCACTAAGGGGAATGGAGCTTTCATCCCTTCCTCAAGCTACTCTGGAGAGGTTTAGTATTGCGAATATGCCAGTGCATGGTACAGCTGTCATATTCCTGCTGCTCGAGCAGAAATTTATGGCAAGGAAAGACAGATACATGTGGTGTTGGGTTATGAGACTGACAGATTTGCTGTCATGTCTCATAGCACTTTAGGTGAGATAAAGCTGTTTTTTATTTATTTTATTTTGTCATGGAGTGCAAAACTTGAGCAGAAATAAAGGATGTTTAACAAGTAAATGGAGCCCAATTTTCCTATTGGTGTGAACGTGGAATTTCCTCACTGATTACAGATTATTAAAAAAAATTGAAGCTCACTGAAGTGACTCAGAGGAAGGAGACAAGGTACCAGGCAGTGATAAGAACAACCTCCAGCACACTGGGGATGGCGTCCCAACCGCTGCCTGGGACAATGCGAGCAGCGCTCATCTGCAATGGGGTTATCGCAACTTTATTGAGATTGTTTTCACGTGTGAATTGTTGTCTTCCTTCCAGCAGCTGTCAAAATCCTGCCTTGGGTAACATCTCAGAGCAGTCTGATCCTGCTGCAGGAGGCCACCCGAGCCTGGTCCCCCTGAGAGTTTGTTACATGAGGCTGATCGCATGGAAAGATGCGCTATGCCGCATTAAAATGAAGCAATTAGGGGAAAAATGGGAAATTGAGCTTTAACCCAGGATTTTTAGTAGTTGCTACCAACTTGTTAAATTTTCTGGGGCCCACTGGTAGTTCCTAAAAAAGTGTTTAGAAATTGGGACTGGCCCACGCTGGAGCATCTTTTGTGGTGGTTTTTGGTTAGTGTTTACATTCTGAGGCCATATATGTAACTACTTGTGTGAGAAGCTCTTGCCTTCAGTAAACCAAGTAGTGAAATAAAGATCAGAATTTCCTTCTCTTCTGTGCCTTCCCAGTAGGCCTGTATGCCCATAATCTGTCCACTGGATGTGATTTAGGATGTCTAAGCGGAAAAGGATATTTTCCTGTATATAGCAGTGAGTTTTTGTCTCTGAAATAAAATGTGAAGAATTAAAGGAAAAAATCCATTCATTATGTAATTTCCTCTCCCACTTACAGTATTTCCTTTGAAAAATGTAACCCATATGACACTTGGATGTTACAGGGAATTTGTTTTAAAAATCTTACAGGTGATTCCAAATACTTATTACTTCCTTAGTGGAAAATCAGTTTCTAGAGGCTTCTTGGCTCGTGCCTTTTTTTCTTTTTTTTTTTTTTTTTTTTTTTTTTTTGTCTTTTTCTTTCTTTTTTCCTATATCATGGTCACAGTTTCTTGCCTAATATATTGTCCAGCTCCTTAGAAAAATAAATGAATCTAGGAAAACTGGGTTTATTTGCTCTGTGACTGGTTTGGGGTATCATTCAGCTTTGCTTCTATTTGGATAGTTCCAGCTTTGTAACTTGTCTTCACGTCCTCTTTGTTTCTATGGGATGGATTGTGTTATGCTTCTCAGTGATTATTCCCATGTTTCAGTATTCACGCAGCAGGGCTGGTCTGGAGAGCACAGCACAACAGCACGGGCAATTACTGGCCTTGCCCTGGGAGGGTGACCAGAAGGAATTAAGACAAATCTGGATGTTGTACTATGGAAAAGCAGAAGTCTGGAGTAGGAGAACAGTAATATCTATATTTGCATGGCTTGCAAAATATGTGGAATATAAATCTTATTTATTCTAGGAGTTTTAGTTTTGCATTTAAAAAAAAAATAAATTCAGTCATACTTTTTTTTTTCTGACTTGTCACACTGGCATGACCAAAGCCAAAGACAGAAGAGTAAGTTGGTTGTGGCTTAAAGCATTAGAAAATGTTCTCCATCCCTCAGGCTGGCATGATTCCTTTGGGATTGCTTAGAAGAGCTGGCAATAGTTACAGCCTCATCTGTCCTGGACATGACTTCCATGTACACGTTGGAGTGCCTTGGCATTAGTGCAGGTTCTGCTTTTACCACAGTGCCAGGGTGGCACGTTGTATTACTACGAGCTGTCTTTCGTAACACTTAACTTCATTCTGTAGGACTTCTGCCAAATGTATTTATTTTCCCCCCTTCTCTTATTTATCTCTGAAACACAACGGAAAATCTTCTCTGCATATAGATAATAAATAGTGCTTTTCTGAAAAGGAGACCACTCTATTTTGGTCTAAGATAGATGTCCTAAAAAGGAAAAAATATAACCTTCATGTTTGCTTTGAAAATCTTAACATTCTCTGCCATTTTTTAGTGAATAGATTTCTTAGATGCCTTTGCCCATAGAGGAACCAGAAATTGAATGTCTGCAATATTTGCTTCTTTTTATTATTTGTATATTTTTGGTACTTCAGGAGGAAATTCTGGTGTTGAGGGAAACAAGCCTGAGCTGTTTTTTCCTGCTCACCTCTGAAATTGTCAAGCTCTGTTGTTTAAACCTGATATTAAAATGTGTTGAACATCTTCTGGTGCCTTTGGTTGCGAGTTGGCATCAATTGATATTGTACCTTAGGTGAGGCATTTTGTTCTTAGCTTTCTGAAGGTTCTGGAGTATTCCCTCAGCTATTGCAGCAGTTTACAGTTCTCTATCCTTTTTTATTTAGACGGACAGGAACTGTTGACGTCTGAAGACCTAAAACACCAAATTCACTGTGTTGCTGTAAGCCTTTAGTAATATACTGTGTCACCCATTCATTAAACAAAACCCCCAAACCAACTCTGTTGAATACCTAAAGTAACCCAATTGTTATATGCACCCAATACTGCCATTTGTAAGCAACACATAAAGGCTTCCTCTTCTCCATCACTGTGAAAAAGAGTTTTGATACCAAACTCTGATTGATGGATGCTTAGGCTAAAAGATTGCAGTTCCTAATAACAGGCATATTAGTAAGTTTTGGACTCGTGTATGAGTTGAGACTGCATTTTGGAAAAGAATGAGAACATAGCACGCTCTTGCTTCTGCATATGAAGTCATTTGTTCAGGAATGTGAAATAGGTGTCCAATGTTACGTAGCCAAGATGTTGGCTGTAGCTTTCAGAGCGTATGAGATGCAGAATAACTTATACTGGTGATTAATTGGAGCATCCTTATGCCCACCATAGGGGCAGGATTTTTGAAGAGTGGCTTGTGGTGGTGTGTGCTGAGTGCTCACGCAGCACAAATGATGAGATAGTTTTGTCTGTTCTGAACAAGCTGAGAGACAGAAATACTTCTGGTCTGATTCATTAACAATGGCGTGTTTGAGCTTCCACACCAAATAAGGCTGTGGTAGCAACAAAAGGTCAATTTTCTGTGACTTGTGCTCTCCATGGTTGCTGTTACTGCTTAGTTTGATGATCAGGTGCTTGATAGAGCCGTTCACTTAATGTCTCAGACATGCAGTCTAGAGCCTAGTGCAGAGAAAATTTAAAAAGGAAAAATATGTCATCTCTAAACAGTGTAATTTGGAGCTTAGAATGACAAATGCAGCTCTGGCAAATATTAAATGGTGGGTCTGAGACCCTTTTCTGCCCTAGTTTGCTCTTTATAGGGTGAATTCATAACTGGTTAAAATATCAATGGTGTAAAAGGTTAACACCCTTTAAAGAAGCAAGAAGCAAAGCCTCTGTAGGTTATTAAAATGTTAGTTAGAATTTGGGTTCCTGACACCTCTAGTGCAGCTGTTTTTGGTAATCCTCCTTCCAGTGAAATCAATGAGGGCTTTGCCACTGCCTTCAGTAAGGTTAGGTCATTCTGCAGCAGAGAGGAACAGAACAAACAGTGATTTACTGAGCCAGCCAGATCTGTTCCAACCACCAAAAATTCCCTTTCCTGTAGTCGCCTGATCCGTTCTTTCACTGCTGTTCTAGCAGAGATTAAAAGCAGTGGTAAAGCTACGATACTGGAGACTTGCTCAAATTCACATCTGTGTGCTGATGTATCAAAGCTCTGTGCCTCGGTATCTGCAAATTTTCCCCAAATTATAAAGCGTGCACGTACAGAGAGGTTTCCCTCTGTCTCTCCCCAGTGCCATCTGGGCTTTGTTTATCTGTATGTGAAGTGGGGGATTTTATGTGGCCTCCTTGTGGGTAGCCTGGTGAAAGAAGTGGCTTTTGCATCCTGCGATGGAGGCACCAGAGATCATCATCTTTCTTTTTATTTTTTTTTTTTATTATTTATTTATGTTTTTAATTTTATTTTTTCCCCCCCTGAGTTTCCATTGCCTGTGACCAAGGGAGCATTACCCCCCGGAGAAGCAAGGCCCTCATGTACAGTGATGCAGTGGATTCAGGGTGTAATCTGGGATGAAATTTGAGTCTCCAGGCTCGGTGTCCCTTGTTGCTCCATTGTCATAGTGCACATGGTCTCAGCCTAACTCCCACATGAAATAAGCCAGGTGCTCTGAGCCACGGCTCCTCAGCACAAAGGCTTTCACTGGGAAAATGAAGGCTCAGCTTGTGCCCAGGGGGTTCAGCTCCATCCAGGACCAGCACCAGCCTCAGCTGGTGCTGAGCTGCCCTCCAAACCTGGGTCTTCCCAATCTCAAGGATGCAGTATGAACAATTTGGGGGAAATTGGGAAGGAAGCTGAAATGTTTGAGTTTTAATTTGGTGTCTAGTGCTCCAGTGAGTGTAGATCTACTCTGCCTTTCCTCTGGTTCCATCCATTGCAGTTTATTCTCCCTACAAAATAGCCTGTGCAGTTTACGTGAGCTGAAGAACTGCTCCTGTCTGTAATTCTGCCTTCTTGCACAAGTTGCAAGGAAACCACATGTGGTCACAAACTTGATCTTACTCAAGATCATTTAAGATCTCACTTTACCATACACCATCCTGAGCTGTCAAGATTTTAATCAAAGCTGATAAGATAAATTCATTTCACTGGATTTCCTGCTTTGAAAGGAGCTGTACATTTTGGTGACGTGGTTTGATTTTGCTGTAATTGTGACAGAAGTTGGACCTTTTCCAGGGTCCCCAGTGGGGAGCCAGCCAGCTGTGCAAGGTGCTGTGGGGCTGGCGATGCCTTCTTGGGAGGGTATGTGGTGCCAGGGCAGCCGGGCGTGCAAACTGCCGTGGGGCTGAGGATCCTGGCATCACAGGATCTGTGGCTCAGGAGCAGGCTGCCAAGCTGCTAGGGCCCCATTTTTCTTTTGGAAGAAAACTGGGTTTTTAAAGACTAAAATCCTGCATTAGGCAACCGCCTTTCTCTTCCCAGCTCTAGCTATTCCTGACCCAGAGGGAAGAAGAGCATCCCAAATCCCCTTGTCTCAGCAGTTAACTATTCCTTGGATATTGCCCATCTAAGTATTTGTTTGAAGTGCTTCTTAAATCCCAACACAAGGAGATACAGCCCAGAGAGAGTGAGAGAAGTCCATTTAGTCTGAAACAAAGTGTATGACAACTACCTTGGTTATTCAATGAAAAAGTTCTGCAAAATCTACCATGACTGCTTTTTAATTTTTAGGATCTGCTATGATTATAAAACTGTTGCTTTCTCCTGTTTAGGAAGCTGAGTGAAATATGTAATATAAACACGCACTTTATGTGTGCAGGCTTATCTGGTACAACTGAAGGATGAAGGCTTTGGGCTGGCATTGGCTCCCATTACAGAACCATTTAATACCAGTCCAACAGGAAACGTAACCACAATCAGCAGTAGGTAGCAATACAGCAACACTCATTAAAACAGGGTGAAAATTATATATTGATTAGAAGTTTTGTCATACCCAAGAATGTGACAGATGGATGATTTATAGGCAGGGAAATGTTATTTGCTCTCATTTATTTATATATTTCAGCCATTAAAACACACTTAGTTGCAAGACCTGGAGAATATGTGTCATTAATAAGCTGTCAAAGAAAAGAGGTGACGTTGTGTATGTCCTGTTAGCTCCTGTCACCAGTACCGAAACACCGCTGAGCCCTGGTGAGTTAATTCATAGAACAGCTGTGAGACGTGGGGGATTATTAGCATCTCTGTTTTACAGATGGCACCGAAGCATGGAGAGGTGGATGAAATGCTAGGATTTTTCAGTGGTGGGGGAACAGAAATGGATCCAATTTTCTCTTGCTTAACTGCAGGACCTCTTGTCTCCCACTGCAGCCTCTTGTAATAGAAAGTAGAGCCTGCTCTGACATGGTCCAAGTTTTGCTTGAGCATTTAGTCTGATGCTTTTGGAGTTAGTAGTAAAGAAGGATAGGGAAAGGCTTTCACGGGGCTGGAGCTGGAGCCTCAGAGGGATTGCTGGCCTGTTAATGGGTTGGATTACAACCAAGAAACCAGTGAGAAGCTGGTTGACCCAGCTCCCTTAAGCTTCCTCCTCGTGTTGCCCCAAGCAAGCAGAAAGCTGCTGACTCTGTTAGGTGAAGTAACCCCTCTGTCACCCATGTAGTAACCTCAGACAGGCTCTGGGAGAGTAATGGTTGGAAAAGCTGTCTGCATTTGATGGAAGTGAGAACTGAAGGGAATGTGTCTGCCTGTTTTGGCAGCCTTATATGCACGTTTCTACCAGAAAGATGATTTCTCATATGTAATATACTGGTGCAGATCATAACAGCCTGAGCCTGCTGTGTTGGATTTCAAAGAAAAGAGCAGAAACACTACAGTAATAATAGCTACCCTTACAAGCGTCTGCCAGGCAGTCAAGAAAACCAAGTTTTCAACACTGAGCCTTCACACTGCTCCATTAATATAAGTGCACTGCCCAGACTCCTCTATGAGCTTGTTTGCCTCTTTTTTTCCTCTAAAAGAAGGCAGAACTCCTTGAGACCCTTGCTGATGGTGAAGTCATTACCCTTGCGGTTTGATGGCAAGCAGAGGTACTTGGTTTGATTATTTATGGCAAATAATTTGCAGCCTCATTCAGATTTTACTGTATTGGTCATTCAGATGGTATGTGACAGTCTATATCAGCAAGTGTTGAGCTTACTAGATGCATGAAGTGGGACAGATGAAGGTGAACAGTTCAGGTGAGTATGGAGGGAGGAGAAGCTGGGGATACCAATGAGGGATACATGAAATCGTGTACACAGTGGTTATCTAAATGAATGACAACTTGCAAATAATAGTAATTTAAAAAGTTCATCATCTCTGGGAATGCACAGTTTGCTCTATGAGCTTACGTGACTGCTTGGCATCACTGTGATAAACTCAGCTCTGTGGTTGCATTTTTTTTTTTTTTTTTCCCCATAATAAAAACCAAACTCTTTGGGTGGTGTTTGTGTTCCTGAGTGCTGGCATTAACAACACGTGGTTCTAAAAAGTCATCGTATAAATAGGAGGCAATAATCTCCAGAGAACCACATGCTAATCTTAAGAAATAATAATTTAGCTTTTAGGGAATAACATGTTGAATGTCCCTCTAAACTTGTCTGATTGGAGCATTTGACATGTATGAGTTAAGTTCTGAGATTCCACTTAAAACTGTTGTCTTCATTCGTCCCTCAACAATGGGACCGTTGGGGTTGCCCTCTTTTATTTCATTTTCTTTGTTGTCTTGTAGTATGTTTCTCTGTATCCCGGGCACATCTTTTGTGCCACTGGCAGTTTTGGAGGGTGACTTCTAGCAGTTGAAGATCATCTTCATGTTTAAAGAGCTGGTAGATTAAGAGCTTTTAAAAATCTTCTAAAAGGGCTGAAATTCTCCAAGTTCTAGTTTCATATTTTTCTTTTAGACAAACAGTGATGAATGATATTTCTTGTTCACCATTGCACTGGTGCATAATTCTAAAAACAAGGTGAGGGAGGTACCCACTTTGCTTTTTCTCTGTGTGTATGATAAAGTTAATCCCCAGTTCGTCAGCTTCCAGCTTCAATTTTATAATTTGGAGTTAGTCAAAGTAGAATTTGTTCAGCACCCTCATTAGGTATTTACATTTATAACTGCTGATTTAAACAGATTCATCTTGCTAAGGGCCTCAGAAATCTTCAAAGAGTATTTACCAGAGGTCCGAGACAACAAAGTTCTTTTAATTGTATCCGAAATTCAGTAGGGATGTTATGCTGCTGGTTTCACGCTAAAAATATTACTTGTATTCAACAAAAGAGACACTTCCAATTTGCACATCTATCATTTCTTACAGAGCACAGTTTTTTTCTCAGGATACTTCTTACCTGCACAGTAATAAATTAATAAATAAACACAACTTTTAAAATGGGCTGAGAAATAGAATTTCTTTAAAAATGTAGGGAATGCCAAGCCAGCTTGTGTGTGGGTTAGATGGTGATACTGGGTGGTATAGAGGACTAAATGGTAGTGTATCAGATCCTCTAAAATGATATAAAACAAAGCTACTCTTCTGATCATAATTTTGGAGAGATTGTGTTACCCAGAGTGTAAGTTTTATAGCACTTCTTTAGTGGTTGCTTTGGTCTGTGGCACAGTTTTTATGAAGCTGTATCTAAAAGTAATAGAGACAGAAAGACTGGAAGCGAAACTCGAACGTTCTGGTCTAATTTTAGATAAGAGGACACACTTTGGTGAATTTAGAAGATGGAGATTTCTTGCTGAGTAAACCCAGGCTCTCTGGCATCACGTTTTATTCTGTTACAGCACTGCTCATCTACAGTGAATCCATTTTTATGAGTTAAGGTACTGAGTGATATATTTGAGCCAAATTTACTGCTCTGGGGATTAAAACGACGTAACGGTGCAAAGCTGAAAGGAGTATTTGCCTGTTGTACTTTCAATGAGTATGTGTATCTAAGTAGGAAAGAACAGCTTTCTGTCATCCTAGAGTTCATATAAAGCAGCTTAGTCACATTGAGGCATCACTACAAGTTCAAAACCAATTTTGAATGCACTTCTTCGTTTGCTCTGTTGGAAAGTATAAAGGTCAAGTTAACCAAAGGATGTCATGATGATCCAGAAAAGATACAGTAGGAGAAAATAATTGAAAACAAGTACCAAATTACTTGTTGCCATCTGCTTCGTAAGTGGGAAGAGAGGGACAGATTAATGTCATCAGTGCACAGTCACCATAGCTGTGGCTGAGATCCTTCCATACACTGTCATGTTGAAGCATGTAAGTTAAAAAGCAAACAAACCCAACAAAAGTCCCCCACCAACTTTGCAACGGGTTAAAGCAGATTCATTCATGTAAGTGGGAATTACAGGTTTTAGCAACAGAAAGTCCTTACTGTGCTGACTTTTCCTTATTTTGCTATTTCAGGTGAAAATAGAGTTGTTATGTAGCCCACAAGAAGGACATGACAGAATCCTCTGGCTGATTTGCAAAAAACCTGCTTATGAGGTCTTGCATCTTCTGAGCAGAGTCAGAAGGACTTTATCAAGTCTCAGTGAACATCGCAAAGATGTGGTGTCCACCCAGTAATGATTTAAACCAGACAGTTTACTACGAGGAATTATCTCAAACATGAGAATTTTCCTCCTTTTACTGGGAAAACTCAGTGAGCCCTTATCAAGTCACTGCTGATATTTGAAGGCAACCATCAGAGAAAAAAGCAAGGGAAGTTTCAGGGGGTGGCATGCCTCTCAGGGAAAGCAGAGCAGCATCTGAAGTGCATTGCTTGATGATGTCTTTGGCATACAGCATACTTGACAGGTCCCAATAGGCGTCTTCTGAAAATTGGTCCTTTCAGTAGTTATTTTGTGTAAAGGTATAAACAAGGTTTGCTTGTCAGGATTTTACATGTGTTTCTCATAAACTCCATGTCCAGGTATCTAAGGAACAGTTTACAGCTTAGCAATATGTGAGAATGGAAAATATTATTTTTGTTGTAAGTATTATTGGCTGAGTGACTGAAGTTTCTCATAAAGCATCTAGTGCTTCTGAGGTGCCTGTGTCCCTGAGGAGGCTCCGTGCTCGGAAATGGATGGAACTCGTGGCTCAGGACTGACTGCATCACACGCTCAAAAGGAATTCGAAATTTCCATAGGAACTGAAATGCTGTATGTCATTCAGTTAGACATTTTTTGGCCTTTTGAAAGTTTTCAGTCTACACAGGCCGGGTCTGATCCTGCTCTCATTAAGGCCAATGGGAACTTTGCCATCAACTTAATGGGAGTAGGAAAGAATCTGTCAAAAGCCATGCCTATCCAAGTATCTTTGCTAGTGTTGCTCTTTTTCTCATTGCTAGATTTTTCATTATTATTTGTACTCCAAGTATACCTAGAGACCCTGAGATCACAGCTTTATTATGCTGTGCACTGTACAAACAGGTACTTGGAGGGGAAACCCTCCCAAAGAGCTTGTAATGTAAATAGGAAGATAAAGGAAAGCTGGCAGGTGAAGGAAGAAGGGTGTGCAGAAGGGACACAGCTTGCTTGCAATGGCAGGCAAGGATGAGAAGTGCAGCCAAGTCTCTTTGGTCCAGATTCAGTGCTCCCAAGCGCACTACTCTCTTCTGTGCCGGCCTAATTTTGAATCTATTCTGATGGAATTGAGGGAGCTTTCAAACGGAGATCAGCTGGAGCATTATCTGCCCTTTGCTGTCTGAGGGCAGTAGGAGAAGGGACAGGCTCTTGTGTAACGGGGAATTACAGTGCCTGTTATCATAGGGCATAGAAGCCGCTTACACCATTTCTCTTTGGCTTATCTGGTCTTGTGAGTAACCATTTGCCTTCTCAGGAAAGTTTTCCTGATGCTGAAAGGTTCAACGTGCTGTATGGTAGAGTGCCAATAAGATAAACACAAATATATTGAAGTTTTTCCTATTGGCTTTTCAGAAATGCTTGAAGATCCTTCCAGGCTCCTGGAAACAAAATGCACCATTATAATTAGTCTTAGATGTTTTCAAGGTGGCTGTGATTTGGGTTTCTTTAGTCATTAGCTTGTGTTGGAGAGGAGGAAATGTATGTTTTCATTTGGTTCATTGTTAGTGAAAGTTCCTTAACTTCATCAACTACTGTGAAGTTTATTACTTTCACTTCTGTTTATGTTGTATTTATTTTCTCTGCGGCCCTATGGTTTTATATCCACAGATCCTTCAGAAAAAGAGATTCCTTTTCTGTTGTTTCACAGGGGATGGTTTATTCTCTGGACCAGTCTTCACCTGTTGGAGGAATGAATTAGCAAAGCTTAACAAGTTCTGGGTTTGCCTTGACTAATTAATCTAGGGTTTTTTTCAGTGCAATATCTCAGGCTTTTGCTGACTATAGGGCAAACATGGTATCTATTTAACACAGGAGTTCAACTGTGAGCAAAGACCATATTGCCCACACAGGTATATTTATTTAAAATAAGTTGGTATCACACTTTATTCCAGGATGAAAATCACTTTCTGCTTTACAAAGTTTAGAAATGGCTGAAAACTCACTTCCCAAGTTGATGTTGGGGGACATTTTTGTGCTAAATTTTGAGTGAAATTAGTTCACTCTTGTAATAAAACAGATTACAAACCAATCTGCTTCCCCCCTGTAGCAAAAGTTGCCAACATGTACATGACAAGTTGGTATTGCTGTTAGGAGCTTTCTTCAGTACGTGATACTATTTGAGAAATGGAATGCTATGGTGTATTTAAAGGCTGTGTTGTAAAATGCATATGCACAGGGGGTAAAATTAAGGTTGCCTGGGAAACCTTAATTCTGGCATTTCCTGATTTTTGAATGCTATTTTGTGCAACCTTCTCATTGCCTCAGAGTGGTGCTTGCACTGTGTTCTATTTATATGCACACAGTATAAACTAAAATAGATGTTTTGTAATGTTAGTGTTGCATTTCAGCTAGTTATTTATTCTTTATTTCATGTTGGAGTTGTTTTGTCTTTTGGGTTTGTTTTTGAACATTTTTAACAGCTAATATTTAAATGAAAAATCTTACCAATTTTGTCCTTTCTGTACTGAAGACCACTCTTTTCAACTGAACCTGGTTGTGCAGGGGTAAATCAGGAAAGAATTTGGCTCAAGTGATTTCTGTTTCCTTTGGTATTCTTCTCCCTGTTTTGCAGTAGTTCTGTATGCAGCTTTTCAATGAGCAATATGTTTCTCCTACAGTTTTACTTTACTAGAGAGATCAGGGTGGAAAACATAACATCCAATCAAAGTGATGTAATTGCCAAGGGAAAAGTTTCTTCAGTCTTCTATAAGTAGAAATTACGTTTCTTTTTAGCAGGTCTCCTGGATCAAGCTGCTTAGGGCTTCCAGAAGGGAGCGACTGCATCCAAATGGATTTTCTCCAAAGTAAAATGTTTTCTTTTTTTGGCTGTGCTTTTAATAGAAAAAGTTATTTTAACCCTCATCAATTTCTAAAAAGTCAGAACAGTGAAGTTAACTGAATCATCGGAAAATGTGGCTGATAGGTAATCTTAAAAATTGAACCAAGGAAACAAGGACTTCAGCGTAACCCATGATGTATGGGGAACTCATGGAGGCAAAGATGAATGAAATTAGTTTTATTGGAGGTGGGAGCAGGAAGGAAGCAGGTGGGTAGAGCTAGCTCAAAATTGGATAGTTGTAAATATGGTCCAGGTTATTTTTAATATTATGCCACAGTTTCTTCTAATGTTGGGGAAAGTATTTTGATTTCCTGAGACCTGATGATTGAACAGTGAAACAAATGTTGTTCTCAGGCATAACTGATGTTGAAATCAGACTTGCAAGATAACTAAGGGAAGAACCAGGCCAGTAGTTAATTCATCTTGACTACTAAACTCAGTAAATCTAATTGCCCTTTTGAACATGAGGGTTGAGGGCAGGTAAACACCTTCGCAAAGGTGTGGAGGAGTGTGGTGTTGGTGTAGGACCTCCATGCACAGGTTCATGGCTTGCAGCAGCCCTGTGTCCAACCCACTAGACATGACCTCTTTCTAAAAATGTTTGCTTGTACTGTGATTTAAAATTAGCATTCCACCTCGGCACATCATATGATTTTCTAGCAGGGGTAGAGTGAATAAGAGTGTTCAGGACACTCCCAGTATCAGCTGTTTTAATCTAAGTACGACTAAGGAGGGGTTCGATGTCCTTCAGACCTGCTTTCTAGGCTGGAACATGCTGTTCCTTTTTCCCATCCTGAGCTTTACGACGTTCTTTGGGCCAAATTGTCTGCTGAAGTAAACAGCCAGAGTGCCATTCCAGTTTGTACAATCCCAGACAGGTCTTCCTCCCCATGGGGCTGGGGAGAGGGTGTGGAGTATTGCAGCTAACTTCCCCAAATCTAAACACTACAAGCACAGGGAGTTTGGAGCTAAGGAGACATTTAAAATAAATCACTATGATATTACAAGAAATGCACAATTAAGTCAATCAAATAATCTATTTTATACTAATGCCCTGCAATAATGCTAAATATGTGATTAAGGCATTTTAGTGGCTGTGGTCCTAGAATAGATACAAGTGATTATAAGGCACATTTGAGTTAATACTTCTCCTCCTTGTGGTATCTTGTAAGGCAGAGACATTTCCTGCAAGAGAGAGGAATTGAATCCTTGATTTAATTTGCAGAATGAAATTCAGCCTAAGTATTGATTTCCTCAGAGTACTGTCATAGTAAGATCATGCAATGACTTGCAGCATTTTGTGCCAGCTTCTGTTTCCATCAAGATCACTGGCAACTTTGTCACCGACTTCCTTGGGAGCAACTCTGGGCTCTTCACGTGTACTTGTAGTGCTGGCGCTCCCACTTACCAGGGCCTGAGGACAAACTGGTCTTGGAAGTGATGGTTCATTGCTCAGAAAGCCAGCGGGGAGACATGTCAATTTTTTGATGTGAAGTTTTCAGTCACTTCCCGGACCAGTTGTAGCCTCAGTGCCATGTGTTTGTCACTGCTGAGCTCCTGTATCCATCACAGCTCTTCTGGCCATAGGTCCTCGCACAGCTGCACCTCTTGTCAGCACAGCTGCACTCATCCTGCCCTGGAAAAGACTAGAATAAAACTGACAAGCAATTTTACCTTTTTTTTTTTTTTTTTAACTTACAAATGCTACGTCCACAGATCCATCAGCACAGTTGTCCTGGTTTAATTGCATTGACATGAAACTGTTGTGCTGGCACAGCTCTGTGTGCTGGACTAAAATAAAACTGACAAACAATTTTTCCTTTTTTTTTTTTTTTTTAACTTACAAATGCTACGTCCACAGATCCATCAGCACAGTTGTCCTGGTTTAATTGCATTGACATGAAACTGTTGTGCTGGCACAGCTCTGTGTGCTGGAGCAAAGAGCTCAGCACGTCACTGATTCCCTGATGGACACCGTGTGCAGGCAAAAATACATGGGCATTTCGACACCTGCTTTGTGCTGCTTTTAGCCTTCACTTTCCTGTTTCCTTTTCTCCAGACTATGACATCCCCAGTGATTAAAACACAGTTCTTTGTAAAGAAATGACATAAACTGGTCTTGCTTCAGAGATCTGCTCACTGCATACAGTAAAAATCAGGTCTCAGAGTTTGTTACTCTGCTCTACAGACCCACCACAACTCTGACCAAAAAACCTGCAGCCTTCCTAGTTTATGCACTGTCAGAACTACTGATATCTGCATTTATCTTACTGATACCTGCACAAATTCATTGTCTTCAAATTTGCAAACTTGTTGTCTTCAAATTATGCTCCCAGTGACATAGGTACAACACCAAAGAAGGAAATGGGGTTGGCCAGATGATGCAGGAGACATAATTCACCAGTAATGGATTTACACAACACTGGATCTGAAGGGATTTACGTTATTAGTGACGATGCATGAGCCAGAAAAAAAGTTGAACTTGACTTGTAACCCAAGGTGAAGTTTGTAGCAGTGTTGTATTACTTTTAATCTCAGTGTCTTGTCGTAGTGGTTCCTAATAGCTGTGTAGACGTGTTGTGCAGAGTCACAGCGTGGAGCTGAACGACACCGCACAGGAAGACAACAGCCCTGAACAAAAGGAAAGCTCTTCCTAAAGACGCAACAGTCCTCTGATCAGGAAAACAAAACTTTTTTTTTTTTTTTTTTTAACCATGAAAATATGTGATGGAATCTGAAAGTCAGGAATTCTTTCCATCTCCTAATTCACAACTTTCAGATCAACATCAGGGCATGTCATTGTTTGGAAAATTAATAGCTTCAAGCTGAGTTTTGTCACAACATCCACAAATTCTCCTTTATAGCCTAGCAAAAGCACAGACAGTGCTGGTTAAGTTGCTCTCTGAGTCAAGTCTTCTGGTTTATTTACTTCAGCATTGTTTAGTTTCTAAATGTAATTTTAGGGCCTGAATTTTCACTGTTAACACTTGGGCTTACCCTGTTATAATTCATTTGAAGCCAATGATGCTACATTGTCATGAGAATGAAGTAAAAGAGAAATCTCTCACTTCAATCTAAAGAGTTATCGGGTGCTAACAGTTATAAGGAGAAAGGGCCAATATTTTCAATGCAGCATCCTAAAAAACTTAGACTTTTAAATCCATATATGGACATGTTAACACATGCCTACTTTCAGACATACTGAATCTCTGCAGCTCTTGTTGACATAAATGGAAATCGAGATGTTTGTTGCTTATGCTCATGTAAGGCTTTGAGTCTGCTTTACACATGTGCGTGCCCAGTACTGGAGGATCCAGGACTTTGAGCCAGATGCTGAGCTCCCAGCTCTCTGGGCTGGGTTGGTTTGCCACGCTCTCCTCCTTTTTGATTGACTTCCTGGACCAGCCTTGAAAATTTGTGAGCAAATAAAGGAGCACGAAAGCACAGAAGATCATGAAAAGTCTTTTCTTCAAATATTGTCAGTGCTTTTCCTTATCTAGTTCCTAGCTTCAAGACGATAAGATCAGGGGGCAAAGTGGGCTATTGCTGAACAACATGAGATGTAGCCTTTTCTGAAATAAGCTGCTTCTGTTGCCTCTTGAGTGCTCTCAGCCTGGGGAGCAGCAGACAAGGACCATTATTCAGACGTGGCTTGGCACAAAGATGCAGTCGCTAAGCTTCCAGGCTGGCTACAAGTTGGTTCAGTTGAGCAATTTTGTACAAGGCCAATGCAATTATTCTTTTTTTTTTTCTCTCCTTTTTTTTTTTCTTGTAGGAGAAGAAAAAACTCAGATTCTTTGAGCTTGATTGGAAAGAAAATGATCCTCAACTACTGGATTTCCCAAACTGCCATGTAATCCAAATAAGTCTGGATTTGACCGAATTCCCATAAGAGGCTTAGTGATATCTGAGCCATTGTTTTAACTTAATGCTGTCTGATGGGTTGATTATACCTAGTGCTGCAATGCTCAGAGTTTTGTTTTGTTTGTTAAATTGTGGATAAAGAGGTTCATTTGAAGATGAGGTCCCTTTCATCTCTTTAGAAAAGAACAAGTCCAGTAACTGTTCGTTTAAGGAGTAGTGGTTCGTGGTATGTCTCAGTGCATGGGCTTTTCAGCTTGGTTGCCAAATTTGCATTTCTGATCAAGGATCTGTATGATTTTGGTGGAGCTGTAGGTGGGAGGCGTGATGATCTTTTGAATGTTTCAGTTATTTATCACAAGGGCCTCTCCCAATGGTAGTCAAATTCCTCATCTCCACTCCTGCAAATTTGTTATAAAACCTATCCAGTAGGTCCTTGCTTCCTTCTTGTAATGGATGACAGTCACTGGCATAATGGTCCTTGTTTGTTCTTGGCTAGTAGCATGATTTGCTGAATGATTACCTGTAGCTGCCAGATCTGAATTATGTGTCGTCTTGCACCTTGTGAGGATAAAAACATGACAAAATATCAATCAAAATGTCGACTCGGTAGCTATTGTTAGTAAACTGAAACTGTCAAAGGGCATATTACTAGGGGCAGAATAACAACTCTGTGCAGATCTTATATTGTGTAGTAAGGAAATCTTTCCCAAGAACGTTATCATCAACTGTTGGTGTTAGGAGAATATTATAAAGTGGCATCATTATAGCTGCAGTGCCCAAATCGTGCTTCTACTCATGTTAGATGTAAACAACCAGAGCAAATTCACAGCATAATGACAGAGTTATTAAACACTGAACCAGATTGTGTCCTAGTTATTACCATCGTGAATGTGTTGTGATGAAGTGGGTGTTTCAGGAGGAGACGTGCACCCGGCTGGTCGTGTGGCAGGAAAGGCACGTGCCTCACGCCTGTGCTGGGCTCCCAGTATCAGCCACGCATCCTGCCCCGATGCCAGGCCTGTCCTTGAAATGCTGGATGGGAAGGAGAGAGAGCTCTGCATCATGAGGGCTCTGGGAGTCACAGGGTGTTTAATTATAACATCATGTGCCAGGAGAGAGTTGATACCAGTGCAACATGTGAAACCTGAAAACCAAACAGAGTCTGGAGGAAAGAGGCGAATTGATTCCCCCTTCTTATGCAGGTATCTTGTCTGATATTTCAGAGA
Organism: Calidris pugnax; assembly: GCF_001431845.1. NCBI lineage: Eukaryota > Metazoa > Chordata > Aves > Charadriiformes > Scolopacidae > Calidris > Calidris pugnax. The sequence continues at coordinate 2,904,567 of NW_015090770.1, read as the reverse complement.
CATTTATAGTGATTAAATAGATAGAGAGGATCTGTAAACAATGTGATTTAAGTTTTTACTTTAAAAAACGGTCATTGGGGATTTGGAAGAAAGCCTTTTTGATTTCTTTAGTTATCAGTAGGGGAAGACTCAGTACTAAACCAGCTCATGAGAGACTGGCCTCATGGCGTCTCTTTTCCTGAAGAAATAACTGTTAGCTATCTCAGCTGTAGTCTGAACTAAGCAAAAAAGTATTGCACACTGGGGAACTGCTCTTTCCAGCCTCACTTCTTTCTGTCATTTGTTTGAATAATGCCGTGTCTCTGACAAAAACATGTCATGTGTTAGCATAATATACTCCCCATGTTCTTGCCATATTTTGAAGCATCGACTTGATCTTTCTTTCCCCCCTCCCTTGATGGTTTCAGTGCTGTTGCATTCCTGGTGTTTCAGATCGATCCCATATGAGATAATGACAGCAAGCAAAGTTATAATTCTGATAATTTTATTTATTTATCATTTGATGACACCAAAAGGCTCAAGGAGGGTCTAAGGTCCCAGATCCCATCCAGGTGCCTGCTGCCTGGCATCCAGATTTGAGAATGTATTTAAATGCCTAACTTTTATTTTAGGCTTCTGGGTCCCTACTGAAATGACTAAGAATTTAGGGTCCAGATTAATGAAAAGATTTAGAATTTTATTTTCCATAGATTTCAGTAGCTAGAGTCTTTATATATAAAGGCTTGCTAAGTCAGGCAGTGAACATTAAGTGGGTTGTGTGGCTGCAGTTATGGAGTGAGCATTGTAGCCTCCTAAGTATTCTGATAACAGCCTATAAGTAAACTCTTAAATTAATGAGTTGCATGTTAAAATGCCTTTTGAAATCTGTGCTTTGCTGCATTACCTGCTGCAGCTGAAGTACACAACTATCCTGATGTGCCCTGGCAGCAGGGGGGACAGCACACCAACTTGTGTTCATGTTGATTAGGTACCTCCAGAAGTGATAGGTCTTTCCTTGCCAAAATTATAACCTCTACACCTGGACACTAGGCCTGTTATAACTCCAACAGACACATATGGAGCTAGTTTTCCAATTGGCAACAGCAGCTTATTTTTATTTGATGGCACTTGAGTCCTAAGTGGGGAATATGCTATTATTAATGACTTACTGAAAATCTTTTGTAGTGAGTTTATTGCTAGTGCAAAATGTATTTTTCTTGTTTTGGAATGGCTTCTCTGCTTGTTGCATACTGATGGATATGGGCGCAATGGCCTATTTAGAAACTTGGATTCGAGGTAACAATTTCTTCTCTGCTGACTTTGAAGCAATTACATTGGAAGCTTACCGGTTTCATTTTGTCACTATTATTAATGTATGTCTGAACTGTAACTTCTAGATATTCACCTAATGTGTCTCATAGGTACTGTAACCAATAGTTACATTTGGCAGGGAGGGGGTCCTGTCCAAAACCCACAGACAGCAATGGGGTAGAGAACATGTCACACAGAGTTGTGTTGCTGTGGTGTGTATGAACAGCCACATTCAGAGTCCTGTTACGTTAGTGGCTGCTCATTCATTCCTGGGATAAGATGTATAACCCTCGCTACCAGAAAGAACTTCACATCTTAATATACAAGGCATGCAAATTGTGGAGGAAAAAGCTGGCAGGTGACACTTCTGCTGTCTGTACCTCTCTGAAGAATTTTGTTTAAGACTAAGGGTGACTTCAGGGCAGGATCAGGAGATTTTTGTCACCAGCTAACCTTTGAGAGGAGAAAATAACCTTTGAAGGACGAAATGCTTGTTTACTCACTGTGCTGTACATCTGCATGCTGCTTCTCAGCAGGCTTTTATTTAAGAAGGCAACATATGGTATCCCTCTGCCCCTGCCTGAATCTATTCTTTTAAATTTGTCTTGCCACAGTCTTGGAGTTGCTGCTCCAATTTCTGTGAATCCAGAGTCAAAGGCAGCGTAGCACATCATGTGGATGGGTACCTACGCCCCATCAGTAGTGATTGTCCTGGGCTGGGCTTCATGAGGGCCTTGTGACTCATGTTATATGGGACAGATCCTCATTGGGATTTGCAAGGCACTGATTTCTATCTCCCTTTATTTTCAGTAAGATCTCAATGCTGTTTTACCTTCCCCTTGGCTCTCAGAAATTTCACCCCGAGTCCTTCCTGAGCTGGGTAGAGGAGCTGTGCCCTGCACGCAAAACTGATGTGTCATACCAACAAGGAGGGCTGAGGTGTAAACTGAGTTAAGAAACTTTAACAAATCTCCATTGATGTTTTTCAGTCCTAATAAACACTTTAAATATAATCTCTCAGACTGCTGGAGGAAGGCACTGAGGTGGAGCTAGGCTACAGCCTTACACCTTTGAACGGGAATAATAAGTAGCTGTGCTCAGTGAGGTAGACCGATAGTCAAATGCAGTCAGTTCAGTGGTTAAGCAGCGCTGTTTAGTTACATACTGAACCTCTTCTGTGCTGTGAGATGTAAATTCATCTGCATTAGCTCTCAGTTAGGTTCCTGTGCCATCAGGTGCCTCTCAAAACCTAATGCTAGTTTGATGCCATCACAGCAGGGCAGTGATACCTCCACCAGCAGTGAACATCTGGGGCAGCCTCTTCAAACACAGCCTCAAAACGCGCAGCTCATTCGTGCTGGCAGGAGAAAAAGGCTTGTGATGTTCTGCATCACTCCTACAAACACTAAATTTAAGGGGTCCCTGTGTCATTACAGATAGGTTTGTTGTTTGTAAGAAAAAGAGGTCATTCTGGAGACCTGCCCTTTCCACAGATGTTAGTTTTTCATGAATATCAAAGAAACTGTTTGTGCTTCTCAACCCGAACATGGGGCCAAAGTGATAACTGCTCTTACTCTTACAAAATACTTCATCCAGAAAGAGGAAATGTCTGAATTTGTATAGTCCAGCTTTGAAAAAACATTGGCTTTCCCATTATAAGAAGAAAGATTTTGTGTTGAAGGAGAAATGAAAAACATTCCCAGACCCTGGGTAAGGCTCTTACATAAGCCGTCCTTTCTTTTCAGATGCCCAGCAGTAAATGATGCAAATGAAAAAGATACAGTGTGGGGAGTACTATTTCAGTGTAATCTTCCACCTCACTCACTGATGCTTGAGTGATTTTATTATAAGAACAACATGGTTTGGGGCACAGTGTCAGAAAGTCAGCTCTTGCCTGGAGCACGCATTTGAACGTCAGTAACCCCTCTGTTGCCAATTGTCCAGAGAAATCCCGTTTCCTTATCTTTTAAAACTTTTTCTTTCTGTGCTGAATTCTACCACTGAATTTCAAAGTGGAGTCCCCTTCTCTGGAGATTTTCAAGACCCGCCTGGATGCTCCTGAACAATGTGCTCTGGGCAACCCTGCTTTAGCAGAGGAGTTGGACTAGATGATTTCTAGAGGTCCCTTCCAACTGTGACAATTCGGTGATTCCATGAAACACAGACCTACCGAGAAGGGAAATGCCCTCATGTGGACTGGCTTTTCAGTGGCATTACTAAACAGGCTGTAACATATGTGGATTGCTTCTTGTTAGTGTAAATGGACATTAGGCATCAGTGTTTGTAGTGTGAATAGGTCTTACCTGGCTTCTCCACTGTCTCTTGCTTCGGGAAGAGCCTGCAGATGCTCTTTGGAAGGATGCTGTATTAGAGAGAAGTGTGCAAGGTGGGCTGGAACAGTGGTTTGTGCAGGTGTAGGGAGGTGAAAAGGTACCACATGAGTGACTTCAGGTTTCAGCCTTCCCCAATGAAGGGATTTTACTTTGGAGAATTGTGTGCGGTGTTGGTCCTGCAGGAACAATTTGCCCACGTCAGGGAGAAAACATGATCCCAGAGACCATGTGGAGGGATAAATGAGAATCAGTGAGATTTACCTTATGTAAACACATACTAGGCAAACTGTCATTTGCTCTGCAGTTTGTGCTGTCCTTCAGGGCCTACGCCAAAGCTTGTTTATTTTAGGATAAGGACTTCCCGTCTTGACCCACGTGTGCCAGCTATATTGAGAGACAGAATTAATTTTTAGTATGTGGTCAGTCCATAACGTATCTTACCTTCAGGCCAGTGCAGAAGTGCTGCTGAATTACAGTCTCCCACAGGGAGAGCTAAATGGGTGTAACTCAGAGAAATAATAACCTCCCTAGGACAACACAGGACCTGTCCACCTGCAGCAGCTTGGGTCACCCCATACTGCTCCCTGCTTGGGACACAGGGATGCCAACCTGAATGCTCTCAGTCGTTGCTTGTCATCTTATTTCAGATATCCAGCTCTCTTAAGTGGATGTTACTGTGTCTATGGTGACCAGCTCAATTTTGGTTGAAAGCTTTAGCTGTTGCCTTAACATAAACAATAGTGAAAAGGTAAATAGCTCCAGCTGGGAGGAATGCAGCCTGTGCTGCTGACCCAGAGCAGCAGGGATGGGGGAGCAGCTGTCCCACCCTCTAGATGGATTTCATGGACCCTCAGAGGAGTGCAGCCTTCCTCACCCAACACCATAGTGCTGGCCTTTGTTTTTTTGGAATCAAACCCCAGGGTGGCTGGGATAAGAGAAGCAGCAGAGGGAGCAGGGAATGTTTGGCTGGTGCACAAGAAGGATTTCCATTTCCTTCGCTAGCACGTGAGGAAGGTTGCAGTGCAGCAAAGTGGAGGGCTTTGGGTGCTGGTGAGCTGGAGGGTTACATGATTCAGTGGCTGGTTTCTGATATTCAGACCTGCTCACCTTGGTGCTCTAGATAATAAAAAATTTAATGTTTTCTCAGGTGTAATTTTGAACTAATGTGTGTTTCCTCCAGAAACGTGCTTCCTTTCTCTTTCCACTCTCCACCTCTGTTTAGTGCCCAGCTCCAGGCAGCAATCGATTCCCAAAGCTGTAGAGATGAAGCTCTCAGCACTTTTCAGCTTCCGCACTTTTGGACCTCACATTAAAATCTTTACTTTTGGCTGACTCTGTAGGGCACAGCATATTTAACAGCACATCTTGCATGGCAGGGTAGTATTAAAGTGAAGGAAATAGTTTTTCCACCCAGCACATAATTAAACTAGAAAATTCATTGTCACAGGAGCTTGTAAGGATCAAAATTATAAATGGATTCAGAAAGATTAAATGAAATAATGAAAAGAGAAGTCCAGCAAAAAGGTTACAAAACAGTTTAATTAGAATTTGTTTCAGAGAAAACTCTTAAACCACTGTTTGCTGGAAGAGCATCCTGGAGAAGGGTCAGTCATCAGGTCTCTGGGTCTTGTACTCCCTCCATGAGGTTCCTCTAGTTATATCAGTCCTTCCTTGCATTGGGCTTAGGGCTGAATGGATACAGTGCTTCAGTAGTGATATTCTCCAGTATGATGCCTGTTTCTTGGTCACTTATTTTTTTTGCTGTGCAAAGTATGAGGATAAAAAGAAAAGAGGAGGATAAATGAAGGTGAGACATGCTCATGTATATTCTCTCTGGTTTCAAGAGACCAGCACAGCGAGGGCTCTCCCCCAAAACAGAGGCAGCTTCTTGGGACCCGTCGACACATGCATCTTGTGGATGCCCTGTTCCTGCTCACAGTTCTTTGTGTGTCCTGTGCAAAATGAGCTTTAATGATAGCATAGAAACGTATTTTTATTTCTGCCTTAGCTCATTGTAGATGTATTATTTGGCAAATTATTTTAAGCAGCAACACATGTAAGAAAAAGTGCAAGATTTTGTTTGAATAATCTGTAAACAAAATTAGAGGCTTAATTTGCCAAGCGAATTAGTTACTCTGAAGCTTTTGCTGGTCTCTGATTTTAGGCCAGGTAGTATTATTTTTGTAGTTTGTATTGCTTACGTACCTATTTACATGTCATCATGCCTTATTGAACTCTAAATATGTCACCTGTAGTAATGTGTAAGGAGTCAGTGTGTTTTGGTTTATCAAGCATGGGAAAACACTGATGTATAAACATCTTGCAATCTTGATTTCCTTTACAACTTCTTTAAGCACTTAACAACTGCAAAACCCCAACTTCAAACATTTCCTGCAACTACTTAGGGATTAATTTGAATTAAGATAATTCAACTGTTGGCATATAACTACAAGTCAGGCTTTGAAAAAAAAATCTTTGCAAAATGAAAGGATTCAATTTTTTTCCCTAATAAAAACAAACAGCTGTGTCTCCCATATGGTATTCTCTTGTAAAATATTTACATTTGAAAGGCGCCCAGACTCCTTGCAGTAGAATACAACTTAAACAATGAGCGTAAGTGAACAAAAATCTATTGTTGTCAGCTCTGATCACAAAGGTTTTTAGCATGCACCTTCCCCCTTCTGACCCCTCTGTGCTCAGTGTTAGTCTATCATCTTTGTGTTGGAAGATTTTCCTTGCTGAGTAACTCAGTGTTTCCCTTTCTGAAGAAATAATAATTTTCATCAAGGCTCAACCTGGTGCAAGTACAAAGGGTGTGTGTGAGAAGAGGGATATTATGAAGGTACTGGGGAAAAAAAACAATGAAAGAAGGGAATGAACTATTATTACATGAAGTTTTGTAATGGTTCACTACTCTGAACTGCAGAAAAGTTGGCTGCAGAAGAGTCTCCCTGGAAGCACCATCGCTCCTTGGTTAGTGGAGGCAGTTTCCTTGGCTGCATGGCTGCCAGAGTCTGTCTTTTTTAGCCTACTGCAAGGATAAATGTTAACTTTCCAGCTGGAAGTGCTCTGTTTGCTTTCACAGTGAAAACAGAACTAACAATTCTGGTAATGTTATTAAAAAATATTTGTCATGTCAAAAAGTCTTGCTGCCTGTAATTACGTTTAAACATCCCAAACTGAATAGCTACATCCAAGCTCAGCTAGAGTATTTGATTAGGCTTGGTTAGTAGTTACTAATGGCTGTGCAGCTTTTATGTGCGACTCAAGGGAGAGAATGGGGGAATGAATGGCAAGCTTATTTGGAAAGCTGTGAATGACTGAGGAGCTACAAGGTCTTGAACCTCGTCCTGTCCTATGCATGGGAGAGGGGGGGGACAGCTAGTGCCAAGCCTGCTTCATAAAGTAAAGGGTCTGATTTTACCAGATTAAGGCAAGACTGTAATAGAAAACAAACCAGGTTTTATGTCTGATGAATGCAAGGGTGATGGGAGTCGCTTTTTTCTTGCCTTTTTTTTTTTTTTTAATTTTAAAAAAGTTTCTGTTTTGTCTCAGGCCCACAGCAATCTCTTTGCTGGCTGTGTTCGCTGTTGACGTTACGCTCTGCAGAGCAACCGGGACCTCAGTCTGTAGCATTTCAGCAACAAACTACGATTACAGGCTCTTTCATGATACGGGACACATCATCTCCTGAGTTTGCCAGATACCCAGAGTAGTTTACTAAGGCCCTGTCTCTTGGGGAGTTGTATCACTAGTAGCACCACCAGTGCTACTAAAGCAATACATCACTCCCTAAAGTAACCACAGTTTGGGTAGTTAAAGGTGCTTTTCATAGAAAAGACTGTTCCCCAGGGCAAGGTCTACCTGCATGGACAGAGGTGAGCACTGCAATCATCCCATGATGCCCGCAGCAGGGCTTGCACTGGGACGGTGTATATATAACTGTATTGGTGTAAAATCACATCTCTTTCCACCAGTCACATGTGGATGAAAACTGGGTGCAGTTTGGTAATTAGAGAAATCCATGCAGTTTTACTTTTTGCTTTATGTCACTCCTGTTTACCAAGACCCCTTGGCATGAGCCTCACTAAACTCCCCCGCAGTCCATGCAGATGTAGCAGTGTCTTTTGAAGGAACTGTTTTACCCTATGCAATGCCATCAGGACATCCCAAAGAATTAGTTTCCAGCACAACTTTGTCCTTTCCCTGGATTTTCTTGTTCTTCCTATTCTGAGTGAGCACTTTCCTAGTTGTAGTAAAAGAGTATTTCCCTTTTGAATTATTTATCAACTCCATCCATGCGCATATTCCAGTCCTCAGGAATAAATATGAACTCCTGATAGGAAAACAGTTTTATGCTTTTTGGCAATAAGCCACAAGATGGTCCAAAAAAGCTGCATCTTTTTATTACATGCAATGTTTGGACTTCGGCTATAGTTTATATTCATAAATAATATATTGCCGGTGCCTTGAGACAAGCCATGAGACTAAAGAATGCTTGTTTTTGTTGCTTAAAAAAGCTTGTAAGGATAATGTTTATGACACATCTGATGTTTAAGATAAATTTGTTATTGGGGTGTGAAGCAACATGCTGGTTTACTTGCTGTTTTGAATGGAGGAATTAAAAGTTCTGGGTTTTCTGAACTGAAAAAGAGAATCTCAGGAAGTCAGAATACACGAGCAGATAATCTATGTGCTAAACTGATGGTGTCTTTGAATAAAGTCTGGATGATGGATTTCTGACACAAGTGCTAGAAACACAGGAAAGCCACAGCTACTTTATACTGGAAAGGAAAGCACCTGGCATGTTTACATTTGTTTCAGAGACCTACACGCTCTTCTGTGTTTTTGGACCGGTCTGGAGGAGGTGGCAGGAAGATAATAGCAAGTTCAAGGGGTGCTGCTTGCAGCAAAAACCCCTCAAAGCAACGTTTTTAACCCCTTGCTGGCTGCTGCTTTTCTCTTTGGCCATGTGTTGCCCTGGACCAGCTGTCGGCGGCTCTGAGCGCACCAGGCTCAGCGCACACAAAGGCTCGGCGACACGGAGGTTATGACCTAATGTTAATAGTGCTGCCATTTATTGTGTGGCTGCCATGGGACTTCCCCTGCTTTGTCTAGGGTCCTGCCTAACCTAATATTCTCTTTAAAAGGCTTCCTTGCACAAGGAAGAATTATGAAACCAAACTTTCTCTTTTATTGTAGCAGCTTGTGTTTACTCTTGATGTGCTTGCTCAGAAAAGCTATTTTTGTCACCACTGGGGAAAACAGAGTAGGTTCCTGTGCATCCCGTTTAATCAGAGTTTCAAATGGTTGTTTTCTAGGGGACAAAGAAAAATCAGGTCAGCAGTCAAGGGATCTTTTTATGTTGATGGTGACGGTTTTTATTCTGCAGGAGTTATAATCTAGATGAGAAAAGCAAAAATACTTGGGGACAGATATCTGGCTCTGTAGAGTAAAAATGTTAAGTGTTGCTGCAAGGCTGAATGTAAGTCTTTTTCACTCGAGTGCTTTACTGTATTCAGTCATAGAGTGGTTTAATTTTTCACCATAGACTTTTGCCTTCAAATTTGCCTGCGTAGATCTGGGTGTAAAGTCTGTGCACATCTATTTTAAGGCTAACTGTAGTTTTGTTGCTTCCTACCAATCGGATAGTAGGAGGCATATATTTATTACATGCTTGGGGGTGTCTGTTATATCCCTGCAACAATGATGTGAACAAATACAGCAGATCAGCTATGATTAATGATGATGATAATTTAAAAAAAAAAACAGTCTTTAGATATCTAGAAGATATCTGTCTATCTTCTCTCTACCTAGAAGACAGAAGATATCTATCTGTCTATCTGGAAGATCTGTCTTATCTGCAATAGAAGATAAGCCTAATTCCAAAAGGGCAGCAAGGATGGAGCATTGTCCTCCACTTCCAAAAGCACAAGCTCTTTGCTAGGAACATCTGTTCAAATTGGTCTGTGTTTATTGACTTATTGCTGACCTGTAGTACATATCGGGGCAGTCCTTTTTAATACAGTGAAGGGCAGTAGTGCGTATGTATGCTGTCCAATTAATTATAATTAGTTTTGCAAACCGGGAAATCTAGAAAGCAAAGGTTGATTAAGCACAAGATAATCAGAGCTGCAAAATTTGGTAAGATACTTTTAGGTTTTTACTATGCCCCAGTGATACCTATAGGAAAAGCCGATTATACATATATCATGGTAAAGACAATGGGATACAGTCCTGTCCAGAATTATTCCTGATGTTTTTATTCAAGTATGTAGTTAAATTGCCCCTTGGTTAGACAGATTTAATTTGAGATTCAAATGCTAGCATGAGTAACATGTAATCCAGGTTCTTGTATCTGCTGTCTCTAGCTGTTGCCTAAAACGTAGGTGCCTGAAGTAACTATGGGCTTATTAAAATCTTTGTTGGGTTTTCATTCAGAAAATGATAAATGGATGGGCAGGAACAGGAAACGTTTAAATCCTATGAACATAAAAGCCTCATGTGGCAGCAGAAACAGAATAGGGGCTTTGTGCCAAATGCCTGGGACAGACGCAGGGCCCTGAGCACCCCCACATACTTGTGATGCCGGCGCTCAGCCACATGGTGAAACTCTAGCTCGCCAACTTTGTTTCATTACTTGGAGAATCTGTTTCAAATTTACTTATAAACCACCCCACCTCCCCCCAACCTATTAAATATGGCTCATTACCAAGTTTAAAGGATATCTGTAATGGATATTTCTCAAACTTGCAGGTAATAGAGGCTACCCTTTGGAGAGTTACCTAAAATGACCCTTTCCATGTTTAAACCATTTGCTACCTGCACTGCAAAATGAATTATAAGGATATTTTCAAGGAAACATGTATTGATTAAGACTCCTGGGATCCTTTTAGACTTGTCGCAACGATGATGCTGTCAGGTGTCTGGTGTTTCACAACTGCATGTTGCATAATGGGACACTCATATTTTATGTCACCAGGGGCATATGAAAGCCCATCATCTCGGACAGGGGACGCTGGAACGACCTATTGTTCAACATCAACATACCAGCTTTTGGAAAGCTGCTTACCAAAGTTGGAGGCAGGTTGTTTGCAAAGCAAATTATAGAAAATATGGACCTCAAGAGGTTGTCTAGTCTATTCCCTACTTCATAGAGGGGACAGTGACTCTAATATTATATGTGGCAACTCCAGCAAGGAGATGGCCACAGCCCTTGCAATGGGGTCTATTCCAGCACTTCCCTCTGCCTTGTTTTCAAATGTTTTTCCTCAAAATTTATCTCATTTACAGAAATTTAAAAAGGAATCTGCAAGTTTGAAGATGTCTTTTCATGAATTTGAAAACTCAGCGGGTTTTTTTGTACTCCTTTCTGATGAAATAGCCCCATCTCTCAGTCTTTCCCAGGAGCTTGTATGCTCTGGATCTTTGCATGTTTGCACTCCTGTCTTCTGGCCTCACTCCAATATGTCCCTATGTCTTTTTTTTTGTTTGTTTGTTTGTTGCTTGAGGGTTTTTTGTGAGTGAGTGGGGAAGTTACAGAGTGTTTGCAAACAGTTGATTGGGTGAAATAGAAGGCAAAACTGAATGATTAACATTTCATTATTCAGCTAATTCTGCTTGTTCCAGGTGGCCCAGTGCCAATTTAATGAATTTCTTGTAATTCTGATGGAAGTGATTGGGATGCCTTCATTTCCTGAGTGTTGTAATTTACTTATTGTCTCCTGCATCATTCTATAGTATTTCCTTGCTGCTAGTTTTCAGATGGGATTTTTTGAGTAACTGAGGATGGAATGGAGAGATCCAGCACAAGAAAGTGGAAATTTACTGGCTGCTCTGTTCCATCCCATCCACATGGTGATTTATCTCTATCTTCATCTGCAAAACAGCTGCCCTCTCTACTTTCTAACTCTGATTCAGTCCTCCTTGCTGTTGTTGCAGTAATGTTGGGATATAAAAACAATTCTTGTGTTTCTTTGCTATCCTAAGAGTGTTGATGTTGTATCATAGCTCTTCTTACGTGTCCAAGAACAAAAGTTTCAGCCACAGAAATAACCTGAACTTAATTTTTCTGTGTTTCATGAATGTAAATCTTGGATGGGTGTTTGCTGAGACCAGTGATCCTTAGGGCTATAAATGAGAACTGAATACGGTCTTGCTTGGTTATAGAAAAAAAGAAAACCCACATGGTTTGGGCTTTCAGTGATGTTATCTTTTGGTTGCTGATCTCTCCAATGGTTTTCAAATTATGATTTCTAAAAAGTTACTCATAAGGCATCTGCTGAAGGATTTTTGGCCTAAATAGTTTGGCAAAGTGCTGGTTTTATGGGATCTATATCTGGGTTCTCGACTGTTACTGCTTCTACTGGCTTATCATTTCTATGCTGATTTGCAGCTCTGAGTTGTGGTTACCTGCAGTACTAACTTTGGCCCTTTCCACTGAACAAATGGACCAGATTCAGAAGTGGAGTTGCAGAGAGGTTGCAAATCAGGGCCATATGTATAGACTTAATAGTTGCAGCAGTAGGGATTGAAGGCACATTTCTGTCAGGGGAAATATGCCAAACAGGACAGAGTCTCTTGGAAGCCAAGAGTTTGGGTTCTGCAGTGAAAATGCTCCAGCTGCAGCGATGCTGAGTTGACTTGCAAGAGCAGCTCTTACCTAAGTTGGCAACAAGACCACAAAAAAAAACATCTCAAAGAGCATCCCTGTTTATGAGAGAGAGGTAGCAACCCTTGCAGTTGTGCAAGCCTCTGAATGAAACCACCTCCTGGTTTCATGGCTGCATGTCTTCAAATATTCTTGGATTTGTAGCAAAATGTGAGAGAAATTCTCATTAATCTAATATTGTAGAATAATTTTCTGTTGTATCTGTGTGCAGAAAAAAAAAGAAAGCAGAAAAAGCACTGAACTTTCCTAAACCTCAGAGCAGTGTCTTGGGATGATGAAACGGGTGATGGAGACCTGTGCATGACTGTTCCCTCTTCTGCATGTTTAGTAGCCACAGGATGCAATGTGGTGACAACAGGCATTTCCTGGCTGGGCTGGTTAATTCTTAGAGTAGGATATTTTCCATGCCTAGAATATGATAAGATCTGAATGTCTTCTTTTTATAGCTGAAGAAAACCATCTATCTGACCAATCATTTAGTTCACTTGCTAGCTGTGCTCAGCACTTACCGATTCACAGTTGACTAAGGGATAGAGGATAGTTAGAGCAGACTTTCAGTCTTGAAAAATGCATCTTGCGGAAGGGACGACATGCTGTTTCTGCCTTTGGAGCTCAGGACACTCAGAAATGATGAGGAATCCCCAACTGGTCCATGCTGCTACAGGTATGGTAGCAAATAGTGTACAAGGAGAAGCGAATCTGCTGTGGAGGTTGCATGTTGTGCATTTTGGCTGTTGCACTTTGGACTGGCCCCATGGATACCCACACCACCCATTTGTGGTGTGTGTGCATCAGCCATGTGAGCATCATCCAAAAGGATGCACTTTGGGTGCCCAAAAGACCCCTCAGCAGCACAAAGTACAGTAAGTGGGAGCAGATGAGAGACTTCTTCAAAAGGGCATTCCAGACCTGTGCTGTGATGCTAAAATAGCTGCACCTACTCTCACCCTTGTGAGGTGAGGAGCCACTGCTTGCGTGGCCAGTTTATCACTTCTGTTCCTCTAACCAGAGACAATTATTACTGTAGCTCTGAGGGATGAATTAATCTCCAGAACTCTGGCATCATCTGTAAAGCTCCACCTCGCAGTGCAGCCCCTGCCATCCGCCGTGTGGGCCATGCTCTGCCCCCTCAGCCAGGCAAAGAGCAGGCACCCAGCTTCCCCCACCCAGCCCCTCCGCCTCCATCTCTCCCAGGCACATCCATGAGCACATCAGCACTGCTCCCACTCAAGTGGTTGCTATTTTGGAAAAGAGCAGAGAGGATATCAGCCCCTGTGTAGAGAGCTTACTGGAAGTGCCTCACTGACTCACAGCAATTACTGGAGTATCTGAGGTTAAGGGAGTGATGAGTAATTGAAGTCTTTTTCACTTCAGGGATGCCAGATCCTGTCTCCTTGTGCATCCTATGGAGAGAAGTTATTTGCAAGCCTTAAGTAAAGTATTTATCATAGGTGGATTTTTTTTTAAGTCCCAACAAGACTAGCACTGTCTCTAAAATGTCTCTTTTGGAGGTCTTATCAAGGGCAGAGAGGTTGCACGCTGCATCCACCATGGGAGGGGTGCAGGGCTGTGCTCTCTACCAGGCCTGCAAAAATTGTCCTGAAACCTGACTTTTTCCCGTGTAGCGCCTGGGAAATGTGATTTTTGTATCACATACAACACAGGGCCATGCCTAAAATTTATCTCTGGGTCAGCATCTATGGAACAAGAGCCCAGTGAAACCAGGGAGGATCAGATTCTTGCTGATAATCTTCTAGGAGTGCTGTGTGCCTCTTCTTTATCAACTGGTGCGCCACGTCCTCGGCAGACTAACGATTGATGCCTGATAGCAGACGTTCCTGGGAATACAAATCCCCACGCTGCCATGTTATGCATTCATAAGGCAATTATCAAAATGGAGGTGATCTTGCTGAGCATATAATTTGGATGCTGAATAATCTCACTCAAATGCAGTATCAGTGCAGAGCGAAGGAGGTTTATTTCATGCCTGAATTTGTACATCTTAAAACAGAGAATACAGCCCAGCAGATCTCGTAGCTAAAGCTTGTTAGTACTGTGCACCCACAGTCAGTCTATTTACTGCAGTTGTCTCACCCATCCTTCCTGAAGCTGGTTATGTTGCAGAAATGCGTAGCAATTTCTCTGACACTATATATTCCTATGGATTATTGACTACTGTGTGCAATCCCATCAGATGTGCCAGGTGGTTGCTCCTCCTTTTCTTTTTTTTTTGTCCCAACATGGTTATACTTCAGGCATTTCCGCGTGTCTGTAAAATTCAGAGCAAGTTTGGCTGTCGTTAGTCTCTTGCCTGCCTTCCATCACCAACTTTCCTTTCCTTTCCTTTGTCGTGGTGCCTGCTGTGCCATCACCTCCAGGAGGATGTCTGCCACAAGGGACTGGAGCTACAGCCCATACACATTTAATTCTTGAACTAAAAATACAGAGATGTCATTCCAGTCACTTCTACCCTGAGGCCAGACAGGCTTGTGGGGATTTTTATCGTGTAATGAAATGCTTCCAGTGACACAGTCTAAATGAAGACTAATATCTTATGCATCTTGTTGAAATAAATTCAAAACTGAAACGTAATTAAAATTTCTTTTAAAGGAGGACAAATCATACTGAATTAAAAATATGGAAAATTTCTTTTTAAAAACTCACTTTTCTGAAGAATGTTGGTTTGGGTCTGATTCATTGAAATAATGAGAGGCTTTCAGAGATCAATGTTTGTCTAAAAAATACTGGCTTCCAGTTATGTAGACCGCATGCAACCTGAGCGGATGAAACTTTTCACTGGGCCACAAGTCTTGGTGTTACTATTTAAAAGCAAGTCAAGCAAAGAAAGCTTTACTTGAATAAAAACCTTCCTCCTAAGCTCTGGGCAGAGGAGATCTGGGACTGAAGAGTTGCCTGGAGAGTCACAGCTTCATCCTTTCTTCTCAGGATCCAGGCAAAGTGAGCTGTGGCAGCTCCTGGTTGTTGTTGCTTTGTGGGGCTGGTATAGTGTGGGCTCACAAGGCATACCTCCCAAAACTGTATGAACTCAGAGAATGTCTTCTATCACACTCATAAAGCTTGAGATCAAAACCCAGAAATGGGCCAAATCAAACAATTTTTTTTCTTGGTGGTAGTAAACCCTGGTTTTGCAGGGTGGTTTTCTGACTCTTATTTTTTGGGGCTTAAACCAGGAGTCCATCATGGTCCCTGGGCTTTGCCCATCCTGAGCAGGGTGCAGGGGCACTGACCCTGAGCAGACCCAGCTTTCTGCACCAGCGCCCGTCCAGCCGCAGCCTGGTAATTGTGCAGCCAATTAGTCTTTGTTGCGAGCATCTGTGACAAAATACACTTTGTTTTAATAACAATCATTATTTGACAAGCCACTAAAAATTAAAACAGATGCAGCCATTATGTAGCTGCTTACATTTGCGTGGCTCTACCTGCTTTCTTCACTCATGAGTGAAATTGCAGCTTGTTCAGGGAATATGACAGACCCCTAAATATGGTGATCAGGCAAAATATTTTCACCCGGCTGCCTTCACACAGAGGAGCTCACACACGCCTGTGCTCCCAGTGGTTCAGGGTGAGACAGCGAGCTGACAGATTTCTGAATTCAGAATAAATTCAAGTCAGCCTCAAAGGCAGTGATGGGAGGGAAGTCTGCCTCTCTCTCGCTCTCCCCCTCTTCCCTAGTGGAAGTATTAGGCCTTGGTAAAGCTCCAAATTAAAACATAACATGCAGGTCAGAGTTGTGTGAGCATTTTTGTGCTTTTGAAAAATATTCTCCCAGGAACTCAATCGGTAAAAAAAAAAAATATCTTCTCTCCACCTGTAATGCTGGGAATGAGTTTTCTGGTAACAACAGTACCAGCAGTTATTGTTCTTACGCTGTTCAGTGACCAGCCGTTATTTTCAAGGGAAGAATGTGTAAGATAAAAAAATGCATCAGCTGGACTTTCATACAGCAGTGTGAGAAATACTGTTTGAAAATGTCTAAGTCATGGTTAAGAAGAGAGCAATGTCTTGTCTCAAAGCCTGTGATTATATTCTTCTATTTTCTAAATGTGCTTATTATCAGATAATGCAGCAGTGGGTCATGTAAGGAACACTTATATCTGCTATGAGAATTAATGAGGACTTGTTGAATGCTTTCAGTGTATCATTGTCTGGAGAATATGAGAGACCAGGAAAGGACTTAAATGAGAGAGATGTCTCAGTTTAGTATGAGCCACACTTGCTTTTTCCACATTGGCCCTTATTTCCCTGAAGTTCTCTTCCTTTTGGTGCATAGTCCATGCTATGAGCTCGTATGAACCGCAAGGTCTCTATTCTTCATTTGCTAAGGAGAAAAAACAATGGTATTCTCTTCTTTTTCTAACCTCCGTTCTTCATATCAGATCCTTCTTCAGAAATCTCTCTTCCTCATCTAGTCTTATTGCCCCCCTTTTTCTGACCATTCCCTGAAGTTACAATTCTCAGTAACGACCACTAGTTACAGACGTACAACGTCACCGAGAGCATGGGGATATGTAAAAAGAGAGAAACCCATATCATGATCTTTAGTTGTTCCCATTCATTCTCCTTTTCTTGATATTTCCCACTGTGCCATGTATCCAGTAGTGTCTGGGTAAGCCAGTACCTGAGCATTTCCATTGAAATCGGTGGGATGAGTAGTGTCAGGAAGAACTACCCACCTGTGGAACATCTAAAGCATTACACTGGAATTGCAAGTTAGATCTCCTTAGGGACCTATTAGCTTTTATTTCTATTTTCTTAATTTTTTAAGACATAATAAATGTTGGTGGTATCAGGGAGATGAAGCGAGGAGACAACACTCCCAAGCAAACGGGAATGCTGAATTTGTGGTGCGCGGCAGCAGAACACAAAGGGGATCTGATGGAGTTGGTGCTGGGAGTGTGCCAAGGGCTGCCTGAAAGGGGTGTCTGCCGTGAGCCGGTATCTCCTGCCAGTGCTGCTCCAGGGTCTTTGCAGTGAGAAAGAAGCTTCTCCATTGTTGTTCCTCTGTATGTCAGTGCTAAAAATATCCTTAAATTATTTTTATTAATTAGAAAACTAAAAAAAAAAAACAGTAGAGGAAGAGATGCATACACGGAGTGCATAACTTTGGAAAGTTGATTAGGGACAGTAGCAAATCTGTTATATTAGGAGACCTTAAAAGTGAATTGCCCAGACCTTACAAAAAGAACTTGATCCTAACCATAGTTTTGTAAAGGAAGTTGCTGAGTAGAAACTTTTTTCACATTTTTCAAGTGATAATCTGGGATGCAGTCATGTTAGTGAACTCGTCCAAAACGCAGAGAGACAGTTTCAGAAGGAGATTAAGGGAGCAGGAATTCCTGGCTCTTGGCCCTGCGTTCAGGCCATTTGCCCTAACGGAGAAGAGGAAACCACAACACACCAGGCACTTGGAGTACACTCCATTAAAGAGAACATGAGACTTTTAAATTAGACCCTATTTCAGCAAGGTGCTTTCAGCGTGCACTTAATGTTGTGTGATTTATGCCACGACTTCACATGTTTTCCACAGGGTTACTCACATTTAATGTTATTTGTTTGCTGAATCAGGGCCTAAATCAGATCTTCTTTTAAAACTTCCCAGTTAATTAGCGATCTCATATTATCTTGTGCCCAGAGCAGTTTCCAAACTGGCATTTTAGAGCCTGTGGGTACAGTTAGCTTAAAGTAATCAAGATAAATGTTAGATTTGGAATGCTAGTCCTATCCAAATTGCACGTTAGCTAAAAATACTGTTTAGATAAGTACTATTGAATCCAAATAATATTAAAGAACTGAGCCGTCCCGTGCAAACAATTTAGATGTTAAAGATCAGGAAGAAGAGGGAATAAGCAAGAAAGCTATTGGCATATTAAAGAATAAACCACTTATTTTTGTCAGATTTGTGACACAAAGTTTTGTAGTAACTAGGGACCAGTATTCTTTCTCCAGCTGTTGTAACTTGGCTTAAACTTAAGGTTAATTTGTCAGTTAAAGCAGAGGCGTAAGATGATGGAGGGAGAGTGGTAATGTGTTTATACTACGTGACAGAAAGTCTGCGTTCAGTTCTTGTCCTTGCTATAAATGTCCCATTGGACCGTGAGCCAATCTCTTATGCTTTGTGTGCCTCAGCTCCCTGTCTTCGGCTTCATTTCATTTATCCTTTGGTTCCATATCCAGAGTTTGGCCTTTCCAGACCTGAGCCCAGTGTGTGTATGCAATTTTAGCACAATGGGCACTACATATGATTAATATATACATAATTGTTTCTGAAATGCAAATAATAACATGCGATTTACAATAATCAGACCATAAAATGATATAAACTACAGTGTCCTATGATTTTTATTTGTTTGGAAAAAATAAAAATTACTAATAAATAAATAATAACATGCGATTTACAATAATCAGAACATAAAATGATATAAACTACAGTGTTCTATGATTTTTATTTGTTTGGAAAAAAAAAAATTACTAATAAAAATTAGTGTCATTCTACAGAAAGTGATGTTGTTTCCCTAAGACATATGGTGAAGTTCTCCCAGCTCCCCCCTGTTACCACTAAGATGACCCACAGTATTCAGGGTTGTGACCTCTGACTCAGTGCTCCGTTGTTTTACCTCACCATGAGCCTCATCTGGATCACAGCTCAAACTGTAAAGTATTTTACTCAAACTGTAAAATATTTTGCTTCACAGTATTTAGCGTGTTCAATATGCCGTTTTGTCTTGTTCAAAATGCTTTTAAACATTAAGTTCCACTATTATTTAAGGTGAATATTACATGGTAGAAGTAATCGCTATCATGTGTGGAGCTGTGAAACAGATGGCTTTTTCTTTGGCGTGTGCATTGGACAGCATCGTTACATTTCTAAAAGTTCTGCCTTTAGGGAAGATTTGTTCTTAGGATTCATGGTTGTCCATTGCCATGGTTCTTTATATCTAAAATAAGCTTGTTTAGATGGAAAATATGTGTTTAGATCTTGGGATATGGAAATACCAGAAGCAGAGTTGAAACTTTTACAGTTTCAATAAAACCTACACCTGGAGGACCAGTGGCGGGGAGTTTCTGTAGGATATTTGACTTGCGCATCTTCGTCCTGGTCCCTGTGTAGCAGGATTGAACCCATGTACTGTTGTTTGGTCTGATCTTGAAATGGAAAGAAAGATGGCCCCTTGCCATTTGTAAGATTGCACATCTCTATTTTCTTTCAAATTGGTTGCTTGAAGGAGACCTAGCCTATGAAACTAAATAATCCTCATTTACACTTTAGAACACCACAGAGTAAGTTCAGATGAAATGGTTCAAGAATGAATGCCATCTTATCATCATTTTAATATTTTTGATATAATATTAAAATTATATTTGTTTGGTATTGGTGCTGACATAATACTGTTGTGAATTAACTCTGAAAGCATGAGGATGTATTTACGGTTCATCTTTATCACATAGGGTTTCAATTTCAATTTGAGGTAACTTCCAAATCAATTAAGAATTATGGAAAAATTGACTCACTGGGTAGAATTTGTATAGTAATTTGAACTGCAACAGAAGTCTGTGTAGATGTTTTAGATCTCCATGTTAACAGTAGTTCTCTATGGTGAAGTAAGATGACATTTTATGACCTGCCAAAGTTGTTTGCCTTTTTGACACAGATACATGGCATTACTAAGGTTAAATGAAAGGAACCTGAGGGAATTAAATATGAAAAATTTATTTAAGGCAGAGAGAAATATGTTCTCAGTATATGTAAAATGTCAGCCACCCATCACTGATAGTCAGAAACTGCAATAGATGGACTTTTTTTTTTTCTTAGAGACCTTGCAAAATAATCCTGGAACTGTCCCAGACTATTCAGGAAATCTCTTTATGGTAAGAATTATCAAAATGTATTGCAAATCTTGCACCACTTTTCAAGCTGTCATATTAAGCATTGCTAAGATATAGAGAAGGAATTTCCAAATATCTTCATTGTCATCCTGCCTCAGCCTCTCTTACTGTTGAATTAAGTTTTACCAATGGTATCTGTAGGGAAGCCTGACCAACAAAGAGCTCTGAATGCTTCCTTTTCATCTTATACAGCCAACCTATAGATGATCCCAGTGCTATTGGGTCATGAATATATATTCAGCCTTGGGAATACACACACAAAAAAACATTGCATAGCGCCTAAGGCTTCCCATCAGTAGAACTCTTGAATGCCAGTTTAAGCACAAGATTATTTTTTGCAGTAGTACATGAATAGACATCTACTGTGGTCGCAGCATTGGGGCTGTAGTTATCTGGCCAGCAGAATGCACCTGCACTAATGCAGAACCTAAAGCGTGATTTGCAGCTAGAACTGGAAAAATTAGTCTCTGGATTTTATATCTGTATATTAATCTGAGATATGTAAATATCGTATTTGTAAATTAATTCAGATACAGAGACAAATAAATAATCTCTCCAGAAAAAGTTGCAGGTGTAAAAAGGTACTTAGCAATATTCCATGAAAATACAGGAATAAAAAAGACACTTAGCTAATACAGCTTGAAATCGTAGGTCTTCAAGGTTTGCCTGAAAGTCCATTGAACTTGTTCGGGGGGATACTCATTGCATTACCTAGGACTTGCATTTGAAAGTGAACATCAATAGTTTAGAAGTGTAAAATATGAATAATTGTCAAAGCGGCATATGAAAATACAGCAGGCAGTCTAAAAAGCTGATGAACAAATTGAGAGGATCCTCCAAAGATTCTCTATTTTGTGTTACAGTGCTCGGAGTTTGGAGATGATAATAGGCGAGGTATAATTAAAGGGCTTTTCAGTTTAATGCTTCAAAGTTTGAGGTCTGCATGGTAGATTATCAATCACTTAGCCCGGATTTTATTACATGCCCTATGCAGCTCAACAGCTTCTGAAGAATACTAATTTAAATGCTCTGGAATGTAACAATGCAGTATTGATTTCATGTATATCCTATTCGATTTGAAGATGGAGAGAAACATTAGCTTCTGGTCTTTTTCCTGGATTCCTGTGGCCAACACACGGTATGTTCCACCCATGAAGTAGTCATTGAAATCAACAAAGTTTCATGGCCAGAACTAGCACAGGTTCTGCGGTGCTGCTCCCCAAGGGTCTTCCTGGCTTTTGGCAGACAGTGCTTTGTTCTGCCATTGAGTAGAGACATTATCAGTGGGGAAATTTTGCATGATTTACATGAAATAAAATACAAGAGGTCTTGAGCAAAGAGTCAGTATTGAATAACAAAAATGTCTATGGGAAATGCAGCCAAACAGCTTTAAGGTGCTTTAGGGGAATGAAGGAGGTTGTTACCAATTGAAGAAGTGTGAAGAAATGTGGGTGGGACTGTCAACACCAGCCACCATAAAAGCCCATTCCTGGAGCCCTTGGGCAAGGCTTTCCTTGCATGAAATAGTTGTATATTCACACCTAAAACCTCTCTTCAGTGTTAATGTCTGGCAGGTCATTTCACAAAGCAGCTTTTGGTTATAACTATGTAAGCATCTTTGAGCTCCCAGTAACTAAACGTTATTAGCTGGTGGTTAGGAGCTTGTCTCTTGTGTTGATTGTCTACAGACGAGATCAAATGTGTTTACATTACAGCACAGAGGCAAATTATATTGGGATGCTTTGGTAAGCATTTATAGATAGGCTAACAGCTCCCATGCCATAAAGAACCACATAAAAGGCTATTTCTTGACATGGCCCACACAGTTATGTTTGATGAACCTGCAAATGTTTTGTACAGAGAGACCTTGCAATGTTTTGTCTAATTGTCAGAAAATACTAATGATACATCCAAGTTGCTGGTGTTTTCCAAAATAAAGCAGTAATAACGAACAAGGAATCAAATCTTCCCAGAATCTTGCAGAATGATGTAATATGTTTAAATATGTAAACTGTGTAAGTGGCTCTCCGAATGATTTGAAGGAAGCCTATAAAAAGAAATAGAATGTTACCCTTGCTTGCCATGCAGCGAGGGTCCTGCTCAACATTTTGGTGTGTTGGGGGTGGTAACCAGTGCCCGTGGGACAACCCTGGCTAGTGCATAGTGCTACTTTCTCTATTTCTCAGAAGGTTACACTGAGCCAGCTGATGGCTCTTGAGTCTCCATCATCCGCAGGCTGGCTGAGTGGTGATTTATGTTATTAAATGGCAGTTTAGTGCTGGTGAGAGCCCTGGAGGCTGAAGTCATTTATTTATGCATGGAGCCGTCCGGCACACAGCAGTGTAGTGTCTGGCCCCACATGAGGAAGCACCCGAGGCCGCCTGCACAGGACCCAGTGGTCCTGGGCATCCTGCTGACTTTCTGACATGGACTTGTGCCTGGAGGAACTTGCCAAAGGCCACAATGCTGCTCCTGTCCACCTGTGGCTCCCGGGCTGTGCTGGGAGGACACTTGCTGATGATCCCTCCAGATGGGTGACTCATGCAGCCCCAAGCCATGGCCATGCTTCCAGCTGCCAAAGTGCCTTGTATGGTGACTGCAGAAATGCTGGAGTTTTCCACGTCAGCAATGTACGTGAATGGCATGGGAGGTATCTCCCAAATGAGAGCAAAAAGTAAGAGGATTTGGGATAGTCTGGAAAACATGGATGTTATACTATAACCTTAAGACAGCACAGGGATTTTTCTCCTGGAAGACCTGAGATAGACTTGAACTGGTGGCATGGAAGTCACTGCAAACTGCACCCAGTGCCCTGAATTATCCCACTTCGCCTGAGGAATTGCTATAATATTTATTGGTGTTTGTCGTAGCTGCTGGTAAACAGTTTCCTAAGGCAAAGACAGACTGGCAGAACAATTAATTTATGGGTTGCTTTTTTCCTTTGTCCAGTCCATATTCCGCTTCTCACTGGAAACAAAGATGTTTACAGTCGGGCTGGATTACCAAACTGCCACTGATGCTATCAGGAGTGATGATTTAGCATTTATTTATACCCACCCATTAGGAAGTGATGGACAGTGATGCTTCTGGCAATCCGCACCCACTATTATTTAAAGGAGCCAGTCACAATTTCATGCAATCGTGGCTTCTTGTTGTTGTCTCAGAAAGCAATTAAAAGTTTAATTAAAATCAGCACTGTCTTTATTGGCTACAACTGTAAATATCCTAAAATGATCAGACATGTGTCTGCAGCCTTTGGAATTGTGAATAGTGAACAGTTGCCAAATGCTGAAATGAAGGAAAGTGTTGGCATGCATTTAAAACCCATATAAATGCTAAATTAAATCTTTTAGATTGGATAATAATCTCCATATTTTTTAGAAACTATTTTAAGTATATCTGTCTCAAAATAAAGCAAGGAGGCAAAAGGAACAACATATACTTTAGACAGAACAACATTACTCATCAGACTTTTAACTTTAATGATCACAAGGCTTTTAAAAGGCTCTCTGTGTAATACTGTAATGTAGACCATATTTTCAGCTGAATATTTAGGACAAATAGAGTCAGTTGCTACAAGACAGAATTAACCCTCCAAGAATAAGCTTTTGAGAGGCACGGGGACAGCACTACGGTGGGGAGAAGCTGGTCGCTTCTCATGTAGTTCTCCTCCCCATTACACTGGCGTCCGGACTTAAAGCTCAGTAGATTACAAAGATTATGTTTACTTTTTAAAACTGTAATAGATTTTTTTTTAATTCATTTTTCTTCTGGTTCAATTTATGTCTTTAATTTTAGAAGCTTTTGGCATATATTATAGGCAAAGAAACTTGTTCAGGAGAAACATTGGTTTGAGGAGGAAACTCTACCAGCATGGCCTGGGTCTAAGTGAGTGCAGATGTATAGATTTAAACTAATGTGGATATATGTCGGAAAACTTCCCCTATTTTGCTCATTAAAGGTTAAATCACAGGCTCAGTAGCTAACCTCTGCTTGATTAAAGGAAGCTGTAGGGCCAAGGAACATCTACATTGATGATGTGCCAGGCTGTCAGCAAAATGGAGGAAGGAATCAAAGACAATGTAAAAAAAAAATTATTATTTTTAATGTCCCTTCTGTTTTGCACCCTTGAGCCTGTCAGTCTCAGCAGGCCTGCAGGAGAGGAGTGTCCTTCATTTTCAAACAGCATCTCAGTGTTACGCAACGGATCTCACCAAGGATGTCGTAAAAGCCCTGATGGTCCATGTCGTGGGATTTAAAGCTGTGGGATGCTTGAGTGTTTGCCTTGTTTGTTGTGTCTTTTTTGCATGGAAAAAAGAAACCTCAGAAATGTGCATAATTACTAATATTAAACAGTCAGTGTGCGGTAAAAATAACATTAGATCTTGGTGGAGTTATAGGCGCAGAGCTGTTGTTGCTGGTAACAGCCACGCGCTCAGCGGCTCCACCAGATTATGTCTGCCAAGAGCCCAACTACTCTGCAGTCTGTATGTACATAGAGACTGTTGCTGTGGACAAAGCTGTTATTAAAAAGGCACAGAAATCATGCTTTCTGGTTTTTGTGTCCCACACTGAGATTGCCCGCCCAGTGCCCATTGCAGGAATTGGTTGGTGTTAGAAGTCAAAGGTGCAGAGAGGAAAGAGTTTGCACTTTCTTTCCTAGCTGAGGGCTAGTTGTTAACTGCAGCACGACAGTGCTGTTTTCTCTATGTTAGGAGGTAGTTTTTGGTAATGAAATATTTGATTTGATAACATAGAGAAGTCCAGATTTCTTTCTGTCACTGAGGCAGGCATTCTTCATTTGTAGCCCCATTCTTCTGGTCTGCTTTTTTTAATCATTATCATAAAAATTCCTGAACAGGCCAAAACCCTCACCTCTCAGGAACAGGAAGGTGGCAACAGATCTTTTGGTCAGTGATGTGCAGGAGGAAACATGAACAAAAGTCGTCAACCTGAAATTAGTAAGTGCAGAGTTGCATGTTTGAAAACATGTATAATATATGTGGCAGAGAGCAAAACAAAAAAAGAATTTTAAAGGAATTCAAAATCTGAATCTTAGTTTTGCAGTTTGTACTTGTGCTAGTGAAGTTTATTCCCAGAGAAGTGTTACAAGTGTGCTTCGGGCAATCAGTTTGGTTAAGCATCAGTAGTGTCTTGGTTACCAGGGTAAAAGCAGTAATGGTAACAGAATAAGACGTTCAATAATGGAAAACTTAAAAAATATCTTAAATGTTCTGTGCTTGTAGTTGTAAACATATCTAAATTGAACCTGTGTTTCTCACTTTCCTATCAGTAAAAATATAACACTAGACACCAGGTTGTTTAGGTGTGCAAGGTTTCACGTTCCCATCTGGCATATGATAGGGATCATTTAATAACCGTATTTAGCTGGAAGCCTTAGGCAGCGTTGTGAACGTCAGGCTTTCAAAAATTGTGGGCTGAGTTCACCAATGCTTTAAAAATGAGATTTGCAAACAGTATATATTTGCTTGCTTTTTTTATATGTATTCTGGACTTTAAACTTCTAGGATCTGTCCTTTTAAAGTTTACATTCATAACCAAGTTTTAAGGAAAGTTTCAGGAGGCTTGTGGTAAAATCAGGAGCAATACAGTCCCTGTTTTATAGTATGTTAAGTCCAGTATGAATAGTGATACAGAACTGAAGTTTTACATCATTTGTTCTTATGTGTAATATATGTACTTCCAGATGAGACACAAATGGGACTTGTTGATATTCGTCCAACATCGATCATAATTTAATCGTATGCAGTAATATTTCACAGATTTTATTGAGATAAAATTTTGGAGTTTGGAAACAAATTAGTCTGGCTTATTTGAACACATTCAAATAGACACTCTGGGAACCTGCAGAGCTCTGGGTGTTTTCAATTTCTTGTAAGATCTCCAAGGCCAAATTAGAGCAAAATGCATCACTAAAAGGCCATGCAACTGCCACAGTTGTCTCTCACCAACCTGTAATTACAAATAGTTCCCACTGATTTGCCCCACTGACCTCCAATGAAGGCAAATAAGCATTTATTTGGCACCGTGTTGCAAATTGTCCCGCGTGTTTCTTGTCATACATTGAACTTTTTATTCTTTCCGCTTTGTTTCTTTGTTTTTGGGGAATCATGAGTTGGTAGTATTTGCCTAAAAGTTATAAGAACAGGAAAAAGAAAAAATTAAAACCAAAGAGGGAATGTGTTGGCAGAAAAAAATCCATTTGAAGTCACTGGGGAATTCCTACTGTCACTTGAAATGGCTGTTGTGGGGAGGATCATACAAAGGCCTGGATTTTTGAATGTGATTAAGATAAACAAGCAGTGTTTCTTATCCTTGAGCTGGTTACAATCTAATCCAAGCAGCTCAATGTAAAAGTGCATTTTTGCCCTTAATTGATATTCTTACTAATGTCAGTACAGTCTGGAATGATCACATTTTGCTTTGACAGCGTGAAGTGTTGTGTAAGTTTTCCTCTGTACCACTGAACTATAAACATTGCCTCCGCCAGCCCACTACAGCTTGAACGTTTGAACTAGGAGCCCTCTTGCCATGAGGGTGGGAAGGCCCTATTTTTCATGCTGAGAGCAGAGTGGTCAATGGTGGTTTGGGGGGACGTCAGCAGGAGCTGCTTACAAGAGTTTTAGATGATATGGGTCTGATTCCATAACCTGGCTGTCCCTGAACTCTCAGGGGAGCAGAAGTTGTGTGTGTGTGAAAGCCAGGTAGGGCTACACCCCAAGATAGTTTAAGGTTGTAAGGCAGGAAGATTGACTGCCTGTTTGTGGTGCAATTTGTATGAACAGAGAAATTCTATAAGTACTGATGGATGCTAAAGCTCCTGCATGATGTTTGTCACAATATATGCTCCATGGTTATTTGCTTTAAGAGCATTAAGTCCATCTTATTTCTGTTTAAGTCTGAGGCTGAAGTTTTTGTTGGAATCCCTACCCGTGAGCAGTGCTTCCACTAACACTTTTAGGTTATTCCTTCTGGCCCTGGACCACGCTCACCTCCTGCCAAACAGGACTTTTGCCAGAGGGTGCTTCCCTCTTACTCAGAGCCACACTGCCCTGTCCTTAGAGGGGCAACAAAAAAAGAAGGATCTTGAAAGGAAAAGTGACTCATCATTTTTTCTTATCTATGGTACAAATCAAGGCTTTGGTTGTCGCTGTCCTCAGCAAGCAGGTGGTGGTTGGGGAAGCTGCTGTGGGTACTGGGAGCCATCCAAGCTTTATTCTCTGGGTTTAGGTGCTCCTGCTTTGGGTAGCAGAGCATTGCCCCAGACTGCTACCTCTATGCAGTGGACCTGTCTGCTCCAGACCTGGCTAAAATGATGCTGACATAAATAATAATATAATATGTAATAGAGAGATTTGTAGGCTTTCTGCAGCAATGGACATCACTTAAGTTCAACTCTTCCATTTAAGTACTTTGGCACCTCAGCTTTTGCCCTGTCCCCAAACCTGGGAGCACAGAGAGAATCTACAGGAGGGAAAAAATACAGATTTTCCAAGCAGCAGTTGTGGTTTGATTTAGAGCTGAAGGGAAAAAACCTCACCAAGAAATAACAACAAAACCAAAAGTAAAAAAAGCAGAATGCAGCAACATTAAAAAAAACCACCCAAATAACCAAAAAATAGGAAGGGAAGATAAAGTAATTTTCCGTTTGCTTTTGAATTAAAAAAAAAAACAAAATCAAAATTTCATAATGCTATAAAACCGTATCAGATTTATTTTACTCAACCCATTTTGTTTATTTGTAGTAGGAAAAGTTTTTCCTTCTATTCACTTAAATTGACTTATTTTTTATGTTGGTGTACTTAGTGTTTATGAGGGTGCAGGATAATGCTGGTGGGAGCCAAGTGCCATATTCAAACATTTCGGGCTCCCCACAGCAGCTTCCAGTGAGGGCCAGGCTCTGAGCCATTTAGGACATTTTACAGCTCCCTCTGTAGTAATTTAAAGTTCTGCCATCCAGTACCTTCTACCTATATAATTTTTCCTTTAAATCTATTTGCAGTCTATCTGTCTTTCTCCTTTTAAAATAAATTTCTCAATACTTCTCTTTGTTTTCAGAAGCATGAGATCATTGGTTTTGATGGTTAAGAGTTTCAAAAGAAAAAAAACACACTAATTTGCTTCATGTAGTTTGTTTAAAGAAATGAGCAGTGACGTTCTTTTTATTATTACTGCTTCATCCTAAATCCATATATCTCTTTTACAATCTTTGGTGGCCTACAATTATAAATAACATTTTAAAGTTAGTTTGCCTGTGGGAAAAGAAAACCTGGGACAAGCTGGCTGTGTAATTGTCACGCCAACCCTACAGCGTCACATGAAGCAGCTGGTGAGCAGAAGGGACACGAATAAAGGCACATTTGGGGTAAGAAGGCATGAAATGGGTTAAGTTTTAAAGCTGCTGCTCATGAGAGTAAATGGGAAATAAGATGTGGAAACGCCATACCTCTGTGTCTGTCTGAATGCAAATGAAGTTTGTCTTGACCCTAAGAGCCATCATTGACATGACAGAGCCCATCCCCAAGCGTCCAAGGCTGGTCTGCACTGGGAAGAGCACTGGGCTGTTACCAGCTTGTCCTCTTGCATCTTTTTCTGCCTCTGTGAGAGGAGAAGAGCCATGGTCATGGTTGACCCCATCATGAGAAAACTCGGAGCTCCGAGTGCTGAGCTAGCTGGGATTTTAAGGCAAGGAATAGCTTAGATATGTGTGTTTGCATCCAGGGGCTGCTACCCTGCGTGTCTTCCTTTTGCCTCCTTCCAATGCTGTAAAACACAGGGTTGATCTGAGTTTCCTCTTGGTTCATTGCTCCCAATTTACAAGTGCATCAATTCGTACAAGACATAAAGTCAGGAATCTCTCTGGACCAGTTCCTCCTTGCTCAGTTCGGTACATAGTAAAAAAAAAGAAAAATTGGTACTACCATGCAAAATAATGCACTCACTGTGTCTGTGCTGACTCTGCATCACCAGCCAGCTGGCTCCTCAAGAAGAATTTTAGTCCCTCTGAAACCTGTGAAACACTTCACAAGTTCACACAGCCCCAGTAGCCAGATCTTGCCAAGGTTGGCCAGGATCCACGCCACCTTGCATGCATGTAGTTCAGCGTGCCAGACTCTTGGACGTGTCGTTGGAGCAGGTTGATGACTGTGTATTTAACAAACCTTGTCTGATTATAGTCATTCACATCCTCTTTGTGTATCATTACCAAATGACAAATTAATTTCTCCTTAGTTTCTGTGACACACATCTGCTCTGGGGTGGAGAGCCCAGACAACTGTACACAAACTCAAGGTCTGGTGTCTAGCTGAAAACTGTCTCTTCACACAGTCTTCCTATGTCCGTCTTGCCATCTTCCATGCCAATGAAGAACTCTTTCTACTGTCCGGTAAAGTCTGTAGTGATCCAGTGATCAGTGGCAACATGACCATGATTTTGACTGCACAAGACCTACTCCATTGCACTAAATCCTGGTTTATTTATTCACAATTTCCAGATCATGAACGAAGATTGGTTCCCTGAAGGCACTCTTTAAGACATGGCCTTTCAGAAGGCAAGACAACCTGGTCAGACATCTGTGCAGGAAGTTTATTGGGAAATATGAATCAACTCTAAGTAATACAGGCAGTGTTCCTACTGTAGACCTGACTACTAGCAAGGAAACAAAAAATTTTATTAGTTCTGTTCTGGGATGGCCAGGGGCCAGTCTGGGACTTGGCGCTCCTATATGTGCACCATCCCAGCCCAGGGATCTTCAAGAAAATCAGAACGCTCTGACTAAAATGAATTTAACAGCCCTAACACAGTTAAGGCATTTTTGTTCTTCAGCCTTTGGTATTTGCACTCTGCAGTTTCTTATAATCCTGAATACAATTTCTCAGAGACAGGGCCAAACTCTGCACCCTTCATCTCACCAAATGGATGTTGAATGGCTCTTTGGAAGAGGGAGCTCACATAAATATTCAAGACATCTTCACCGGCAGCAGAAAAGGCTCAATTAGAAGCACTTACCAGGCAAGGTAGGAAAGGATTTCAGTTTGGCTCACTGACAGCTTCTCAGTCCAAAGCACGGAGCCAAGGTATTTTGGGCCTGCCAGTGCTGAAGAAGTCAGGCCCCCCAACAAGATCACCAGAAGTTCTATTTTAGAAATGGTCTGGTTTTGCCTCCTGCAAAGATAAGAGTTTGAAATATTTAAGAAAGAATCATGCATCTTCCAGGGCCCGTAACTCAGTCTTGATGGGGCTTCTGAGACAAATTTTGCAATCGCTGTCCTCATTTTTTCCATTCCACTTATAGGTAAATGGAAGAGCTACAAAGTTTTAACAGCAGGGCTCCTTTCCAGTCTTTTATACACACACATCGCATAGAGGCCTCACAGATATCTATCAAAAGTGATCTTAGAATTCCATCCAAATTGGCCAATATATCTATCAATATTCTTTCCAGAACTTGAAGAAACATGGAAAAGCTAAACTTATAGGACATTTGGGTACAGTGAACTTTATACAGACATATATTTTAGATCTACTATTCAGCTTTCTGCACCTTCTGCAAAAATAATAGTAATTAAAAAATGCCTGTCTGCATCAGCATAAGGTAAACTGAGCCCAGCTCAGCTTGCATTTTGGAGACGTCAGCTTTACTAGCCAGCTTGTGGCACATGCAGAGCTCTGCACGAGCTGCTCAGAGGACCAACACTTCCCAGGATGCGTGTCTTCTACTCCAAGGGTGCTGATGGCTGCTAAGCCCTTGGTCTGTCTGCAGTGAAATACCAGAACTAATGTGGGTACCAAAGCATCTTCGCTGCAGCAGGGTGGAGTTCCCAGCAGGGCTCGTTTCTCAGAAGAATGTAGGTGACTTCTGAGAATTGTTAGTGGTTCTGGTACTCACACTATCTCATTTGCACTGTAGATATATTCCGTGACTTCTTTAGGCTGGATACAAGTTTGTAATAATCAGTCACAGAAGCAAATGCAATCCTGATGAGCCACAGAGAGTGTGCAGGTAAATAACCGTTTAGAATTACTTTGGTAAATTATCAGTTTCATCATTTTCTATTTGTGGAGTGTATGAGTCATGACTAAACTGATCTAAACTATTCACTACTATGTTTATACGTCCTTCCTCTGGTCTATAGATCATGGTATTGAAATTGTCCCACAGTCAAATTTATTTCAAGATGTTCATTCCTCGGTGTCCTCTTTTGCTGACAACTACAAAGAAATGAAAAGAGTTGTTAAAAATTAAAATATGCCTTTGTGATGGCTCAAATTAAAACTTAGTTATAAGTTTGGGGGGGGGTTTGGGGGGGCTCTTTTTCTTTTTTACTCAAGCAGTTTATCAGAAGAGCATACTTGCTTGGTGCATTTCAACTATAATCTGTGATAAAAATGAATATTGTTTTCTTGACTCAGGATTAGCTGTGGTAAACTTGAACAGTGTGTGTGTAGAAGGTGAAAGAAGGAAGAAAGTTTAAGAGAAGGACCTAAAGAGTGGAGAGCCAGGAGCTCTGTTGGTTACAGTTCAGTAGCCGCTTTGGTTCAGACAGAAGTGGCAGAGACTGGTAAAAGGTACTTGATCGAAGAAAAAGACACTTAAGTTACTGAAAACATCCAGCAAGTGGGTAACTTCTGTGTTCATGGTGATGCATTTCCCTAAATTAGTTTGCTTAGAGTGAGTTGTCTGATAACAACTTGGCTCGTTCTTTGAATAAGTAGGGATATTTAATTTGTGTCATCGTAGGTTAGATAATGCTAAATGAAGGCAACTGT
Organism: Calidris pugnax; assembly: GCF_001431845.1. Taxonomy (NCBI): domain Eukaryota; kingdom Metazoa; phylum Chordata; class Aves; order Charadriiformes; family Scolopacidae; genus Calidris; species Calidris pugnax. The sequence goes on along the minus strand of NW_015090770.1, from coordinate 2,872,578 downwards.
GCCGACAGATGGGAATGCTTAATCACAACCAGGCGCTCGTGGAGGCTGTAAGTCTATGATCTGTCAGTACATTTGTTTTCTTACAAAAGATAAGGGAACAAGAGAAGCTCTACAGAGGCATTGATTAGGTATTATTTTCTCTCCCAATGTCTTAAAGTTCATCTGATCCTTCATAAGAACTTGTTTCTACTCACCTCCTATTTAATTTAACTGAATACTTTAAGCCATTCAAGTTATCCACAGGTAGTACAGAAGGACTGATAAAAAGCCGATATAAATGTCTCCTTTAGCAGCAAAATTTTCTTATTTTACTGAGGCTTGGAGGAGAAATAGATGCTGACACGGAGAGAAACCCCCGCTGGTATGCTGGATGCATTCATGGCAATTAGTCAAGGAGCTATCAGCAGGAATTCTTCCATTTCTTTTGTCTGTGGCATCTTGAGAATATCCTTTCCCAAAGTATAATAAATCTCACGAGGGAAAGAACACTACAAGGAAATTCCAGATATGAAATACAGTGCTTCTTCAGTGTTATGGTGAGAAGAATATTGTAAAAGCATGGAGACTGCCAGTGCTAGATCAGGACAATAATCCCTTCAGTGGAAATTTCTGGGTGTTTTTTTCTGTGCTTTTAATTTTCTTTTGCTGGGTCTTTTTAATTTATTTCATCTCTGCTTATTGAGAAGGAAGTGCATATAAAGGATGTCACAAAAGCAGTGGTGCTATTTTATTTCAGGGTGTTACATTTGTCATATAATTATCAATCTATCCCATGGAACAGCTTCAGAGCATGCTTTGTTTGCAGCAGCTATTGAGAAATGGAGGTTTCTATCAGCTTGTACGTCTACTTCTTTTTGCTAATGATTGCAATCTTCTGTCATTGAATTTCACTGTAAAACTAACTTAATCTTAATGGAAATGGGATTTCACCTAATGTGTGTGTGTATGTAGAAAGATTTACTCATCTATCCTGGTAAGACACACAATGAATACATTGACACAAGATTAGGATTCATAAGGAAAGTCTCACAAAGGCATTGTCGATTTGGGTCAGAATTTGAATAATTTGAACTTTTTTGAACTGACCTCCCAAAAACCACAAGAAAGTTTTCAAGGCCAAATGATTTGTTATGAAAAACTGTGTCTGGCTCAGGGACTTCCCTGAGCCAGGGTTGCTTAGGGGGTCACAACAGAAAAAAGGAAATATCTCTGTTGTTGGACACTTTCAAGGGAGCAGGACTGGAAGGGAATTTTTCTCTGGGGAAGTGGAATTTGCTGGAGAAGTGAGAAGGGGAGAAAATGAAGGAATTACAGGGGGGAAAAGGGGGTTGTCATTTCCTTTGATGATGCATTTAGGGGTTCACCACTGTAAAAGCTGTAAAGGGTACCTGGGAGTCCCTTGTCATAAACACAGGTTGTGGTGTAGCAGTGTATCCAGACGCTTCGTTACTGTTCTCTGAAGACTTTGCTGCTGACTGAAATGGTATTTGGGTTCATTCCTCAGCATGCTCTTTTGCAACCTCAATTAAGAAAAAGTTCAAGCAAAAGCTGTGTACCCAACCCCATGAAAAAGCCACTGTGGCCTTGAATCTTTCCTCCCTCTTCAGATGTTGCTGGGGACGCATTCTTTCAAATGCTGATACTGTGTTGCTTCCAGACTGAGCCGTTTTAGGGTTGTGGTTAAATATCATATTGTTGAAATTACTGCTGTTGATATTAAATTGGCTGGATGGTGACTCTTGCTTGGGGTTAGCACAAGAATAAATTCTTTCTCTAACGATTGCTTTCAGGTTCAGCGCCACTAACATTGTGCAGCAAATCTGTTCTGAATGTGCTTAACTAAACCTCTTGGCATTAACAGATGTGTTGCTTCCACTGGTGTACACAAAACAGATCTTGCAGAATTTCTTTGTTTTGGGAAATCTGGACTCTTGAAATCAAAGGGATGAACTGAATGTTTGGAATAGGTTTATATAGGTTTTCATTCTTGCCCTGTGGAATTGCCATACTGTCTCTTAGATGGAGATACCTTTAGATTTAGATCCAATACCGTTGACAAGATGTCTCTTAAAGTTTGACATCTCAGTACAGTGCCACATACTATTTAAATGTGGAGTATTTTTCACTAATTTTATATCCATTTAAAACCTGCTAGTGCCAGCAAAGAGCTCCTAAACTGTATTACTTCTCTGCCAAAGTAAGCTTGGAGATACACAGGGAATGAAGCATGAGAAATGCATTGCTCTGCTCTACTATTTCTCATTTGCTTGTTAGAAGCAACATTTCCATCTTGGTTCTTCTGTTTGAGTTGTCTGATGTATGTGGATGTTGCTGTGTATTTGTTAAGCACTTGTAATTTTCACAACACTGTATGAAATGCAAATACCACAATAATCCCTTCCTCGGGGATTTCACAGCCTAGAAAATGGAAAAACAAAATAAGCACCTGAGTCAGTACATAGGTAAGTTGCCCAACATAACTCTAGGAGACACAGCAGCCCTATAGAAAATTTATATGTGTACGTGAAATGTATATTCTGATCTTGGAAAAGAAAAGAGCCTTTTGGAGAGGTCAGTATGAATGGGGAACATTAACTTTCTGTACCAGCGTTTGGGTGAGGGGGGAACTGTTAGATTATTTTTGGGTAATAGCTGCAGAGCATGAGGCAGGGAGGCAGATGGAAACGGGAGAGGTGGAACCTGTACACGCTGCCTTTTACTTAAGCAAGTGAAGTGAAAGCAAAGGTTGTAGGTGGGTGACCCACAGTTAGTGAACTGAAGGGGTACCCTCTTGTGATGCTCAAGGATGAGCTGTCCTTAAGATGGTGGGTGTTGGGGAGACCGTGGCTCAGCTCAGGGACAGGGTGGGCATGGTCAGCATTGGATGTCTGCTTTAGGCACTGTCTTAGCCATTGTGTTTAGCTGAAGGGTCCTCTGAGGGGATTTGCAGCCGTCTACCTTCTAGCAACAGGCCCTGTCTTCTGAATGGAGAAAGGCTGGATTGGAGAGAATCATAAAGCAGAAAGTGGTTAGTTTTGATGATGAATTTTTGACTGTTGTTTATACTACTGATACATAAACTGCTATCTCTATCCTCTCTTTTGTACCATCTCCTGCAGTCTGCAGCATCCAAGTGACACTAGTTATGCTTATTTAAACAAACTTTTATATTCTGCCCCTCTTATAGATTGCTTCAATGCTCTCTTTTCTTACTTGAGCCGTTACTAGTCTGACTCCAAACGGGAAATAATGTTTAGAATTATTCCTGGTGCCTATAGGGACAATGTGGGAGTCACTGTCTTAGTAGACCCTTCCGGAGACTAACAAAAAGCAGTTGCTTAACCAAGGGGGAGTGAACATGTACTTTATGCGCATAGAGCGATGTTGGGGTGTTCCCTTCGTAGAGGAGGTTGCTTTGTGATGAAGGCTCTGCTAGAGGAGTTCACTGTGCATTAAAAAGTGTCAGATTTTTATTTATAATGTGAAACTGACTAATTTGCTCCTTTCATTAACCTGTAAAAGTGAAATTGCCAGAGGTCTAACAAAATCAGCTGGGCTGAGGCCTCCCTAATAATCACAATCAGTTTCCAGCTTTAACTTATGGAAAAGAAACATGATAGTATTATGTGCAAAGCCATTATTAACTGTGTAAGTTTTTGTAATTAATTTTCTCCCTTCTCCTAACAGTCTTCTTCCGTTGGTCATTTGCATTATAAATCTCTCCTTCAATGCCATGGGTTTAAATTTTTAAAATTGAATGTAATTAATGTATACATAAGTCCCTTTGTGTTGTAAACAATGCTAGGAATCCTGACTGAATAACTAAACAGATCTTTTAATTCTTCTGTTGTTACTAGACTACCAAACACTGTCAAGAATTTTAACACCGTCATCCCTAGTGATGGATCTGATATAAATTGTGAGACAAAAATCTTCTTAAATCCTAAGTTTTCAGTTGTTTATATAGTCCGAGTTAGCTATTCACAAAGCATAATCAGCTCAGATAAACCTCTGGCATGTTTAGAAATACCTGGGACGTGCAAACTGTGACGTCTCTACACAGAACAGGAGAAGATGTAGAAAAGGCTTTACAAAATTTATTGATAACCAACTGAACAAATCCAGTTTGTTTCTTAGCCCAGTTTCTGAAAGATCAATGCCATTGTGGTGGTTGAGAGATTCTGCCAGCTCTCTGGATAATAATTTTTGAGCCCAGTGGGAAAAGGCTGAGTATGAATTGAGTTATATCATTATTAGACCACAGAGAAGTCCTATTGTAAAGGGCGATTCTGAAAGCCCAAGCTGGAGAGAAAGCTTTGGATCAAAATGTGTCTTACACCCCAGGGAACCCCTCCACAAGACAGAAACCCATAAGAAATGGACATTGTTAATGCTAGTGTTGATCGTATTTAATTAGAGCATGAGGCTGGGAAGCAGTAAATTTGTATTTTGGTTGTTTTTTTTTTTTTTGACTCTGACCTTGACTTGCTTCAACTGCTTGGATAATTTTTTTTACCCTCTTGGGTAATTTTAAAGAAGATTAAAAAGTTTTGCTGTCTGTCCTACTCATGGTGATAACATTATGCTTTACATAGAGAAATGGCATTTAGCCTTTGTGTCATCCAGACCCACTTTTCAATAATACGACTGTGATATTCTCCTTACCGGAGATGATCCTGGAGACTGTCTTATTCAGCAAAATGAGAAGAGCAGCATTACTGAACTTAGATACTTACAACTTATTTAATCCTACAGGAAGCTTGATCTAGCATTAACATAAGGCCCTTTCAGAGGTTGGAAGGGCCAAAAAAATGCTCTTTTGTAATATCCTGTTATTTCCAGGGAAGCACAAATACTTAGCCAGTGTTAGGGTTAGGGTGAAACATTTCTGAGTCGAATCAGCGGAAGTTGATTGGTAAACCCAAGCTTTTAACAGATTGATTCATTAATGAGATAAGATCCTTACAAAGAAACTCAAGAACACCACATGCTACCTTGAAAGTTCAAACTCAATTTACACTTCGATGAAAACAAGAGAATGTTGAAAAGTTTGGAAATACCCACTGGAAATCAACAAACCGTAAGTCTCTCCCTGACTATGCTTTTCATCCATACTGCAGCCTGTTAGCCTAATAGGAACTCATTGATAACAGCGTTAAAATCCTATTGATAAATTGATGAGAGAGGTCGTGAAAACCAGACAGGCCTGGGAAGACTCCCTTCCCCGCTGCGTATCAATCTGCAGATACTTTCCAGCCTCCTGAGCAATCTATCTGAAGAGCCATTTGCTTTCAGACATATCAGGATGGGGTTCGAGCAGCTGGAGCTGAGTGAATAATTACTTCAATTAAAATGCATTCAGTAAGAGGTCAGTGAATATTTCGTGTAACAACATATATAGTACTTAGCAGCTTAAATGTGTGCAGATTTTTCAGCCATGTATATATACAAAGTGTCACTTTGGGCTGGTTGTGAGAAGATCAGGATAGCAGCCAGGAGGTCTGGTTTTTACAGCCTTTCTCTCCAGTGGTGGTTGTGGTGGGCTGTGGGGCTGGAGGTGTGATGGGGGGCCAGCAGCTGCGGTGGAGATGCTGCCCTCCCTGGGACAGGGCTCAGGGACAACTCGATCGCATGTCTTGAGGTTGGGCTGCAGACTTTGAGACGCTGGAAGACATTATGTTTGAATGATACTGAGCACACAACTTGGTTGCCCTCTTGTTATTGTTATGCAATAACTACACAAAAATGCTATTAAGCTACACATGAAATTAATTGAAGATAATATGGAACAGGCCCATGAACTGTCTCCATAGTCTGTCTGAGACGCCATGGTCTGGTAGCCACAAATACTGATTTATTTCTAGATCTTATAACCCATTTCAGTTGTGACAGGTAGTTGAGGCACCTGACAGGGTGGTCAGGGAATAGCGTGTTCTAACTCCTGAGTGACCCACTTGTCCTATATGTGAAGTGGAGATATTAATTCTACCTATCCAAAGACCATGAACACTTTATCTCAGACAGAAAATACTATTAATTTGAAAATATTTTCCTTTCCTCTTTTTTTAGCTTTTCACTGTAAGCATCCCTGTCTACAAATCTTTACTCCTTTCTTTCTTTTTGTCTTTCAAATGGAATGGTTGAAATTCGTTGAGGCTACACCATCTGAGGGGCAACAGGGTGCTGCCCAGGTAAGGGGCCTGGGCCTGAACTGCAGCAAGTGCACCAAGTCCCCAGTAAGTCTTTGAGGAGTCTGTTGTGTGACAAACGGAGGATCACACCATTGAGCTTTGCTGCTCTGGGCTGGGTTAAGTAGAGACTGTGGGTCAGGATGCTTCTATTGACTTTGAATCTGATTGCAAAAGTTTTTAAAGGAATATATTTTAGTCAGCCAGGGTCACTAAATATCTAAGTCTTAGCAGTTGAATTTTTATTTATTTTTCCCCCTGGAACTAAATCCCATTTGATACAAAGATAGCAAGAACTGGAGAATTCACTTAGGTCTTCTTATAACCAATCCTATGTCCAATCATGTTCTTTCTTTAGTCTTTTCCATCTGAAGTTTTTTTTCATATGTGGCGGTAGTTAAACTCTGCAATGCAGTCAGATGTTTTATTGCTGGTAAACTATGTAAACTAAGCTTTTAAAGTCTCATTTTCATATATATTTTTCTAGACCCTGATTTATGTTTTTTAATGGCAGTTTTCTGTGTCACTTCCAAACTTTCAACCTCGCTGTAACACTGATTATAATCTGAAGTAGTTTTCCAGTTCTTCTTCCAGTTCCACTTCTGCAGACCTCTGTTTGCAGATTCCTGTTGCATCATCATTGCATAAAGGGCTTGGGTTCAGCTGCTGTAACTCATTAACCTAAATTCCTTCAGAGCTGCTGCCTTCCAGAGACAAGTCCTACTTTCCTGCACACCTTGTTTCTTGTATCATTTTTCACCTTGCTTTGTAAAAATACGTGGTTTTGGAATGGATTCCAAAACAACACAGATTGCTTCTGTATTAGACTATCCTGTCTTCCTCAGTGCTTGCTGCTTTACAGAGTCTGTATCAGTCAGGCAATACATTAACAGCAAAGTTGCTTTAACCTCCTGAACGCTGATGAAAACTTTCAGTGGCTTCAAGCATAATAATAATTCCGGAAGAAACCTCTGCAAGCACCCCATCCCTCATGTGTGATCCCCCCGTGACAAATATTTTTGAGATCTGTCAGTTAGCCAGGTCTGAATTTGTTTAATGCTCACTTTATTGGTACTCTATCATGCTAATTTTTAATATGAGTGTTTCACCACACTAAATCAAACATTTTATAAACAGATAAGTGCACTATATCAATACAATCAGACTTCAGCAACCAAACTGCCAACCTCATTAAAAAATGAAGTCAGGTTAATTTGACAAGATATTTCAGCCATTGAAGTATGCTCTGAGATATCGATCATATTCATCTTTATCAATTGCATTTTGTATTAACTTTTACATTCATCTGCCTGAGGTTGATGTCAGACTCTATAGTTGTTCTACTGTCTGCTTGTACTTTTTCAATGTTGTCACAGCATTAATTCTCTACTAAAGATTTTTTTTCTGGTGTAATTTGCAGGCCAAACTTCCTAGCTAGGCTTTAAGACCTTTGGGTCTTCCTGTTTAATGGTTTTGTTTTTTCTCTCCCATAGATGCTGCCTGACAATGTTTTCAGTTTTTCATTACCTGGAGAGGGTTTCCTCATCTGTACATGATGGGTATTCATTGTCCTACTTCTTTCAGGGCACAGTGCTTTTGTCCCTGGTAACTACTCAACTTCTGGTGTCTACCAAAAAGTGCATACATAATTGATAGGATTATAATTGCTGGGATTTCTTTTTCTGTAGGACTTAATATCAAAATTTAAAGTGTACAGAAATACAGCCGAGGAAGAATAATTTACTGTAGGAAGTAGATGAGCACTCTGTTCTTACAGAATGCTCGTATCTAAAATGAAAGTTCAGCTTGGCTTCAGGAGCAGCATGCTGGGTAGTTTTCTCTTTAAAGACTTTTCCTTCTTTTGCAGTGAAATCTTTTCATGTAGGGCTTTGCTTCCTTGAGAAGATCTCATGCTGCTTCATGTCAGTAGATACACCCACGTCTAGTCAGGAGGTAGATGTCAGAAAGGCGTCCTGCCGGGTTTGGATTCCCGAGGCAAGCTGGGTGCCCTGCTCAAGGGAAAGAAAGCAGCAGAATGCAGCCTCATGCAGCAGTCAGTAATTTTCCCTGGTTAAAATGAAGCTTTGAATATAAAGCCCCGTACTCCCTCCCTCCCGAGCCTAATTGAAATACTCATTTCTTTTGTTTAAAAAACCATAAATCACTATTATTTCATGTACTTGTGCATGCCATAAACCGAAGCTGTCTACTTGCTCATTATAAAGACCTATAGTATTGTGACTTGTATTATATTTGCTTTTTGCTGTTAGAACTTTTAGTCTTTGATGTTACTGTGATCTGTAACAGCAGATGTCAGTAATTCATGTTTCCCTCTGTCCTGTCCTATCCAATCCAACATTTGTATACCGTGCTCATCATATCCAGAGATGACTGTTTTCCTGTGATACATTAGTCAATCTGAAGAAGAGCTAAAACACATGAGCATTACTACAGCTTCAGGAATTCTTTTGATTTAATGAATAACTGATTACTAGAAATTTGCAGTACTTCCAACCTCAATATAAGATGCCATTATCGAAATATGTACAGAAGCCTGGACATGTCTATTCAAGAGTGGTTCTAGGCAGGGCTACTAGGATGATCAGAAACCTTAAAAAGATATATATGGGGATCTCATTGAAAAAAATACAGAGATGTGGCTTGTTTATTTATCTAGAAGAATGAAGACTGAGAGTAGATAAGGCTTTTTTTCCTGTAAATGCAAGAGGAGATTATCTATTCCTCCACCACCAAAAGAAATATTGAACTTCATGCTCTTGTCTGATCCAGATTGTCCCAGAATATCAGGTCAAGTTAGATTGGGTTAGTAGCTGTCTTTGAACATTTTATGAGTTTTCTAGGAAACAGGAAGATTGGTCCTCATTTGTGAGAACTTTGTGAAGTTCTTCAAAGGTCCGGTTGTAGAGAGGTGGGGGTCGGTCTTTTCTCTCAAGTCACAGGCGACAGGACTAGAGGAAATGGCCTCAAGTTACACCAGGGTAGGTTCAGGCTGGATATTAGGAAGAATTTTTTCACCGAAAGGGTTATCAGACGTTGGAATGGGCTGCCCAGGGAGGTGGTTGAGGCACCATCCCTGGAGGTGTTCAAAAAATGGATTGAGGTACTGCTGGGAGATATGGTTTAGTGATGGTGATGCTTTTTGTTTGTTGTGTGGGTGTCTATTTTTGTCAAAGTTAGGTTGACGATTGGACAAGATGATCTTTAAGGTCCCTTCCAAGCTAGAAGATTCTGAGATTCTGTGAAATTATCACCAGTGTCTACTAGGCTGGATCAGACCTCTTGGGGTAACTTAGTTTCCTGTGGCTTGCAAGCATCTTGTAAATACTTTTAATGATAGGCAAAAGAAGAAGATGGAGTGTCCTGTGACGTACCATGCACCAGGGAGGTGTAGTGCATGGCTTGAATAGTGCACAAACATGGCTCTTGTTTCAATCAGCCTGTGCAGAAAGCAGGAGACTGTGGGAGCCATGGGGGATTATTAGCGAAGTGAGAAGCAAATCCTGGGCTGTAACCAGTCATCATGGACTGGTCCTCCTCTTCCTATGCAGCTGGACCCTTGGCCCAAGAACTCGGTCTTCAGAGAGCATGGCTGGTGTTGCTCAGCAAAGGCTGCAGTTATGGCTGGTGCCCCCGTACTCCCTAAATCCCTACAGCTGTTACCACGGCTGGGAATACAGCAAAACCAGGCACAAAAGTTTAGGTGAGAGCAGCTTCACAGTGCTTTTAATTGTCATCCAATTGATCATCTGCCTCCCCCCTCAATGTTTTCTGACTGATTGGTAATTTGATAGATTCAGGAAGACTTTTTGTCTTTTTTTTTTGTTTTGTTCAAAGAGAAATAATTAATTCCCCTCCTGCTGAATTCAGTTCTGTTGCAACTTAGTTTTTATGCCTCATTTTACCACTTGACAGGCAAATATGTTTGTGTAAGAACTGGATTATTAAAGTGGGATAGCCCAATAAACCAGAAGTAAACCCATTGAATCCCAGTAATACCCTTGCCTAACAAAAGCCAAATCCCATGCAAATGTCCTTGTTTATTGTTCCAGATTACATAAAAGTTGTGCCAGCTAGTGATGGGAAATAAACTCTTATTTTTCTTCTGATATTTGAGTTTGTGGATAAAAGAAAAGAGGAAATATTCAGCTCTTTGAACAAGAATGCCATCTAACCCCAACCCTGAGGTAGAAGCCAGATGTTTGGTTGCTGTCTGTGTGCCTATCCTGGAGGTCTGTGGGAGGGTAATTTCAGGGCAGAGATGATCCAAATTGTTGGGTGCCGGACAGCTGGGTACTGACCACAAATATTCAGCCACATTTGGATGGCCAATGTTTGTGTTATTCTGGAGGTAGGTGTTTCTTTTTGTCTTTTCCTACTGCCAGGGTTTTGCCTTTTATGAACATCTCTGGGGCAGGGGAGGCAGAGTTGTTGAGTGCAGCAGGTCAGCAGCAATTCCATTGCTTGGAGGTCTCAAGCTGTTCAGAGAATAACCTTCCTTTCTCCTTACTAAATGCTAATACCACATTGGCTTTTGGAAACCTTTCTTTGCTCAGGTATTTGGCTGGCATCTGCGAATCCTGGTGTTGTATGGAGGTGGGCTGAATATTTCAGTCACTGCAGATTACTGTGTTCCCATAGCAATGGAGAAACCTTAATACCTTGCATAGGCACTTGCATCATTCACGGGAAGGAAAGACAATCAAGGGAAAACAGTGGTAAATCCTACACAGTCCTGGTTCGTTGGGACAGTTTGTCATGTCTGTTCCTTGCTGGGGGGGAAATGCTGGTGTGGCAGTACTTGATGAGTTGATCAAATCAAGCTGAAAAGGAAGATGGCTGGTATCATTGCATATACAGGGGTGATGGGTGCTCACCTGGGTACGTGGTTAGCATCCTGTCCACAGCTGACAACAGGTGGGGTTGTCCTGCTTGTGTCTGACCACCACACCTTGCCTGAGGAGAAGGAATTTGGGGGCAGCATTTTCCTTGTAGTATCTTTCTCCACTCAGCCTTCCTTTTAATCAAAGCAGAGTAAAGAAGCTATGCATTGAGAATACTGATGCATTGAGCTATTGAGCTTACAGTTGTATAATCATGGTTTTGCCAACTTCCAGGTGCAGCCAAATTTGGGAGAGGGTGATGAATCGAGAGAGGAGTGTCCAAGTATATTTTCTGTAAAATATTCTTCTATTATTTTTATAATTTCTTTGCTTGATAAAACACAGAAGCAGAGAAGTAGGGAAAAAGGGAATCTGGATTGCATAGCCAGATTGTTGCCTTCTGAACAATGGATCTTATCAGATAACCTTCCTAAGCAGACTGGAGAGCCTCCTGGGCTTCACCCTTTGCAACATCTCTTTCTTTGGGAACAGAGGTTGCAAGCATATCACCTGGGTTGGGTGGCAGAGAGGTTTGCTTGGACGAGGACATCAAGGACTGGTTGCTATTCACTACTTGAAGGCAGTTTAGGGCAATTTGTGCCCTATTAGTTATGCAATGGGGAGGTACCGAGATGTGTTACTTTGGCTTACCAGGCAAAAGCAACCATGGCTTTGCATATATGAACGTGCAAGAAGGAGCTTCAAGAGCTTCTAGGCAGCACAACCCTTGAGACTACTGGTGTAGTGATCTTTAAGACCTTTTGTGGAAACAAGGCTCAGAAATGGCCCATGAGTACTTAAAAGAAAGTATACTGTATTAAAGAGTTGTTTAATTAGTAGGAAAAGGCATATTGAGATCCTCTTTCTGGAAGCTGAAGTCAGATAAATTGAAACAGGAAAGATGGCTAACACGTTAGCAATCAGGGTTATAGCATCTGCAGTAGTTTACCAGAGGATGTGGGAAGTTATTAATTACCTGGAACATTTCAATAAAGATTAAGTATCTTTCTGAAGTAAATGATCTAATGTGACCACAGTATGTAGCTTCATTTCTCAAGAACTGCTAGGAAGCTTCTGCACCTTGTCTGAAGTGGCAGATCTAAATTTCTGTGCTTGTGGTAGTCTCTTCTTGCTTCAGAACACAGGTATCTATCTTTGATTATTTCTGTGGATACCTAAGTAGTAAAATTAAAGGAGTTGATAAGGCAATTGATTGACACCAGTTTCTTGACTTTGTACTTTTTGACATAAAGAATTCTCAGTATGAGTTTCAAAAGAGTTTTTGATTCCAGCATATTTATTATATATTATATATTCTAGATATTACAGATATTATAGATATTTAGTCTTATTGATGAAAAGAAAAATCATGCTGAAGTAAGTTGCCTTGTGTAAGGTCACACAGGAGGGCTGTGACACGTCTAAGGCTTGATTTTTCTTTATTATTTTCTTTTTTAGCACTGAGGAAAGCCCATAGCATCCGTACAGATATATCCTCTCCAGTTAAATTAGCTCAGTAATACTTGTATCTGATCTGGTGATCTGGGGAATTAGAATCCTCTGCCCATCACTAAAAAATAATGGGGAAAAAAAGAAGCAAGACAAGCCTCATTCATTTTGCAAGTCTCATTCATTTTGCATCCCATTCCTGAGCTGAAAGAAGGGTTTAGTTTGTGAATTTAAATCACTGTTAGCATATAGTCTTAGCTGGCTGGCTGAAAGAACCTTGACAGAGGTTGCAGTGAAAGCAGATGAGACATGTTGAATATTTTTTACTACATATAACTTTTGACCATCTATGCAGGTTTACTGAGAGATTCTGGCAAAGGCAGAGCAACAGAATCATGACGTGCTTGCCATTTTTGTATTTAATAATGTGATATTTCCTCTGTCAAATCAGCAGAGGTAAAGTTTGAAGCTCTTTTGCAGGCTGCCCATTGTGTTCCTAAGCAAAAAGAATGCACAATCGTGCCTTTTTACTACATTGATTAATAAACAGCACACACATAATGCCTTTTGTCTCTCAACTTCACAATACTTAACAGAGGTAGATAACCTTCTAAATTCATTCAGAGGGAGAAAAATAAAGGTGAGGACCATGTAACTCGGTGAATCAAACAGTACTAGAGCTGACAACAAAGTTCCTGAAGTTCAGCTCCACTGACTAGTGGTTGTCAGCTACCAATAATCAACCCATTCAATCATGGCTTGTGGCTTCTGTTTTATGATATGACTAATGACAGTGGAATGCATAACTTGAGCTCATTTTCAGAGTGTGAGCCATAAACAATTTTAAGAGCAAGTCTTCTTAAATGTCTCTCAACATCACCTGCCATTTTTAAATAGTCAGGCCTGTTTTCATGTAAATGTTGTTGATCTCTTTGTCTTCTCAGGAAAATAACACGTACTTCTGGGCTGATTTCAATCTGTGAGAAGGCAAACTATCATAGTCATTCTCTCTAGAAGAAAGAATATGTTGTTAACTGAACTACAAGAGGGATGAAGTTTAACTTTTTGAAGGATTTCATCTAAATCTTGAAAGGTATCAAAAAGAGCAGGGTGAATCAGTAGAGCTTACCTACAACCTTCTAAAAGTTCTCTTTTAATGTTCAGTGTACTGAACTTCGGCTTCTGAAGGTATTTGAGAAGTCTGAGAAGTTGCATTCTCTTTTTGCAGAAACCTCACTAGATTTAGCCCATAAGCAACAGCTGTGAAGGTCAATAGCCCACTGGTGGCAAGGACTAAATTATATTAGCAGTTCCTTTTTTTTTAGCAAGATAGGAAAAAAAATATGATTTTAGAGTAAAACTGGAAGGTTGATAACATATTTCTGGTGCATTAGTAAGATTTTCTAAGAGCTTCTGCATAGATATGTACAGACAGATTGGTGTAATTCTTAACCCAAGTGGATATTAGAATAAATATTTAATCAAACCACTTATGTGAATCATAGGGTAAAACATAAATCTTATGTACAAACTTTCTATTTCTTGTTCTGAATATCGATGCAATATTTATTGAGAGCAAATTAAATCATTTTGGCTAACATGGCTGGATTTCCCAGTTGTATGTGCTCTGCTTGTCATTTACCCAGCAAGCCACCTGTAGACAAACCTTGTTTGCTGTCTTCCCTTCAGAAACAAATGAAATAATAAACCTCCCAGTATTTTTGATTTCTTCATCATGACCTTACAGTGACTAAAACTCAAAGTAGAGACAGTGTCAATAGGTTGCTCAGTAGCAAAAGGGGAAGAAAGCAAACCTAGCTGTAAGTCATTGACATATTTTTTTTGTCTCAAGTATCTCTTCAGCAGGTTGGTTCTGGTTTTATAGCTGGTTGTGCTATGAACAGCATAATAATATAAACCAATGCAAACCTGCATTGTTATTAGACCAAAGGGACCTGCGATATGAGTGTTTCAGGAGATTGTGCTGTCCCCAAGCTGCCTGTTAGAGAAAGTAGGACAGTTTAAGCAGATGTCTGTTGATGTGGTATGCTCTAAACTCTTCCATAAATCTACAGACAAATGCCTCTTCTTCATCCCAGCTCCCTGATACCTGAAGGCATTTCTGTGGCCTGGTGTCTTAGCTGTCTTTTCAGACATGCAAAGTTCCCAATTGTGTACTGGCCTTGTGGAAATAAAGCTGCTTTATTATTATTATTTATTCTTGCTACTTAATATCTTTAATTTGAAAGTAAGGTGATTGTTTCTAGTCAGTTTCTTGCAGAGGAGATGTTCTGATCTATGTCCAAAGTACTTCTGGTTTGGTGCCTCGCTCAGAAACCAGACAGACGGCCCAAATCTTGAGAGTTCATAGAGGGGTTTTCCTGATGTGCTGCTCACAAATAGACATTTTACGGTGCTTCTAAACCACTTGTCTGCACTTCTCATTCAGTGCTGTCACCCTAGTGCTACAGGAGAGTGAAACCTGAGACCTGATTTTTAGTGTGAGAAACGGAATCTTGTGTAGAAGGCCCCTAAGTGATCTGTGAGCCTGTTTGAGCTCTGAAGTGGAGCACTTTTTCTATAATTTTCCCTGGCTCCTTTGCTACTAGGATACTTAAGTGATAAGTATAGTATAAGTATTAGGATCAAGAAGTTAGACAGACAGTCAGGAAAGAAAAAGAAGCAGAAGAAGGAATTTTGAGCACCGTGGATAAAGAAAAAGCTTTTGACGGATTAAAAAAAAATTGAAGTGTTTTTGACCATAGGGATCTCAGATACCAGATTTTGATTGGCAAAGTAAATCTGTGCTTTATGCAGCATAAACATACAGAGCAGCAGTGACCAAACAAAAATGAAATCCATCTCTTGTCATTGAATTATAAATAATATCTAACACATGCATGTAATTATGACCAGGATTACATATCTAGAGAGAGCCAAGGGAGAGCTGTAATGTCTATGCTTAAAGAACCAGCAAGATCTTTCCAGTTCTGTAGGGATTATATGAAAGCATGTTCACTTTGCAAATATGTTTGTGGTCCTAATACACCAATTTCTGTTCCTGTTGAGTTACTATTGTCTTACATCTTCTTGACAGATGTTTTACCTGGAGATCCTTAGTTACATTGTCTGGGAGACCTGAAAAACTCAGGAGATAGACAAAGGGCTAAACTTCAAGGCCAGGTTGTCCTCAGATGCCATGTGCATAGGTTCTCCGCTGAACAAAATACTGACTGTGGGCAAGGATTGAGTGAGTGAAAAAATGGGAGAGAAGAAAACTTGCTGAGAATGTGACCAAAATGATAGCAAATTCATGGTCATTTTTGTCAGTAGTTTCTTCACTTTTTCCCATACTGCATAGTTCACTGTTATTAAAATGGCAATACCTGTACTGCTCTTACAGCTCTGCTGCTGGCATAAGCATCAGACGCAATGGAGAAAATCCAACAGCCCAACAGAGAGACAAGGAATGCCTCTCACTTGATAGCAGCTGAGCTACTTATTGCACATGTTATTTCTTATAGTTATCCCTTAAAAGACATGTATGTCACTTGTTTAAGCAGGCAGTGAAAGTCCATTAGTTTTCTCTGCTGCCTATTGGAATAGAAGAATTCAGGTAGCACTTAGTTGCTGTTAGGAGAGGTGGTCAGCTTGAAAGCCTTCTAGTTAGAAAGGTCCATCCTGTTTTCATGAGTCCAGATACACCCTGACAGAGAATTTTCTTGCTCCCCCTGATGTCCTGCATCCCTTAGCAATACCTTTGGTATGAGGTGCTGGTCAAGGAACACAACAGTAGCACAAGGAGCATGAAAGAGGATGGAGCCTCCTACTCCCATTGATTTGGAAAACTGCTCCGATGTTTGCATATTTTAACTCCCGAGTGCTTTCACACCAAATCCACTAATGTTCGCAGTTGTGATTTTTGAAAATCAATTATTTGTTTGCATTTTTAGGCATGATCCTGCAAAACAAAAAAAAAATAACAGTTACTTTAGATTTCTGACCAGGATAAGGTAGGAAATTTTTCCCTGCAGCTTAGTTGTAGCTCCGTAGGGACTAATAAAAATTATAATACTGTATCTTGTTTAAATCATTAAGTAACTTTATCCCATTTTGTAGAAGAAAATATTGTCAGATTATCTGCCTGCTTTGATGTAGAAACTTTTCCTTGGGTAAAGCTTTTTCCATTGAAATCTTATTCATGTCGCTTTTATTATTTTATTGTTTTCACACGTGGACCCTATTATCAGCTTAGGGATGAAATGGTGCTTCTATATTCCTTTAAATAGAGAGTTCAATGAAAATATTATTAATCTTTCTGGGATATTTACCTAGCATTACAAGTAGCATATCTGTGGCGTCAGTGTTAATGATTTTATGTAGGAAGGAATGACATCTCTCTGTTGACCCTAAAGCATTGTGGGTTTGCCAAGTATTATTTTGCAGAGCAGACATCTACTACTGATTACTCTGGTCCCATGAAAGAGTATATTAGCTGTAACATTGATTTTTCTTGTGCTTTTACATAGATAGGAAAAAATGTGTTTGCTACCATTCATTTGAAGGGGAGTAAAACAAGTTTTTTGCACTCCCCTGCCTCAGCTGACAGGGAAGTTTGGGTCCTGCCTTCCTAGCTGATACCAAGGTGGTAGCACAAGAAAGGGTAGATTTTTAAAGCATGGAATAATGAGCTCTGTATGAAACATATTGAGCTTATGCTGCCTTGTTCTAATGGAAACTGGAGTGGAAAAAAGAAATAGTTGGCCCTCCCCAGGACAAAGTAAGGTGGGCTCCGAAGTGGAGGGTGGTAGTTTGAGCTGATGCAGCATCCTGGCCGGGACCTGACCACTGCCCATAGCAGAGGATGCCAGAGAAATACTTACAGGCAGGCATACCTGTCTGCTGAGCAGATCAATTCCGTAGCTGCAGGAAGCATGAAAGGCCCCAGTGCTGCAGTTTAACTCTTGTCATGCCATCAGGCCTGGATCTGGCTCCCGAGTTTATTTTTAGAAGCAATTTGACAGAGAGAGAAGTGCCAAGACTTGCCCTTTCCCAGTCAGAGGGGAGCTCTGATTATCCCTTTAGCTGCGGCATTCTTGTTTGGCTGTCTCTAATCTAATCTACCTCTGGAGGCATTTCTATACTGCTCTCATTACTCTGGTATGTGAGGACTTTTTGCACTGAGCTGAAGAGCAGAGTGAAAAACAAAAATCCCCTGGGCAGGATCCTGCACCATGTTCAGCTTCTGCTTCTCTGTTTTTCGGGAGGTGGGGAGCGGGGGACTGTTGGGTTTGCCATCCCTTCTGTGTCTTCTGTATCTGGCCCCAGGGTGGTTATTTCTTGCTGTGTTGCCTGGAAGGTTTCTTATATGGGGGTTGCCACCAGGACCTGTAGATCCAACACTCCGTAATGACATTGACTGTGATGGGGCTACTCCAGCTGTCCCCAGATAGTACCCTTGAGTTGCAAACCAATGCTACCCCCCATTACCAGCAACATGTTTCCGTCTTCAGGCCATTTCAGAGTGATGGGATTTTTAGTCTTTTAGTCTTGTTTCTTGTACTTTGAACTACTGATTCACCCTCCTTCTCCAGCTTGGACAGCAACATACCTTCCCGTGACCTGTGACACTTCCCTTACAAACAGGTCTTTATCTTTTCCCTTTCATGAGCCTGTATGATCCTTTAATTGCAGTGCAGTCTGTGCCAGGGTTTAGTCATGAGGCCTGAGTGTGTGCTTGCTTCTTATGCTTAATACCTGCAGGAGAGTGTGTTTTGTCCTATTCCTTGGTGCAGAGATGAGTTGCTGCCAGATATGTGGGGTGGAGAAGAGCCATGCACAGAAAACTAGATACACAACCAGCTCACACACTTGGTGGCAACTTGGCATGTTAGGGTCACATTTTCCTGCAGCTTTCCCCCTGTTATATCCAGAGTGTTACAAAAGAAGAGGAGGATGAAAAGTGCCAGTTTGGCTTGGAGCCTGGGTCTCCAGAAGGTGCAGTTCACTATGCTGACTACCCACGACCATTCATGGTGCTGCTGAGGTGCCTGTCTTCCTCCCAGCTACATCTCTCCATGCAGCATTGCAACGAAAAGTACTCATCTGTGGTGGTTCAAATGCTCTGGTAACTGCCAAGGTGTTTCTTTTTTCCTCTTTTTGGCAAGGGATCCCTGTGAGGTGGAAAACTTCTGTTTTCACCAGTGATGGAGAGAAGAAGAGGTACTCACTCTCCATCTGCTGAGCTCCACTTAAATTGTTATTCCTTCATGCTTTCTCCACCCTTCAAAACATAAAATTGGCAGAAACAAATGAAGCTGTAAAATAACAGCTCGGAATTAATAAAGTGTAATTGTGCCAAGTGCTGTTAAAAAGAGCATTGCCCTCAATACGCTCTTAACGCTTCAGCTGTTCTGGCTGCTGGGAAGAGAGGAAAGTTGTTCATTTTTACCTGCCTGGATACTGTGGGGTTAATAGACCCCATGCTGGGTCTGTCAGTGTTAAAAATTGTTGTCTGGAACAAGTGGAAATCCTGTGGAAGCAGCTATGAATGCAGTCGAGCAGCCCCAGCTAATAGCCTGGCTGTTAATACCTGCATCTATGGGGTTGCCAGTGAAAATATCCAGCAATGGCCTGGGCACTGCTTAGATGACAAACCCAGTAGAAGTATGCTGGGAAAGGGCTGGGATTTTGATTTGAGTCATCCAAGATTGATGTGGGTGTCATGTCTCGTGGATGAGACTAACTGAGCAGTGTAATAATGATCTATCATGAACATTTGTTTAAAGTCTTCCAGGAGACTAACCTAAACGCAGGCAGGGGTCCCGGTGCTTTAGCTGATTGTTGAGCAAAACTGCTTTGTATTCATAGGCAGGTAGCAGAGTGTCTGAAAATCTACCAGATTTTCTACTTAATGACCTATGAAGGCTGTTTCACCATTAGGGCTGTTTCCTACTTTGCGTTCTCTGAGGAAACACAAGAACAGGCTCCCTCTGCCAGTGACAGGGAAATTGGAGGATGCTCAGGAAGAGTGGCTTTGCTGGGGCTGCGACTCTGTTAGGGATGGTCAGAAAAAATTTGGTAGAGTCCACACACTGTGCATTGAAGCTGAAATATTTTGTGTTAGTGTACCAGTCTGAGGGATGTTTCTAAAGGAAGGATTTGGGAACCAGTGTAGACCCCAATTGCTTCTGAAAAGAAGAAGACAGAAGATCTCCATCAAACCTCTTACCTTTTCTACCTTTAAATATTTTGACTGTACGGATTTTCCTGTAAAATTTGAAAAGGTTTTCAGTCCAATGATGAACTCAAACAGCAGAAAATAAATTATCCTTTGCTCAGCTCTAGGTTATGTTAGGGCAAGGAGATTTGCAGGCCAACACATCTGAGAACCTAAAAGCCCATGTTTGGTTTTTGTCAGTAAGAGGATGCATGTCCTGGGGAGTAGAGGCAGAAAAATCTCTTTAAAGACCTGTGCTGATTTTCACTGAGATTGAGGTTGTTTTGTTCTTTTCCTTTGATTATTAATTGCTGGTTTTCTTTGAGGTGAGGAAAACTGGTCACTCAGAGCAATAATCTCAAGCCTGCACCTGTCAGATAAAGATATGTGATTAATTGGATGGAGCAAGAAGGGTGTCTCATTTAGATTATTAGTGTGGTGATAGTGTCATGGGGCTACAGGTGAGACAGCTGAGCGGCTAAATACAGCCGCCTGAAAATTTCACAGCAAGACTGTGTTGTGTATAGGTAACAGTCCGTCTGGAGTTGTGCTGCACTTTTATTTGCATGTCAGGTCTATCCACTAAACATGATTTATTTGGAGCCTGATGGAAATATTAGAAACTAGAATAAAATGAACAGATCTAGTTGCCAGTGTTCCGAGTTATTTAAAAATTCAAATTAGAGGTCTTAGACTGCTGTGCTCCCAAGAAGCAGTAACATCCAGGGGATTAAATCAATAGTGCTGGGAAAATAATTTTCCTTGCTGTTTTTAAAAGGTGTCTGTTTGCTTTGGGTGCAGAAGCTGATGTGTCGTGTGTTTGATTTTCTGTGCTAGAGCCAGGAACTGGTGCAGATGTTTAGAGCTCACCGCTGCTGAGAATTTGTTGTGGCCACTCTCATATTTGACAAGAGGACATGAAAGATCTCAGAATCATGGATGCCTTTTGAAAACGCTGGCGATGGGCATGTAGAGAACTGAGGTGGCAGCACATGCTTCAGCATCTTTCAGTCCCTCATACAAGTACTAAAGAAAATAGCAGATTAAATGGAGAAAATGGCAGCAAGGATTTTGGTACAGTAAAGCAAGTAGAAAGATGAAAATTCCAGAATTTACAGTTTTTATTATCAGCTTTGAAAGCCTTTGTAAATGAATGGGAAATACAAGATTTAGTTACTTATTCAGGCAAACCAGGTTCCTTGTGCCCTTGCCTTCAGAAGGGGGTGTTAGTGAGTGAGCCTTGGTTCAAGAAATATATCTTAACAATGAATTTTTTAAGTCAGAAAGAAAAAAAAAACTTTATTGACGTTCAGGGAAACTTGGACTGAGAGCAAGTCAAGATACAAAGGAGCCACTACTCTACCTTTTCCTTGCAACTTCATACTAATAATTGGAAAAATACATTAGCAGATGCTGCACTTTTCTGACAAGAGTGAAAGATGCCATAATTAAGAGAAGGCTGATGTATTATTTAAGAGTAATTTGCAATTAGTGTTCCTAAGTGCTGTGCTATATTATTAGTTTCTTCTCTCTGTCTTGATCAAATGCAGTTGGATACTCTGCAAATTAACAATGATGGAAAAATCACTATGAATACAGCCCTGGCTCTCTGGACTGAAAAGACCTGGAAAATGAAATTGGCAGTTTGCTACCCTGGGTGGCAGGTTGGTGGCGGTTAGACCCTGGGACACCATGGGATATTGAAGGAAGTTGGTGTCTGGGACTTTGCAGCCAGTACAAACTTGTGATAGCAGAGCTGGGAGGGAGGGGATTTGTACAAAGTTCTTGTGGGACTACATTTCTGCGAACACTTCCCTCCTAGGAATGGGATCTCTGCACAGCAGGAGAAGCAGAGGTTTGTGGTCAGACCTCCTGGACCTTTGCTGGAAAAGAAACCCAGCTGTCCCCATATCTCTCATCCCTACCTGTGTGGTGGGCTTCTCTTGCCTGCTCCTGACTTTTTCCCTGTGAATTCACTGGAAAAAGTCACAATTGTGCTTCAAATGCCCAGTGATAATTGGGCAAATGCTCATGGATTAATTCTTTCCCCTAAGGTTATTGGTGTTGAAAAAATGGATGTCTCTTCCAGTGTCCATGCTTCTCCACTTACATCCTTTGAGACCATAGAAAAGTTTTCTAAAACCTGTTGGAAGCTCTTTCTCCGTGTAGACAGGAAGAGGCACATGTCACCACTGTCATATAATGT
Organism: Calidris pugnax; assembly: GCF_001431845.1. NCBI lineage: Eukaryota > Metazoa > Chordata > Aves > Charadriiformes > Scolopacidae > Calidris > Calidris pugnax. Next base: position 2,850,615 of record NW_015090770.1, on the reverse strand, counting down.
CAAATGACCAAGTTTCTCAAGTACTTTGTCACCTTCTTGCATTGTCATGTTTTCCTTGGCAGATTTATTCTTGCAGTGGCTGTGGCTGAGAATGATCAAAAATAATTGATTATTTTCATCTGTTCCCTACTGTTTGTGGCTTTGATAATGTGCTAGGAATGTAAAAGTGTTTAACCTGTAATGTCAGTGCAAGGAATTAAATATTTATCATATGTATAGTATTCCAGGGAGTGATTCAGAAATGATTAACGTGTAGATTTGCTTACAGGGGCATTAAGAAACTCCCACAAAGTAGACCATTCACTTCTAAAAATATATGCGGAAGCATGTTTTGTTTTCAAATATTCAGATATATGTGTTTGAAAGAAACCTAAAGAACTGTGATTGACATCATCCTATAATTCTACTGGCTTCGATGTCTGATTATGCTACATATCCTGTAGGGCAGCTATCTCAAAAGCTTTGGGTCTATCTCTGACTGTCAATCTCGACTGTTTCTTTCTGAATCAGCAGCAGGTTTAATTTGAGCTGGTGTCACTGTGGGCACCTGGTCTTTCAGCTGATGGAGAAGTGGTGAATTTGCGTGGTTGGAAGCAGGCAAATAGCTGTGGCTTAACGAATTCTAGTTTATCAGGCAAAACATGCTAATCTACTGTTAGTGTGCTCTTAGCTTACACCAATCACTAACATGGTGGGTTTAAACCTCTGTGAACCAGCTGCAGATATCCCCTGAAGCATGTTTTCGGCAAATGTATTTTATTTCAGTGCTGAAGTGGGCTTAAAGTGCACATACAGTTATTGCAACTCAATGGATGGGCAGTAAATTGCTGAGCTGTAACAGCTCAATCATTTTGGGGTTATGGGAACATACCTACGCTTTCTGGTTTTATTAAGAGTTTGATTTTTTGTTATAGGCCAAATTTGACTTGGCAATGGCAAGCTGGAAATGCTTTTGATTCTTTTTCAAATTCAAGCAGAACAACTTCACTTGCAATATTTTAAAGTGTTTTATATTCGTTGTCACTAGTGCTACCTGGCTATATAAGCAGACCCTTCTAGGAGCTCATTTCTTCCATCTGGGCGAATGAACTTGCTACCCAAAATAGAAAGCCAGGAGGATTTTAAACCCCTTTTCACCAAAAGGGTATTTCAGTTTCTCCTATGTTTAGGCTGGCAGTAAGTGAGATATACACCCGAGAGTTGAAGACCTGTGTTTTTTTTTTTTTTCTCTCTTAAGCTGGGTCTATTAATGCATTTGACTGGTCTGGCTTGTAGAGCTTGTGCTGAATCCTGCTGTGGACCTGGCAGTTCTCTTGCAGAGATCACATACCACCGTCCTGTTGGAGGTTACGGGCAGTGGAAGATGTGTGTGTTCTGTAGCTCTCAATTATCTTTCCCTCTGCAGAAAGACAGGAAGACCTGTCTTTGATCCCACAAAGCTCTACAGATCTTAAGTGAAATACAGAATAGAACTGAGCTAACCTACAGTTTTTGAAGTATCTACCTTGCCATCAAGTTTTAACAGAAAACTGTGGCTTTCAAAAAGCCTTTTGCATTTAATGAAAATAAAGAAATGCAACTGGAGTCCCCACATCATAGCTGTAAACCTTATAATAACAATTTCCAGCATGTTTGCAACAGTCAGCATGGCTTGAGATGTTTAAGAATCATAATTGGTCAGAATTGCCATAATGTCTTTTACCTAATATTTCCTCCATTTCAAGTTTCTCATCTCTTGGGGCAAGAGTGGGTACCTACAAGTGGCCAGAGGCCCAGAGGTGCGCCTCATTCTACCTTATTTCCTGTCCTACTAACAATATTGGTTCTAAGCGGTGGCTTCTTTCTTTTTAAAAACCGATTTCCCCTGGAGTTATGAGGTTTATTCATTGCTGTAAGCATTTCCTATGATAGACTTGGCTTAAATGTCTGAGATCTCTGAATGTCTGATAGTTAAATGTTTGAGTTTTTTTGTCTTGTAAGTGTTCAGAGCACTAATGTGATACAATGCGGGGAGTTTGGTTATTAGTAATAGATATAGCGATGCTACTCTGAGGATTAAATTAGATTCAAGGTACAGCCAACAATTCTCATTCCGTTTCAGGCTTTCTTATAGAATTCAGCTAATGAGGAACAAACTTGATAGAGAATTTTCATTTGTACGTACTATCTTGAGCATGATGGGGTACCACATTATTGAATCAACTGTTTTTAGAGCCCAGGTACCAATCCTGTGGTGTCGAAGAAATTCCATAAAAAAGAAAAATAAAAGAAATGAAAAAGAATAAAACTAACAGTTGAAATATTTTATGAAACACATGCTAAATCTCTCTACTTCAGAACTGGTGGCCTACAATGGAGCAGAGCACTGGGCCAAAAAGAGTAAATCTTACTCTAAGAGACAATTTTATGCACAGCATGAATTTAGAAATGGGAGGAAGGGAGGAGGCCGTAAGACCAAGACAAAGCTTAGCAGGAGCAGAAAGAGGTAGAGTATGAATGTGAGAGAATGTGATCATAAAAGGAAAGGAAAATTGACACAATATGAGCAAAACAAGATGAAGTAGCTTTTTTTGTTGTTCTACGGCACTTTTTCTTCCATGTCAAAGCCTATTATGCCATGACATCATTCATGTGCTGAGTACTAAACTGTGCTTTCACTGGGTTGTATGTTGTTCCCAGGAACTTTACTAGCAATTCAGATCATCTTGAGGCTTGATTTTGCATTACATCCGTGACACTGGGGTTAGTCCTGATTTATATCATTCTAGTCATATAAAAATCGCACACTTCATTGGTAACACTTAGCATTTCTTTAGAGTTTATCATTCATTGATCACAGAGCACTCTGTAGCAGTAAATAATGATAATTTCCAGCATGTGGCAGATGATTAAAAAGAAGGGAAAGCACAGAACACTTGCATGTTTTGCCTGTGATCACATGGCATGGCGGGGAACACAACCCAGATCTCCTGATGCCTTGCCTATGAGATCATGCTGCCTCCCTAAATAAAATTAAAATGGAGTTCTGCAGTAAAAAGGAATGACTCTGCTCTGATACCAGTCTTAGTGAGATCAGCTGTGGGCCTCCACTTAATAACACCACATTACTGCCGGCTTCACTGGGAACACTATTAGGCTCCCTCAATAACTGGAGAAGAAAGTGCCTGAGCTTTGGTTCCCATCTGTACACAAAATGCTGTAGCACATCGCAGCAGGAGCACTTCAGCAGGTGAAAAAACAGTCAATCACCTCACAGTTTACATAGCAAACCAAGTATTTGCTATATCCATCCAATCTATATCGTAGCCCAAAAAAACCCCAGCTCTTTTTTTTCCCTAAGATGGTGGTGCCCCCATATTTGTGTTTTTCTGAGGCTCAGCTGTCTTCAGGGGGATGCAAGTGTATCCCACTACTGCTCTTCCTCTCTTTCTACCCCATTCTGATTGGAAAATGTGTTTTTAATATTGTGAAACAGAGATTGTGTTTCCACGCTACCAGCACTACAGGAAATTCAGCCCTTACTAATAATAAAAAAAGACTTAGTGATTTCACTTGGAAGGGAGTTCAGGACAAGTGCAGTGTGCACGGGAGCTGGTCTGGTGTCCCACCGTGGGGATGTGGGAGTTGAGCAGTGATGGTCATTGGCAAAGGCTTCGGCCATGTGGAAGATACACTGCAGTAGGGAAAAGAAAAAATAATATAAGGGTATGAAACAGTTGCGGCTGCTTAGGCTTGTCCTACCCGATCTGCTGAAATACTCAGCTGGCACAATGCTGCTGCTGCATGGTAATCCTTCATGGAGAAATGGAGGTGCCAGGGTCATGTTGATGAAGGACACCAAGCTCATAAGTTCCCCAGTAAAAATTATAAATGTGGGTCTCCATACTCCAAGGTAAGTGATGTATCCTGTAGACAAAACTATTTATGCTAGTATTTCCCACAGGAAAAAAAAACACAGAAAAAGATGTTACTGTTTAACTCTTTGGAGGTCTACCATTTATCTGGGTTTCCCTGGAAATATACTCTGTTTTCCTCCTGTCTTTTTTTTTTTCTTTACCCCTCAAGAAGTGCTCTATATCAAAAGGTCTGGACAAATGGTCCTAGCAGATGTTTAGGCCACCTTGGTGCACATGTGTTTATTTGTGTTGGATCTGTTGGGCTTTGTGCGGTGTGTGGGCCACAGATCCTGCCCACCCCAGGCAGAAAAGTCTTGCTTACAGAGGGCAGATAGTCTGTGCTGCACAGTGCAAAATTGAGTTCTGCTCCCCTTTTCCCTCTGTGTAGCCAGTGGCTAATTGTAGAGGCATCAAGGGGCTCAAGGGTTTGTGTCAAGCAGCCTGACCCCAAGGTACCTGCTGGTGACTTCTGCAGTAAAGCTGCCTGATGTCAATGCAAATGGGAGGGTGCTCTGAATTAAGATGCAATTTGCTGGGAAATAATAAACTTAGGGTCAGTAGAGCTTATGTACATGAACATAAAGTAGTCTGTGATAAATGACAGGGCAAAGGCATAATGCTAGTTCACTGAAATGGAGCCTCTGTTTTTATACCTTTAGAGAATACAACTATGATTCATCTTTGTGGGTCAAGGTTTGTGATCCAGTAGAGGAACGTGTAGGAATCTCATCATGAAGTATCTTAATATTGTAAAATTGACCTGTAAAACTGAATTCCTCTGGTGGTGTGCAGTGACAAATTGCACTTACACGTGCTTCTTCACAGGTGTGCATGGTCAGGGCATCTCTTAAAATATTTCTTTTGTGAAAACATGTTCAATGTGTGACAAACTATGTCTGTAGCGGTGCTTTGCAATGACGGACCATGAGGGCTGTGTTTTCTTAAAGGGTTTTAAAAGATATATTTAATATGTTTTCTTGATGGCTGTAAAATATTTTGATTGCTTTAAAACATCGTAATAGGAACAAAGAGCAACTTTGAAGTTAGCGTGGAGTTCTGGTCTTCCTCTGCTTCAGTACTTCAAGTTTATACAGAAAAGAAATACTGGGTTGCCATAGTAACTGCTTTTTCACAGGTTCACCCTGTGTAACATGCTATAAATCTTTCTTATATGCTAGATGGACAAAGAGAAGATAAGGAGGTAAAATCTAGGCTCAGAGATCAATGTATAGAAAGGTTAAGTATAAAGTGTGGTCACGTGGAAGTAATTCAAACAGTGCAGAGCACACAAACTGTGCCAATCTATTTGTGTGTATCTCTCTCCATTTTATTTAATTAATATTCCTCTCTTGGGAATATCTACTTCATCGACTTCCCCGTATTTGTTAGGCAATCCAGTACAACTGAAATTGTAATGTTACGGCTCTGTTATGTGGCTCACAGTTTTCTTAATAAACATTGCAGCTATCTATTTATTAATGGGAATTGCTCAAAGCAGACTGATAAACAGTGTCTGTGATGACCTCTGTGGGAAATCATTACTGCCTCGCAAGGCAATTGGTGTCCCATAAATCAGTAAAATTATAACTCTTGTGCTTTCCACAAAATGCAGCTCCCACCCCCTTGGTTGCCCTGCTGGGCTCTCACATTTGTGATGGGGATAATGCTGGTTCTGGGATAATCTCCCATTGTGGCAGCAGATTTTCTGCTAAGTTTTTCAGACCTGTCCAGCATGTAATTTGTAATCAGTGTCTAAATCTCACCAAAGAAAAGCATTAAAATACAGAGAACCGTGTATTATAACTGGAAAACATCTCTTCATCATTTTTGGTATTGAGAGTGCAGCACCATTCTGGAATAAACCCTTTCTGTCTTGAAAAACTTCCAGACCAAGTGGAGGCAGCAAACAAAAGCTTTAAAGGGTAGACACAGAGGGGTGAAAGAGCTTGCCAAAGAACGTACAGAGGTGCAGCAATGTAGTGGGGAGCAAAGGGGAGCCCTGGGGTATGTCTGGCTGTGAGGCACCCCACAGGTTTGTCCTCAGTGCAGGATTCTGTACGTGTTCATGATTTTGCATGAGGCAGAAAATTGAACTTCTCAGTGTCCCCCAGTGATTGTCACATTGATGGATGTTGCTGAGTAAAGCAGGCTGAAAACTATGGAGTAAGAGTCTTTTGAGTGAAAAAATATGAAATGGTTTCATAGAATCACAGAATGGTTTGCGTTGGAAGGGACCTTAAAGATCATTGAGTTCCAATCCCCTGCCATGGGCAGGGAGAGCTCCCACTAGACCAGGTTGCTCAAAACCCCATCCAGCCTGGCCTTGAACACTTCCAGGGATGGGGCGTTCACAACGTCCCTGGGCAACCTGTTCCAGTGCTTCACCACCCTCACAGTAAGGAATTTCTACCTGATATCTAACCTAAATCTACCCTCTTTCAGTTTGAAGCCATTACCCCTTGTCCTATCACTGCATGCCCAAGTCCCTCTCCAGCTCTCTTGCAGACCCCCTTCAGATAGTGGAAGGCTGTTGTAAGTTCTCCCCAGAGCCTTGTCCCAGATTTTGATGATGTACTGGGTGCTTACAGAGCAATATGAAAAAAAGCAATCCTTAGTGACACACTGTTGTGATGGTGCTCTTACAGGCATTTGAGAACCTAACATTCATGAATTTATCTAGCTCACCTCATCTTTTCACTGTTTTTTCCTATGTGGAGGACATGTTCACAGTGAAATATAGTATGGGAGACAGTACATTAAAACATGAATAAATTGGAACATTCTGTACTTCTCTGCAACAGGTAGATCAAAACAAGCCAGAACCTCCAACAAAAGCCTGGCTTTCAGCTCCTTTTCTATTTTTACTGGTGGCATGAAAGGCTAATGAGAACCTTGACAGAAAGCAAGTGCATGTAGCTGTTTGGCTTCATCTCTTTCTTAACAGATACTGAAAGGCAGTTTAGCTAGAGCTCTGAATTTTTGATCTGTGCTTCACCAGCTTGGTATAAAGCCATCACCTGAAATCCTGGCTTGCCTTGTTCTTCTGATGCTCTGCAGCACTACAGCACCCCATTGATTTTCACTGGTAAGATTCTTTTTGCCAGGCAATAAACTGAGGAAGTAACCCATACGTCATAATTTTATTAGAAGTGCTGTGGTAGATTGTAACTATCCACGTTGTCTTTAGTTATTTTGTACCTAGGGAGCAGCTCAGGCAAAAACCTGAGAGTCAGACTCTACTTAGTGAAGGAAAAAAAGTTGGAAAGCATCTGATTTTGTTTGGATTGATTGCTTTATCCATTAAGCTTACATACAGGAAAGCTTTTGTGAATGAGTATCAGGCTGTAGGTAGACAGCACTCAAGAGCTGCTATAGCAGGATGCTTTGCTTATTACCAGACACGCTATGGATGGGGATATCAATTGCCAGGAAAGCATTGAATGGTGAGACAAATGGCTGACCTTGTAATGGGCAGTTTTAGGGACTTGTTATGGACCATTTCCTACATGACTCGGGCACCTTGGCACCAGTCTCATCCCCCGTCGACACTGGAAACCAAAGTGCCTGAGAACCAGAGCCAGCCTTGGCAGCCGGGCTGTTCCTGGCACAGGGCAGGGTCACTTGTAGAGATTGCTTGGGAGCTTCTGTGTGTAAAGAGGAGGAGCTGCGATCTTCACCATGCCCCAAAGGTTTTATCCTTAAATAAAGGTGACAGGTAGTAATAATTTAAAAATAATAATGTGCATTCTAGTGGATAAGGTTGCAAAATGACTGAGCAGAGGTGGTTGGGTCATTAAAGACCTTTATAAGCTTCCTGGGTGCTGAGCTTTTTCAACTTTCTGGTCTGGGTTCTGGAGTGCCAAATGATTTAATTGGCACCAAAAGAGGCAGGGCTGTGCTGCAGTCCTGGTCATTCAATGTGGTAGAGCATAACTTGGGTTTCCTGAGTTACCAAGGTTTTCCTCCAGTTGAAAACAGGACCTAGAGAAGAGACAGTGGGACTTAGCACTTGCCCTGACGTTAAGTTGGGATGTGGCCAGAGTATACATCCAGGGTAGGAGCTGGGGAAATTTCCCAGACACCACGGTTTAGATGTGCCCATGTAAACGCTGTCTGCTTTTCCTGATTTATTTGTTGGTGTCACCTGGGTAAACTTCTACAATGCTAGGCAATACCTTTGAAACTCAATCCCCAACAGAAAATACTTGCATCCCAATTTTAGGCATTTGATCTGAGTACTTCAGTGAGCAATCTGAGGTGATCTGTATAAATTCTCTGGAGTTTCCAGAGGCAATTCAGAGTGTCTGAGCATCAAAACAGAAGCCACTTCTAAAGAATACAGGTTTTTTACATGCCTTTTTCTAAATCTGAAACAATGCAATAATGCTGCTTAACTGCATTGTAGAATTCTTACAAGAACTCATTCGGTGACTGTTATGAGAATCCTGGAACAAAAAGATATAAAACATCTTCACTCTTACTGCAGCTGACTGCATGGAAGCCAGATGGAGGGTAATTCCAGTTAACTGTGGCTCAACAAGAGTATTAGGTTCCTGGATGGTTTGATGTTAGAGGGAGCAAAGCACAAGGTGAAGTTAGTATCAGAGATGATGAGAATGTTGGCTTTGAGCACATGCAACAGAGTAGAGCTGATGATATTTTTCTAGTGGTTAGGAGGTGGCAGTGAGGCCTTCTGTCTAGGTGAGGTCACTCGGTCTCTGCATTAAGAAATGAAATCTTATGCAACTTCTGACCAGCTTGAAAAGTTTCTTGAAGCGTTGAATCTTTTCAGCCTGGGTTTCATACAGCGAAATGGAACAGTGAAATTCTGATCTGGAAAGGGATCTCATGTTGTCACTGTGCATATAATACATGTGCTTTTTGGCTAATACTTCTTGGGTTTGCTTGCATGTGATTGAACTTGATGTTAAAGTTCCAGACGCATCCATGATTTTGTTAGTTAGAAACCTAAAACCAGTTTACAAACAGAAAGCATCCTCTCCTGTTGTCATGATTCTTTTTAATGCATCAATAAAAGATGATAGAAATTTTTTTCTAGACAACATGTTTTTCATGCACTGAACTTCACTCATACTGTCATTTCTTCAAAAGGAAAAAGAAAGTTTAGTGTGGTTTTGCTGGGTGCAATCATCAAATCATTAACATAAAAAAAGATAAAGCAGAAATGAAATGGAAATAATTTAAATGAATCATATTTAAAGATTTATCATGTATCTGCCTTATTACTGTTTGTCTTTTTCTTTTCTAACTCTAATCTCTGACTCCATTGCAAAAAATGGAAAGCTTTTCTCCTGTTTCCACCTTCTAGAAATCTGTGTGGTAGACAAAACATAAAGGCACATGCACAGAACTCTTGATGAATTAGCATCCTATTTGATTTTAAAGGCTCCATCAGGAGACAAACCAGAAATAGTCAATTATGAAATTATGTCTTTATATGTAAATTACCTACCAGATTATCTCAAAAGCAGGTTGAATCCCAAGGAAAATTATATGCCCTTATACTTGTATATCCAAAGCACGTAACATAACCTTTCCTTTAAACTTTTATAGTGATTAAATGTAAACTCATTGTATTTTTTGAAGTATCCATAATTGAGATTACAGAAGTGTGACAGCAATTCCTCTTTTAGGAAAGTATGTTGCTTTGCATTAATCATACTTGGTTGCAGGGAGAAGAGTGGGTGTGACTTTTCAAATTAAGCAGCCACAGAGAAAAACACTTAGTGATTTTCTTCAAGTAAGCTAATGTTTTGAAATTATTTTAATTTGAAAGCAAACAATCTTGAGATCTGGGTTGGAGAAGGAGGAGCAATGTTTTATTTTTATTCTCATGTAGTGTTCCAGCCTCTTCTGATTTTTATTGCACTGAAAAAATTCATTAACTTAATTGAGTTCATTGGAAATAGTAACAGAAGGATGACAGACGCATTTGTCGACCCTCTCCCTAATGAGGGAGCATTGTCTCATTCAGTAGTTGCCCAGTGCCATGTGTGTGTGTGGAAGGAGTACAGTGGTGGTCCCACTCCCTCTGCCTCTTAATGAGCAGAACACATCCCCCACTTCATCACCAGTCTGTAAATAATAGCTGCAAAGATGGTCCCACTGGTCCCCCGCTGAGGGTGGCAAGAACCATCTCTCTGGTGCCTGTGTGGGGGCTTCGTTCTCTCGGCATCCAGATCAAACAACTTTCAGTAGGACAAAACTCACGTAGAAAAATAACTGAGTTGAAAAAAATCAAGAGGGGTGAGGGGGATGTTTCCATCTGGAGGCAGGAGGCGGATGCCTTGGTCCTCCTGTGCCCCCACATCTCTGAGCAGCAGGCAGTTGGCATCACTGCTGCTGGCCCCCTCCAGTTGTGCCTTTCTCTGGCTGCCTGTATTTACAGTTGCAAGCTCTTTTCAGGCTTTTACTGTGTGTTTGCAGAGTGATGTGCATGCTGCCTTCTGATACCTGTCTGGGCCTCCAGGTGCAACTGGTCTGTGAATCATAATTTTATACACCTGAGTAAAAAGCATCACCTGGAAAAGGAGGTTTTCTTGGCGAGATCCATCCAGTGTGAAGTTTTTGCTTTATGCTGGGCTCATGCAGCAGAAGCTGACTAGACAGAAGACTGAAATAATCATTCAGGCATTTAATTTTTTTTACTTACATGGATCATCCTTTTAAAAAAAGTAATAAATTTTCAGTTAATTTCAAAGCTGAAACTGAAGACACTTATTTTTATTTTAATCTCTCCTTACCTAATCACAGACATTCAAGGAGACAGCCCAGAGATTAGGAATGGGTGCAGGGGAGGCGGGGTGTTGTCCTGTGTGGCACATCACTCCCCTGAGGTTTGGGCAACCTCCACCCTCTCCCACCTGCAGTCCAGTGTCTCAGTTGCGTGCATTGGGGCAGCAGTGCAGGTGTGGGTGAAGGCAGCTCTTCTCTCACATCAAGCCACACACAAACCTCCAGAGGTCCAAGTTTGTCTCATCATTTACGGTTTCAGCCTGAATGTTGAAAACAGCTGCTAACCTGTCCACAGGCATGGAAAAAAAAAAGGGGGATTTATGTATTTTAGTCAACTTGATTTAAAGGGGTAAGAATTATTGTGAGACAAGGAGGTACCAGCTGTGCTTCCTTGTAGAGAAAGAACCACCACATGGCTGCAGTTGACTGCTTCTGGCAAGCAGATCCAAAGTGCAATAATGTGTGTGTTTTGTATGAAACACGGGGGATTGGCCATGAAAAATGCCGAGCAGCTCTGCAGGGGCAAGGCACGCTCAGCTTTCCTTGCTGCTGAGCCCAGTGCCCCCAGGGTGCTTTAGCTCCTGGGACCTTGGTTTACCACATCTCCCCCCTGCAGCAAAGCACAGAAACACATCCTTGACGTTAAAGCATCTCCTAAGTCTTATATAACTCCTGAAATACAAGCATATGCGTTTAAATGCTCTCCTGAGTGACACGCTCACAGCACATGCCAGCAAGCACGTATTTAATTTCATGCATTTGGTGAAATGTTGATTTTGTTTTATATATTTTTTGTGCCTGGTAAGAAGGAACAGGTTTGTTATTCAATTTTTCCACAACTTTCTGTATAGGGAGTGTTGAAAAGAAGGACTCTACACAGTTAGAAGCTTTGCTATCTACTGAATCTAATTACTTCCCCTTGCAGTTTTTAAAAATCAATGGTGATTTCCAAATGAGTGTGGTATATAATAAATTCGGTTATTTTCATGGCAGTTTGTATCTTTAATATCTGGCTGCAAGATAAGAGGTGACGATTGGGCGTGATGTATAAGAGAAGATCATCAGTCCTGGTGCCTGGTATCCCCTTGACAATGAACAAGCAGTTACATTTTTGCATTAGAGAAGGAACGTGTATTCCTGAATAGGAGATGCTACTGTACAGTCCCAGCTCAGCAGAAGACACCTTGGCTTTGCTGGAATGTTGCATGAGCATGGCCTTACTGGAGCAAGGGAGGATTTTGAGGAGCTTTCTCATGCACCTTTCTTCACAGTTAACACCAGCTTCCCCCTCGCACGAGGTGTGCACTTTCCCAATTTAGATTGGGCTGATCATTACAGACTTAGTTCAGCAAAGCTTTTAAGCATATCCTGAACTTCAGTGTGAAGATAATGAGCATGCTTTGATGCTTGTGGGTTCATCACTGTCCTACCTGCCCCACTCTGACTTGAAGCAACATAAAACTATTACTGAAGCAATAGAGCTACCATGCTTCAGATGTGTCTTGGTCTGACGTTTCCAGGAAGTGCGGGGTGGACCTGTTCAGCATCTGTTGCCCAGTTGGTGCTGCCTGTGAGCAGCAAATCTGGCATGTCCAGAACAGCTCCTGGTAGTTTTCTGTCCTGGAAATCCCACACTGGAGTGTTAGATGCGTAAAAATCAACTTGTTGCAATTTCTGATCTCCAGATGAATGGCAGTATGTACTGTAAGAGAGGAAGAGAAAGCATGGTGTCTTAGATCTCACTGCGGGTGCGCCCTCTTTAATATTTATATCAGTCACAGAGGAAGGAGACTTTGGCCTTATTGTTAGCTGGTAGGTATGAACTGGTAGCACACCTGTCACTAGGAGAGAACGTGTTAAATTTGCATCAAGGACTGGTCAGTTTTTATTAGTGTCATATAAAATTGTGTTAGTCATCAGGTAGCTGAAAAAGACCACTAACCAAAGTCCTTATAGCCTTTATCAAATATTAGAAACGTCATTGTAAAGCATCTGATCCCTCTGTTGGGCCTCTTGCCCACAGAACTGCTGGTATTTTGTAAAGAACGTCAGCATTAATGTGTCAGGTCTGGCCCTCCTAATGTACGTCTGAAATAGCTTCAAAACAAGTTTTTGTGAAATTTGTGTGAGGGAAAGATTAGGGATCCTGGGAAGGATCCAGAGTAAGCTGCAAGGACTTGAGTCTGTCTGATTTGGGACCTGTGGTGCTTCAATATGCAAGTTCATGTGGGATGGTGCCCATTAGTCTGGGACACTTGGGGAGACCCTTGGATTTATCATGGATTTGAAACTTCTGGGTTTACGGCCTCTGCCAGAGCCTTGGTGTTAATCTAACATTAAAAAAATTCTTTAAAATAATATACCGATATCTAAAATTTAAGAGGAAGAAAAACAAAGGAAAAAAATGAGACTTTTTTTGATAGTAACGCTATGATAAGAACTCCTAAATTAATAGAGGTGGGCCAGTTTATACCAGCAGAAGTTTTGTCCTAGGGTCTCCATGGGGAAAGATGTAATGTTTCCACTTTTCTAAAAGTTATATTACTGGCATAGCAAGATTTTTGCTTTTGTCTTTTTAAATAATGTCCACCAGGTCTGGACAGGAAACCTCGTTTCACCATTTGGCATGAATATGCACGGGCGTTGATGAACCATGAAAGGGCTTGTTACTTAATACCTGCTTTTAGAACAGGAAGCTTCTTGGAAGCTGTCTCAAGTGATGTGGTAAGAAAATGCCAGGAAAAGTGTATTTTCATTGTGGACAAGCAGCATGGGGAGGTCATTCTCAGCCAGGTTTCTGGTGACAGTTTAATATCTTAGTGCCATGACAGAGGAAGAGGATTTTGTAGAAGAGCTTCATGTAGGCCTAATGGTGTAGAAGAAGGAAGAAGGCAGGTTTTGGAAACAGGTCTGTATGGATGAGCAGTAGCAGAAGAGTGTCTGTGTGCCTCTGGAAGCTGGCCTTACACCAATAAAAGATCTCTGTAGATGGAAAATTCAAAATTGAAAGAGCTTGGGGGTGTGGTATGGCTCTGCTCATCCTCACCAGCTGGTCAGGCAGCAGGATGGGTACCCAGGGAGATGTGGTGGGAGGCTTGAGTCTGTCAGCCCTCCAGACCTCCAGCAGCTGTTCCCCAGATGGCCCTGCAGCTGGGATTCCAGTGTCCACATGGGACTGTGCCTTCCCTGGGTCTTCTGCTTGTACTGAGAAGTGCAGTCAGCAGTAGGAGTAAGGCAGCCCCTTCAGGTATCATTGTCTTTATTAAAACAGTGCAAATAATCAAGATTGTGGGGATTAGGGTTTTTTTGGGGTTTTTTGTTGTTGTTGTTGTTCTGTTGCAAAGTTTTGAACTGAAGTATTAAAACTTTCCTATTTGTTTTTGTTTTGCAAAAATGAGAAATACAGGATGGCCATGACGTCTTACATTCAAAATCTATACCGATAGAAATGCATGTAATTGCATATACTCATTTCTTTTGGACACGAGGGAATTCTTCTTGCTCGTCTTTAAAGGTCATTGTCCCTAGTTTGCCTAATAACAAAATATTAATTAGTATAACTAGTATAATCCTCTTTTATCCCTGAGAGTCTTTTCAAGCCTGCATAACCTTGCAAGCTTACTGCCAAATTTTTAGTGAGTACAAAAGAAGCCTTAGATTTGTGGCCATGATCATTTCTTACGATGTAAGTAAATGAAATGATCAAAATGCACAAGGAGCGTCTGACATTAATTGCATGAAATACAGTTCTATTGAGAGTTAAACAGAAGAGAAATTCACTGCTGGAGACTCCTCGTCTTCAAGATTGATGATATGTGGGACAACAGCCTTAAAGTTCATTACTTAAAGTTCATTGGAGGCTGCTGACAAGGGAGGCCATCTCGATGAAATGCGCTCTTCATGTGGGATTTCCTGGTTTCCTAAACGGGGCGTGGGTTTTAAAGACGAGCGTGTTAATAGAAGTTAGATCTTTTGGGTTTTCCTTATGGTCTCTGTAATCCCCAGGAAACCTGTGCTGCTGCCTCATGTTCTTGGATTCAAAAATGAGGTGATGCAGGTAGAGACAGGTGCTTAATGCACTCATTTAAAAAAATGACATTTCCATTCCTGTTTGGAAGCAAAAGCACCAAGCTTATTAGTGAAGCTTATTAGTGCTCAATTAACATAATATATTGCAGTTATTATTCTCAGAATGATACCAGACATCCCCCTTGGAGGGGGTAAATTGAATCCTGATAACTGGCATTTAAACAAAACTGGAAACCAGCGGTTAATAATAGGCAGTAAAAATACAGAGTATCATTGTTCCTCTTCTGAATTCACTTAAGTCTGGTTGTGGGTGAAGAATTAACCACAGACTTCCATCTTTTGTTAAGAAAAAGTGAAAAACAAAGAAAACCTTAGACTGAAATAATCATTATACTTCTTAACATGGTTTGCTGTCAGTACAAAGATTAGAGAGAAGGAGGAAGGTTTTATGGTCCTTGGCTTAGCACTTGATGGACACTTATGGACTTTTATCGGGCATTTCTTGCCAAGCCCTGCTCTCATTTTCTTAGAAGACAAGGATGATCATTTTTCAGTCTGCTGCAATCTCCTAAACCTCTTAATGTGATCCTGTAGTGCTAATACAGAGGGGGGAAAAAAGTGTGTTCCAGCTAGAGCCTTAGGCAGAATCCTCTGTGTCCTCTGCAACATGATGCTGAAAAAGTCCAATGTTACGTTAATGCCTCAGAAAGAGAAATTCAATGGCGTCTGTGTTGTCCACAAATCAATATGATTTTCAGGCTTCTGAACAGAGCTTAGAAGTGTTTGGCTGTTGTAATGAACAGTTTATGTGAAAGTATTTTTCTGTATATCTGTGTTTTTTCCATGATTCCTAAAGCACATTCTTTTGAACAAAATCGTTATTACAGATACAGGAAGTTTGAAGACATTCAAGTGAAGTGTATTTAGTCAGTTCTTCCTGATGCCTAAAGGAGAGGTTTCCACGGCGAGCTGCCAAAGTTGTCTACATAGGTTGCTGTGCTCAGTAGGCTTAGCTCAACGCAGCAAATGCTCGGGTTGGGACCAACCTGTTGCTTCCCTTAGAGAGCACTTGGGTGGGAGGTTGTCCCCTTGCTTCACCCAGGGTACCTCTCTATTACACGGGGCACTACTCAAGTAAGATTTGGCATAGAAAATTTTGGAGAACTACCCTTGGTTTAAAATGTAGTCTCTTCTAGAAAATGCCAGCTGGAAAATTTGTCGGTTGGAAAACTGGAAAGTATAAAGGGAAAGAAAGCTGAGTTGCGAGACCTGTTAAAGATAAAATAGTGATGTGTCTGAGGATATTTAGTTATTTTCATCATATAAAGGGAAAGAAAGCTGAGTTGCGAGACGTATTAAAAGATAAAATAGTGATGTGTCTGAAGGTATTTAGTTATTTTCATCGCACTTAAAATGCAACTAAAATAACTTATTAGGTTCTTTCATGTCTAACGTGAGGTAATGATGACAAATAGATGGCAGGGAGGAGCCGCCTTTATGGGCCAGTAGTGATCACAGTCTCTTTGGCACCACACTTTTCCGAGGTCCTTACTCACCGCACGCTCACATTCAGCAAGATGTTTGATGCCACGCTTACATCCATTAAAGCGCACTTAAACATATGATTAAGTATTTTATTAAATAGAAACCTTGGCTGAACTGAGGCGGTCAGTACCAAGGCAGCCTTTACTCTGATGTGCTGGATTCACCCCACCTTCAGGGCTGCGTGTCCTCTGTGCAGCAGCTTCACAGGGTGTTGAAGGCTTGATTAGTGTTTGTGAAATGATTTGAAATCAGTGGAAGGAAGTTGTCGCAGGAAGGCAAAATATTACAAAATATGTCTGTTCTGCTGTACTTGTTAATAGGTTCTGGGATCCCTTGGAGATGGAAAGTGTTACATAAATGTGAATTTTTAATTATTTCATGCAAAGGTACTGCAGACCTACTTCTATCTGATTAACATCTATGCTGTTTAATTTCAAATATTTTTCAATATCATTATTGGACAAATTGAAACTACAGACACAGCCTAATTTGTTGTTTTATATTGATGATAAAACTCAGTAATTATTTTTTATGTAACTTAATAAAGATTATGTGCATGTATTAATTATGAATAAACCTGTACAATGGAATAGGTCGCAAGTGTCCAGTAATTCAGTGATTAAAATAACAAAGCACAGTGGAAAGCAGCATAAATAAACCGAGACCCATTTTTAATTAATATCAGTCTCTTTTGAAACATATCGTGCAGGTCTGAGAGTGGTGCTGCCGATGTCCATTGCAGTCTAATATCCTCTTTTGTGTGGTTCCAATTTGCATGAGATTTACTTGGGAATTGATTCTTCTCCAGCTCTGCTAGCTGCTATTTTGGGAAGACAAAAGGGACCAAGTATGGTGCTGTAGCTTGAGCACAGGGCAGGATTTCAAGAGCTGAACCCCGACAGGCTTTGTATGGCTCTCAGGCCGCTTTGTTTTCCTGAGCTGCTGCGGTCCGAATGCTGAGTTTGTGAGCTTTCTATCTTAGAAAATAGAAATAATAATTGTTCAATTATTATTTCTAAAAATAGAAATTATAGAAAGTCCAATTTTCATTGGACCCCAGGCATTTAATAATCTTTTAATGATTTCTGCAAGTTTTGAAGATGGGGAATTGCAACTTCTTTATACCATGTGAAGCACAAATAAGTGTCTGTATGAGGTTCTTACTCCTGCCCTGGCAGCCCTGTTGCCGGTGCAAGGAGTGGGACCCTGAGCAAGGAGCACCTGAGCCCCACTGGGGCAGCTCTTCCCTACCTGGAAACCCAGCTGCCTCCCCAGGGTCCTGTGGAAAGGGTGTGAAGTGTGTTGGAGAGGAGGAAAGGGGATGTAAGGGACATGGATTTAGTAAGGAGAGTTATGGAGAAGAGTTTCTCGGTAAGGTTCGAGAAAAGGCTGTGACATTGAAGAATTGTCATTCAATTATGCTCATGGCCTTTCCAGCCCCAGCGTGGTGGGATCTGGGGTGAGAAAAGAGGGCTTTGAGTCACCCAAGGCTCCTGTGCCCCATCGTCTGTTTGCTTTATGCTACGGGTCCTAGCACGGTGCTATGGCAGGTCACCCTATTGAAGTGGCTTTCCACATGGAGCTCATTGCATTTTATTTCCATAAGGACTGCAGTCTTTTGGGTGTTTTCCCTTCTGACCCTGTCTGAAGCTAGCTTTTCATGTAGGTGTGAACCTGGCTGTGTGTGCATGTAACACCAACTTGACAAGCCTGTGAAGGGGTACAGGTACGGTACCAGTCATGTCAAGGGCACCACCCAACAGAAGATCAAAGGTGGGAAGTGTAGTTTACACCATAGCCTTTGACATCTCTGTTGAGTTTGCAGCCAAGTTTGTCAGGCAGTGCTGGTGGAAAAGCGATTTTTGGGATATAAGAGCTATTTAGAAGCATCAGCACAAAAAAGATTACAAATTTGAAGTGGCTAAAGGGGTAAAATCTAAATAAACAGAAAGAAAAGCTCAGCTGAAAAATTGAGGGTGTTGTGACAAGGTTTCTATACAGTCTTCAAAGTAGAAACATAATTCTAGCACCATCTGAGTCTCTAGGAGAGGCCAATCCTGCATGGTCCAGATTCTTGTAGGAAGCAGAGCTTCAGTGGGAACTGAGATGACGGAGCTCCTGGCAGGATGAGACCAGGAGCTGGAATGTTTCACAAGTGGCTCTTTTTGCTGTTAGCAACCAGCTCGTCTTTGACGAGTAGGAAAATAAAATGAGTGATGTGCTTTTCTGGTTCAAGGGAAGAGTTTTAAAATGTGATGGAGAGCTGCCAGGATAGGAGCAGCACTCCTCCCTTGCTTTGCTTTTGATGTGCAGCAAAGATGAAGGCATTGCCTTGAAAGAGTCTCCTGCACTGGGCAGACAGGACAAGATGAAAGGGAAGTGGGAAAACAGTCCCAGTTTAGAGCATGGCAAAGGCATTGTGCAGAATAGCCTCTGTAAAATGTGTCATGATAGGAAATCAATTTTGAATTACACTATGTGACGCATACTGTATTTTCCATCCTTCATTATAATGAGCAAGCACACCCTTACATAATGATGGCTTTTTAAGAGATTGCCTTTGGCTGAATTTACTGCCAGACAGATCTATCCCATGGCATTTAAACTTCATAATGCTACAAAATGTGCAAGCTGGCTGAAGCGGTGAAAGGATGCTTGTAAAACTTGATGCCAGTGAGGGCCATCTTTCTTCTGCTCTTACACCTCATTGATCTCTTGCAATGGGTGAAAACCAACAGAAACCGATGGCACAGATTGTAGGAGTTGCATTTTACCTCCCTTTCTTTGTACCGTAACAGCAGCAATGCTGCTGTAACAGGAAAGAGGGGTTTTCCTTGGCATTAAGGTTCTGTGTCCATGTAGCATGTCCTATGTGTCTGTACCAGCAAGGAAGGGTGAATAGTTGGTGTGGCTGAGCATGCACAGGTGGTGACAGTTGTTGGAATAACTTTGCACAACACTGAGTGGAGGAGCTCATGTTGTCCGTGTGGAAATCCCCAAATGGTTTGGAATTGACTTGCTGAAAGTTGTCAGCATGCAACGTCTGCAGTTTCACATTCTTCCTCAAGATGTATGGACATATTTTCCGGTGTTATCCCCCTTTCAAAGCACAGAAGTGGCCCTGACTGAGCCTCTCGGGAGCAAATGGAGTGGGAGACATGCTCGTCTTCCTGCACATTGCTTCCTCAGCCTTGCAGCTGAGACTGCCAGCAAAGATGCAGGGTGTGATAGTGGCTTTTAGTACGTGGGCACCTGTTCCTTCCAAAGCCTGTGGATGGATGGAAATAATTTCATGGAAGCCAGATATTGCATGTGGAGAATAACTTTCAAAGGCTGGATTGGAACCAGACCACTATGGAGAGAGCGCTGTACTAGTTGGTTCCTACCTTCCACCAGCCAAACAAACACGCTTTCAGATGAAATTGCACTGAATTGTCCTCGTTGTTTTAGGGCGTATTCATAATTGACGTGACAGATGAGATTTTCACATTTTCTGTATTTTTGTTGCTAACTCTCTATGAATAACATGGTGAAATGCTCTCCTCTTCCTTTCTTTCCAGAAATCGAAGTAATATTTAATGAATATGAACTCCCTTTCAGCTTGGGTGACATTTTCAGCAGTGCCCAAAATGAAACTCAGTGATTGATTTAATTCTGGAAATTTCAGCTGAAAATGGCTAACCAGCCAAAATTCACCCTGGAACATCAGAATGCTTCTCACTGAATCGTGTTATGACCCTGCTCAGCATGAGATGCTGATTCATGAAAATAGAAAAACTGAGGACCCAATTCCTGGTTCTATATAGTGAATTTAAAAGATAATTTAAATTAGAAATGTTTTTGAGTTTCCATATTGGAATCTAAGCTGGACTCGGTTAGATTATTCACTCGTTTTGTGAATGCTATGAAAAATGTTGATATTTGTTCTATGCTTGTCCATTGAAGTGAGGAGGTATCTCCTGGGTCTGAGATGGGTGAGAGGTCCCCAGCATGGACCCTTGTCCTGCGAGCCGTACAGGAGCCCTTCAGCGTAAATATATTCTGCAGCCCTTCTTCACTGGCTCTTTAAGGGTTACTTCCCTCGTGTTGTGAAGGTCAAAATGCCAGGAGGAAATTGAACATAACTTCTTGACATTTGAGATCGTGAATTTTCCTTTCGAATAAGAGCAGTAAATTTGCAAGTTAGTAAGAATAAAACTCTCAACCCTTCAGATGGGTGGGGGAGTGGGGGCGAGTAATTAAATCCTCCAGGTCGAGCAGTCCTCACTTGTCTGGTTGGATTTTGGTGAGCTGCCTGAGCTGGTGCGTCCAGAAGCACGCCGCTGTTTGTGTTGCTTCCCAAAGCACGACTGTTATGAATCCCCCAGTGACAACAGCGGGCTGGGACGTGCTGCTCAGCTCTGGCAGATTGATCGTCTCGGCTGGCCCAGGCACTACCCTCTGAGTCACTGCCTGTTTGCTTAGCATGGAGGGGTGGGTATATGTCACTTTATCCCTTAGAAATGTGGTGAGCAATAGAGACCGGAGGATGCTTAAGTGCAGATCTGGGTTGTACCTGAACTTCTCCTGTTCTCATCATCCTCCCTGTCCCCTCTGTGCCTTCGTCTTGTCTCAGCCGGTCCAGAGGGCTACAGGGTTTGTGTTTGTGAAGTGGTGGGGACAGGACTTTGGCTTACTCACCAGGACATGCAGTGTATGCAAGGCTGCCCTCTCCATCCTAACATGAACAGGTTTGTGTGTGTGATCTCTTAATGGGGAAGGAGAGCTGCCACCAGAATCACAGAATCTTCTAGGTTGGAGGGGACCTTAAAGATCATCTTGACCAACTGTCAACCTAACTGACAAAAATAGACACCCACACAACAAACAAGGAGCATCATCACTAAACCATACCTCCCAGCATGACATCAACCCGTCTTTCGAACACCTCCAGGGATGGTGCCTCAACCACCTCCCTGGGCAGCCCATTCCAATGTCCGATAACCCTTTCAGTGAAAAAATTTTTCCTAATATCCAGCCTGAACCTCCCCTGGCGCAACTTGAGGCCATTTCCTCTTGTCCTGTCGCCTGTGACTTGAGAAAAGAGACCGACCCCCATCTCTCTATACCCTCCTTTCAGGTAGTTGTAGAGAGCAATAAGGTCTCCCCTCAGCCTCCTCTTCTCCAGGCTGAACAACCCCAGCTCCCTCAGCCTCTCCTCATAAGACTTACTCTCCAGACCCCTCACCATCTTTGTCGCCCTTCTCTGGAGCCAGCATTGCTTGGCATGTGCTCACATGGTGTGATGAGGAAAGTAGTTCCCATACCCCAGCATAAGGTTTATTAATCATCATCATATTGAGAAAGCCACTGAACTTAGGCTTAGGAGTACATCCGGACCAACAATGTGGTTGAGACTGTTCTCTAGCAGTGAGGGAGTCTGGAAGGTCCAGGTCTGTGCTGATGCCATGGTTTAGTCTCCAAAGCAGGGTGGCCACATGCAAATTGCTCATGGGGAATGGTCCATGGCCTGTCCTGCCCTGCTTTGAAATTGTTTAGGAAAGTGCTACTCAGCCCAAGCCAAAATCCTGCCAGGCACCATTTATTCAACAGCAGAGAGCATTGACTTCCAACCTGCACTTAGTTTACTCATCAAATGCAATCTGTGTAGTCTGAGTTCAAAGAAATGGCTGCATTATGGGCAAACCTTCTACTTTAGCTTCTGGAGGAGGTGAGAGGAACTGGCTGCTCCCCAGCTTTTGCAGAGTCCAAGAGGCCAAACTCCACGACATGTCCTGCAAAGTGGGCAAGGAGATCGGAGCTGTCTGAAGAGAAGCATGGGACATGGGCTTTTACCAGTCTGACTGGGCTCCAAAAGTGCTGCGCCAATGCAGAATAGTGTGGCTATTTTATTAGAATTTTCCCAGGGAAGCACGGAGTGGATAGTGAGGGGGTCTGGAAGCAGAAATGGGCTGTTTGATCCGCTTGTGTAAACAAGTGGTAAATCTAAAGCCAAATTCAGATCTGGTTTGCAGCACATAATCCCCCTTGGCTTAACTAGGGTTAACGAGGTCTAACCCTGGGCTGGTAATGGTCCCGGAGAGGACTCTTCTCGTCTCTGTAACGGACCATAGATTTTGCCCTGCTCACTGATAATTATTTTGACAACAGTGCTGGGTCCAGAGCCAGAGATCTATCTGTTCTACATAACAGAACAACTTTTCCATTTTATGTATGTGTTTTACATTGCTATTTTTGTTAACACTGGAGTTATCCAATCAGTCTCTTCCCATTCCAATTTCTATAGGTATTTGCAGTACAACTGTATTGCAGGTACAAATATGGCAGCATTTCTTAGAAAGCATTTCTACTGTCTTCTGTGTGGGGTTCCCCAAGATTTTGAGTGGGTTTTGTTATCCCTTCCTACACGTGTGTTCCAGCTCACAGTTACCACTTCATCCCCTTCGTCCTTATGGGGTCATTGGTCTGCTCTGAGCAAAGCAGGGAGTCTCCCTGGCTCCTGGTCTAACGTGGAAGCATAGGAATAGGAGGCTCCTAAATGGGACAAATATTAAGTTATGTATTTTCTAAGAACTACTTCTATCTACTTTCCTGTATGGTGTCACATCTTCCAAGATTTTAACGACTTCTTGTTTTCTTTTCAAAGACAAATATTTCCTTTCCTTTTACATGCTTCATGCAGGTTTTCAGAAACACGCAGGGGAGTTTGAAACACCAGCTGTTTCCTTTCAAAATCTCTTTGAAGGTCCCTGTGCCACATACTCATTACTCAGCTCCCGGGTAGCTGCAGGGTCCATGCTCCGTGCAGACTGCAAGGAACAGTTTCCAGCCTCTCAGCCTCACCCAGGGGTACCTGGGGCTGTCTTGTCTCCAGCTGGTGACAACTCAGTCATCCTGGTCCCAGTCGTGATGGAAGCAAGTAAGATATATATGACTGACATAGATAAAATATCCTGTTGCTTGTGCCCTGTGAGATATGGCTTCATGTTAAAGAGCAGGAAGGCAAAACATTCATTAACAGTGAGAAAATGCATTCCTATGCAATTTGCAGTCAGAATTTGGAAAAAAAATATATAGGAGAGGTGGAAATTATCACAGCTGGCCTGTCCTAAAGAACGAAGGGCTACAACAGATAAAATGTGCTATTCACACGTTCAAAAAGTCCTTCAAAAGGTCTAAAGCCACCTGCTAAGAGCAGCCATTGAGGAAATGTAGGAATGGTAATGCTGGACTTGCTCCTGGAAACATCCTATTGCAGTCATGGGAAGACTGTAAATGCTTGTCAGGATAATGTCCCTACTGGCCCCTGGCACATTTCTGGGCATGCCCTGCATTTGGGGTCATTACTGGGCATGCTGGAGCTTCCCCCGTGAGCACTATTCCCACTCCTGTGGCAAAGACTCATCTGGTGTCCCAACTGCATTGGCACTGCCCTTGCCTGGGCACAGCCCACCATTCTGGGGTGATTGTTCCCACAGAGGTGGCCAAACCTCCCTACCGGCTCAGTGCCAAATCTTTATACAGCCAAGAGCCTTGAGTTGTGTTTGAAGCTGAGAAGAGGCAGACTGTAACTTGGTCTCTCCATGAAGGGGGTGGAATTATGTGGGCAGGTGATGGGGTCCTTGGCTGTGAATGTTGGCCTCCACGTTCCCACCTAATTCCCTCCATCCTTCCCTCAGTTCCACAGAGAGGATTTAAAGTGCTCTGGCTACTGCTGTGTGGTTGCAGCTCTGCAGCTCAGCCACTGAGGCCATCCTGGCATCTCAGCTCTCTCTGAACTTTGTAGCCACCATAGAGGCATGGGTTGGCTGTGTCCGTGCCGGTGTACCTGTCACCACACAGTGCAGGAAGTATTCCCCCTGAATGATGCTCCGTCGTTAAGAATATTAGCACCAGGTGTAACTATTAAAGCACAATTATGAAATATTTGTTCTAGTGATGAATTCATAGCATTGCTTTTGTTGTTCTCAACAATGGTAATCGCCTGGGTCTCTGGAAGACCCTGCAGCTAAGAGATAACCATGGCCTTTCTACAGCAAATATGCCTATGGGTAACTTTTTATGCGTATGCAACCTCATTAAGCCATCTGTGGAAAATTAGACTGCTTACTGCATAATTGTTTGCAGGAGCAGGAACTGGGTTCATCGCCTTTCTAACAAAAATTGTGTATCTGTCTAGAGACTGATGACTTTATTTTAATTTGCATCAAGGCCATGGTAATGAAGTAGGCTTGATGAAAATGAAAAGCAGACTACGAGAACCTGGCATCAGTAGTGAACTACTGATAACATGGTCTCATTTTCAGTTCATCCTGAGACTAGTGCATGGAAAGTATCAGCTCCTTACTTGTATTCTGAGAACATCAGTCTTTTAAAGATCTGTATACCAGAACTGATGCTGTGTGCTCACTACTTATACTCTTATATACAAGTACTTTCTTTTTAAAGAAAACATTTACTAGAAATTTCCTTTTTTTCCCCTTTTCGAAAGGAAGGACAGTCCTTAACACTTGACTATGCTTGAGATGGTTTCATTCCCAGCTTTTCATCTCTCTGATACTGCAGTTTGCTCATGGCATAAAAAGGATCTTGATCCTTCCCTTCTCCTACTCTGTGTGTATTGTCTTCATGGGTTGTCTTGTCCTTGGGAAGTGTTAAATTCTTGGGCTCCAGCTAATGCAAGCAGAGGTTGCCAATGGAGGGCCCCAGACCCTCGTCCCAAGTGCAGCCTGACTTTGGTCACCTGCAGAGAAACCTATAGAAAGGAGACTTCTGATCAGGCAATGCACGGTGCGCTTGGGTGTTTACCGTGATGTGTTTGGTAGATACCAAAGTTTGGTGGCTTAGGTAGGCCAGCAGAGAGGTTAGAAATATATGGATGGTCGTTACATGATCAGCTTTTACCTAAACTGTTGGAAATCTTCCTTCATGCCATAGTTAAAAACCTGTGCTGTTTTCCAAAGTGTTCATCCTTTAATTCAGTGTGTGCTGTGCTACTGGCCGTAAACGTGTTGGTTTGCTACTAATGGCAAAACTCTGAGTGGAGGAAACTCAAAGGCACCCAAGCAGCTCAGTTCTCTGAAGGTGCTGCGGGTGAGATTGATGGATCCTACTTCAGAAGTTTACAGCATTTACACCTGCATCTGGGCTCATCAGGAATCTCTTTGTTGTTAATTACGAGATACAGACACTCAGTGAGTGATGCATCTGATTGTTTTTAGACATCTCCTTCAAGTAAGATGAACTGCCCCCTATATCACCCCATTTCTCTGTTTTCTCCTTTGATTCTGTTGTAAGCCATTTGCAGCCAGTGAAGGAAAGCTACCGAATGTTGGCCTTTCCAGTTATCTTCCAGCGTCCCACTGCGAAGGGAGAGCTTGCACCCCCCCCGGCTCTATGCAGAGTGAAGGCTCAGCAGGAACCCAGGAGTTAGGAACATCCCAAAGAGTTCTTAACTGAAAAACCAGTGATCAAAACCTACAGCTGAATGTATTCCCCAGCCTGCATGGTGCCGTTGGGCTTTACTACTTTCTGTGCAGTGCATCTTTGCAACCTGCTCTATTTCCCTCACTTACTTTTCTCCTGATTTACTTGATCATGGAGCATCTTTGACTTGGAAAGAAGCAGGGAGAGAGACCACAGCAATCCGCACTCTTCCACTCTACATGCTGTTTGCAGCTGAAAGGGAAAAGCTACTCGAGGTGGAAACCTCCTAGCTTGCATTTTACCACCACATGCAGCCATATATTACAGTCAGGGAAATAGATATTGGAAATGGGGCACTGATTTATTTCATACCTCTTGTGAGGCTACCATGGATTGAAATGGAAGCACACAAATAGAGCAGCACCATTAGAGGGCCTTAATAAATATTAATATAAACGTGTGCTTTCCTGCTAAGAAAGAGTGACTGGTGAGCAGAGTGCATGCTGGCAGCTGTGCACAAATTAAGCTTTTCCATTGGCTGAGCTTGTGTGTGGCCACAGAATTACACAGGGAAAGGAGAGGCACCAAGGTGGGCAGATGCTCCCTAAATGTCATCACACCAAGGACTCCATCCATTCTCTGTAATTAATATGAGACGCATCTTTGGTTTTCATTTTTACTTTTTGATCTTTTTATGAGTGGGGCTTGGTTTGATATTATTTAGTAAACTTTAGGACATGATGATTTGCCAAATTTACTGATGACTGCCAATAATTTACACCAAATCTGGCAGTTATTGCCAGCAAGAGAATACATTATACACAAATGTAGGTAATTATACAGTTTCCGATTTCTTTTTCATATTTTCAACTTTTAGGCTTTAATCACTTCGAAAATAGTGACCAACTTTATTTGTCAACTTTTCAGTCATGATTCATAAAAAACTTGGAAAGGATGCAAATTGGATTTTGGTAAAATGCAGAAAGCCTGCACTGTAAAACTGATTTAGTATTAGTTAAGCAAAGCTACTTGTGCTTGATGTGACAGATTTATTATTTTTTTTCTACTAATCTATACTAAACTATACTACTAAGTATAGTTGTATTTTAAAATGTTTAAAATATTATTTCTTGATAATAAACTGGACTGATTGGTTTTGGTCAGCCTATCCTACTGAATGATTAGATCTCAGTTTTCCTCACCCATTTCTTTTTCATGTATCAGAAGGAGAAAAAGAAAATTCCTGTTTTTTTTTTCTTCCAATAGTCAGTCCTTTTCTTAATCGTGGGTGAACTGTTTACACTGACGTTATTGAACTAAATTAACCTAAACTAAGTGGATCATTCCATTGAGACAGTAAATGTTTGCAATGATGGCAGAATCTCACGCTAGTGATAAATAAAGCAGTATCAAAAGGAATTAGATGTAATAGATTTTAAAATTTGCAGTACTTGATGATTATTTTCCAAACCTCGAAATGTTAAAGTTTTCTGTAAAACTGTATTTAACTGAAGGCCTAACACAGTCATTCCTAGGTCCCTAATGATCAATTGGGTGTTATTTGTTATTGATTCCCAGTGTTATTTTTGATCTAAAATGGCCAAGGATTGATTTTGAAATGGTACATAATACTTTTAAATGAGCTGAAAGTTTTATTGTATCCAGAAATAGTCACTAAGAGATGTAGCCTAACTCAATAATCATCATATGGTTTAGGAGTTGAATATAAGTATAAACTGAAAGACTTTTTATTGCTAGCAAAAATAACAGTTTGTTTTTAATACAGAATTCTAATTATTTGTCTTTAAGGTATGTAAAGCTAAGGATTGTTTATACACTGGAAGTCAAATACAGAATAAGTATTTTATATGCAAAAGAAAAACAGGCATGTAAATGTATTGGGTTGGATTTAGTTGAGAGAGTTTATTAAATTATTCAGTTCTTCATGTGATATTTAGATAAATAAAGTCTCATTTTCCACTATGTAGCTGATCCCATTAAAGGGGGGAAAAAACCCTTTAATGTTTAAACCATCCTCTAATTCTGAGCAAATCCCTAAGAATGTTCTAAGGAGAGAGAATTCTTAAATCGCTGGATTTTGTATCCTAATTAAATCTCTTGACAGCTCTCTGCATTATGTGAAGCAGTGGCTCAGTGCAATACAGGAGGTGGAGTTCAGCTTTTCATAGTTCTCCTTTTTCACAAAATAAGGCTAATATTTCCTTTTTATTCTGTGTACTAAGGAGCCCCATTTCCAGGTGATCCAAGTTCAGTTACTCCTTAGAGATGTATGTTTTTGGGGTTTTTTCTTGGGTGGGAAAGGGAGACTGTCCAAAGGAGGGTTGGATGTTGCTAGTAGTGCAATAAATTAGGAGGAGGAGTGGATCCGTTTCTGAAGTTGTTTTAGGAATGAAGTATGGGATTTGTCTGATAGATTTTTAACTATAAATGGATTAATTAGAGTGTGACTGAGGTCATGTATAAAAAAGGAGCAGCTAATTAAGTCTGAGCAGTATTCCAAATGCCTTTTGTACCCATGACTGGAGATCAAAGGCTAGAGCAAGTATTTTAAGATTATATTTTTTTACATTAATAAATGAGCCTTACTAAGTCATTCTTTTCCAAGGAACAGACAATCCAGGAGTATTTTCTACCTGGCTGATACACTTAGAAGTGTCTGGTTTTAATTGATACTTGGGTATCCAGTTGTATTATGCTCCTGTGAATTATGGCAGAATCGATTTGTACTTTTGCATTTTCATGCCTAATTTAAATGCAAGGATGCAAGGATTTTGCTCCCACGCCTTGGGCTCAGTTGTCAGAGAACCTGGAAATTGTGTTTATTATGGTTAGACTGTGTTTATTGTGGTTAGACTGTAGCTGCACCAATCCAGGAGTTGCATATGCCCGAGGGACTCACTCGTCCTCCCTTCTTTCAAGGGATGCAGTCAGGTATTCATTATTCTGTCCCGCTTCTCTGCTGCCTGCTCCCCTGTCTGCTGCTATATGGGAGGTGGCTACGGATACACAACCAGATGTGGGTTGTGTGGAATTTTATTTGGGCCAAGTTATAGTCGTCTTGTATCTCTTTGTAATGTCATTGAGAACAAACTACACCCATGCCTTCTTGTTTTGCACTGGGCTTTTGAAGAGTTATGGATTCAAGGTAATAGTAATTCACAATAAAAAGCATCTCTTGTGATGTGCTGAATGCCTGCAATCAGCAACGAAGTCAAGGGAAATAAGGGCACTCAGCTCAATACAAAGGAGCCATGAATGTTGGTGAGGATTAGGAGCCTAAGTGCCACCTTATTTTTTCTTTAAAATTCCATTTCTGCAGTTTAAATAGAAATGATGGTTTCCCTGAGCAGAATAAGCCAAACCCAGATACAATCTTGTGGAAGTCAAGAGACAGTAGCAAGGCACGTTTGGGACAGGGCAGTTGTACACATCACTGAAAACTGCTTCTCTCTGTCAACAGTCACAACAGTTTTCATATATATAGTTTTTATGGTTTCGTACAGTTTTTTCTCATTTTTTGACCTGATACGGTGTGGTACTTAAATGTTGACTTTGTCATTTCCAGATGCGTTTAATCTTGATGTACCTTTTCTCTGTGAAATGGAGGAATTTTTTTTCTTCTAGACAAGAATAAGGCGACGAGAGGTTTGCTAATTTTTGACAATTCCATTCTAAAATGAGAGCTACTTCCATTTGGATTTTTAAGTGAAAAGAGTAGGTTTTTGCTGCTTGTAGGGGTGGCAATAGACCAAATGATGTCTTGAGGTCCTGTGTTTTGATTTTGCTAAGTATGTTTTAGAAGAGCCACGACTATTACAGAGTTACACCATTTGATTCATGAGGTTAATCCTTTTTCCTGTCCTGTGGTTCAGCTACCAAAATTTAAAGGATCATTTAGGACAATGAGAGTCACTGGCTGATGCCCAGGTGGACGTGCGGAGTCTCCTGCTGAGGGTGTTGAAAATCTGGACAGCAGATGAGGTTTATAAGACAGTGCTCCTGGCAATCTCATCGGTTAGATTTAGTCTGATGTGGAAAGACTTGTGAATGGGATTGAAGGAGGATTTATTGTCCTCCTACCCTGGATGGCCCAAGGTGGAGTGCTGTTCTCCAGATTGTTTGCAGCATCCCTGTTGCTTCCTATGCATCACAGCACAAACTGCTTCAGTTTGTAATGCTCTTAGAGAAATATAACCTTTTGATGACAGTAAACAACACTTGATGGATACTCCAAAAGAGGTTTTATTGACCTTTGTGTCTTTTTATATTTTCTGATTTGTTTCTTTTTCAGAAAATCGTGGCTGTGATAATCCATTGTAGAACTATATAGTTTCAGAAATGAGAATAGCTGCTAGCTGGAAGCTTGAAAGCACCTCCTATTGTCAGATTAGACCAGCAACATAGGACAGTAGGAAATTGCCAATTCCTCAGCATTTTCTTCATGTGTGCAGAATGAGTTGATGTTTGATATCTTTCAATTCTTGGCATTGGTTTAAGCCAAGACGGGCCTCCACTTCATTCTTTGCAGATGGGTGCTCTGCAAGCACCTCTTTCTTTCTCCAGCTCAAAGTGGAGCACCCAATAAATGGTTGCTGGTGCTGACAGTGGTATTTGGACACTGGTAACCCATGGCACAGCCTTTAGGATGGTGTTT
The DNA here is from genome assembly GCF_001431845.1 of Calidris pugnax. Classification (NCBI taxonomy): domain Eukaryota; kingdom Metazoa; phylum Chordata; class Aves; order Charadriiformes; family Scolopacidae; genus Calidris; species Calidris pugnax. The sequence goes on along the minus strand of NW_015090770.1, from coordinate 2,820,288 downwards.
TTTAAACCTACTCATAGCAGAGGGTCCAAATCAATAGCAGAACTCCTAGACTTGAAAAAAATCCTAAATACATCTAAGGACAAATCTGTGTACAAAGGAGTGTAAACATTACCTCGTGTGTCTTGCCAAAGCCATTTAAACTGCTTTCCTATATCTGCAAGCAGTTTTTATTTGGAAGACAGATGACTATCTGCCAGTGCTCAAGCCGTATCTGCCTTTTTCAGGGCCTAATTAAATGAGATGATGCCTCACAAGCATTTTTATTTCCAAATAAAAACTGCTAGAAAGCATACTATGGGCAAAGAAATAATTCTGTGGGGAAAGAGATGGGATATATTATGCCTCTTCCTAGAAATTGAAACTGGGTTATTCAGAGGGGCACAGCATGCATACAACTGCCTGTATTATGGAACATTATTACTGTATGTAATAGAAACAAATTCAAGTGCTATTAGATAAAAACATTACTATTTCCATTATTCTAAAGCCAATGACCATTTTGCCCAGTTCAGGTGCAGTGAAACAGTGCTGGAGCCACTCTCCAAGCATACAAAGGCATTTAGGTGGGAAAAAAGCTGTTTGTTGCTCAGTTGCTTGTCACATACTGAGGAACAAATGCACAGTAGTAAGGGCTTGTATTCGGGTATGTAGCACGGGTAAATCCATTATAAAATTAGGATTGTATTTCCATTCTGTGCAGAGACATTAAGTGAAAGCGCATTAGGGACTTTGAAGTTGTCAGGAGTTACAGTGGGAAGGACAATTAATTTCTGTGTAGGAGTACAGTGTTACTCGGCCCCTGGAACCAACCGTGTCACTCACATCATCTTAAATCAGCTGGCAGCAGAAGAGAGTCATGCCATGGCTGCAGTGCGACCTGCTGCTGGACATACAGCATATGCTGTCTGGGCAACTCACACAGTGAGTCCACAGCCTGTAGAAAGCCAGGTACCTCACAGATACAGATGGCAAAGCAAAAAGCCCCTTCCACACAAGGGCATCTCCAAAAATCATCGGTCTCAACTCTTAGCAGCGTTGCACTTCTTTTGTATAGTCTGGAAATCTGACATGATCATACCCTGCATAGCTGTAGATATATGTATATATGTGGATGTATGCATGCATGAGGGTGTGTATGTATATGCATACCTATATATATATATATACACACACCCATCCACCTCATATATCTATAGATATGCATCCATATATATATATCTATAGGTATGCATGGTATACACACATACATATACACATAGACATGCTTGGTTTTCTCTGGCTGTTTTTCGCAACTCTTGACTTTTACAAGTGGCCTGTACACCACGTTTATAACTCAAGGTGTGTTCTTCAATTATATTTTTTTTTCTTTCTATCTGGAGGAGTTCTAAGCAGTGCTCTCACTACCTTCTCTGAGCTGTTCCGGTGACTGGGAGCTGGCTTTAACAAGATACGAGCAGAGACCCGAGTTTGATCTGTGGAGCAAGTAGTCAAAGGAATTGGAGATGATTGCAAGGAAGAGGTGATGGCTAATGCAGAGCACTCGAGTACAGCTTTTGAAGCCCTGAGCCTTTCTTGTGGTTTTGAACCTCGTAAATGAATTTAGGGTGCAAATCAGAATATTCCCTAGGTCTTTGATTTGTAGCCACACAGAAGCAGAAAGATGCACAAGTATTCAGCCTGGTTCTTCCTTCTCAAAGGCTGGCACACAAATGGGGGTGCCCTGATTATGCAGGAAGCAAAAATACATCTGCAAAAGGCAGTCCTCGTTTGAAATCTAGCCCTATATAAAATGCAAGATGGAAAGGAAATCTGGTTTTGTCAGCGAATTGGGAAAATGTGGAACTTAAGTCAGAGCAACTGCTCTTATATGTGCTGCTGCTGTTTGTCTTTCACGGGAATAAAATTTAATATGAATATGTTTATTATTACCTCATAAAACCAAGCAGCATTTTAGAGTGGAGTGAGTGAATATATTTGATGGATTGTTTTCCCCCATTGGAATGAAATCCCAGTGAAAACAATAATATGTTTAAGGGGTCCTCTGGGAAGCAGAGGATGACGAGGCTGGAAAGCCTTCTGCTGTTTCACACTGGTCTGTAAATAAGCTCATATCTCTCTTCTGACTCTTCATGTCTCTATCCACCCGGGAAAAGGTTTATTTTTAGGACACTACCTATATTTATATTACTGTCTCTGGAACTAGAAGCAGTTGTTGTACTTACAGGATTTATTTTTGAAACTGTGGACATAAATTAGAGTTGTCCTGTCCCTTTTTAGAATTACTTGGACGTGAAAGTCCCAGTGTATTTCACACCTCCAACTGCTTACAGAGCAGGGTAGTGTGTATGATGTGTGTGTGTGTGCTGAAGGGAGTTTTGCAGCTGCGAGCTGGAAACACGTGGAGGTGGATCCTGCTCTCGAGGTGTGGAGGCTGCAGGGGCGGCATCCGCTTCTCCACCTGTGTGCTTGGCTCACAGGGAGGTTCTCCGGGTTTTTTGACTGATGGCAAAAGAACTAGTGGTGATACTTTTCTAGCTGTCTGCTTGTAAGACTTAGGCATGGACACAGATCACTTTGAAGTTTAAAGGGTAGCTTCATTGATTTCAGTGGACACTGGCTCTTCACCATCCTTGATCTCTTCAAAACACTTCGAGATCTTCAAATGAAATGTACTAAAAAGGTGAACACTATTTTCCTTTCTGCACAGAGTAGACTGACCTTGTTTTCCTGCTTGGTGATTTGAAGGGTTGGTTCTGTACCGCTTGGTAGAAGAGCATCATAATCTGTTCCTGCCTATACAGAATTACAGGTATTTTGATTTAAAAAAAAAAAAAATCACCAACAAACACAAATAATCTTTACAAGTAGTTATCAAAGGTGTTAATAAATAGAGCATATAAATATTACAAATTCTATGTGTCTTAAACATTACAGCTTCCCCAAGATAAGCTTCATTATAAGGATTGACCTGTCTTTCTATGTGTTAAAATTTTTATGAAATTGTAGTAATGCCTTGAGCAAGGATTACATGGAAGAAGCAGCTTAAATTACCTAGAGATTTAAAGATTTAAAAAAAAAAAAAAGACAAAGAAAAGCCAAACCCATTGCCACAAGATCCATGGGGGGGGAAAAATATAAAAGAAGAAAATTTAATTAAAAGATAGGGCTTGGAGGCAGTAGCTGAATCAGATTTATAGTCCGACGATCTAGGACACCCCTGTATCTCTTCAATCTGGATCACTTGCCTGTTTGGAAAAGAACTTTTGTGCTGTAGATGGTTTACTGTTACTAAAGACACCGCTAACATTCATAAAGCAACTGAAATGAAAATGCTAAAAAAAAAACCAAACCAAAACAAAGGAATATTCCAAAAAACAGTTTAGAGCATCGAAGTGTCTTGCCCCAACGCTTGATAGAGGTCAGCCTTGGTTGTGATGTTTTCACTTTTGTCTTGCTCCACTCTCCTCTTTTCAACCTTTCAGAGATGTCCATCTCCTCCCAGGAAACCTTTGTAGCATAGAAGTTAGAGATGAAAAATCTAGGTGGCCCTGTCCTCCATCTGTCCCTTGCAGAGTATTGTTCTTTGGTATAGTTATAATTTGCTACTTCATTATGTTAAAACTGGGTAAGTGGAAACACTGCTGGAGACGAAAGTAATATGAAAGTGCTGCTTGCAAGGTGTTGAGCATCCTTATGTCCATTAAAGTCGGTGGGAGTTGATAGTACTTAGCACCTCATAGGAGGCATTTAATGTCCCAGAGGGTTTGAGTTGTACATTACACAGTCCCCCAGGGAGGGAGTCTGTCATGATTTATTTGTCTTTGAATCTCCAAAGTCCCCTATGGTGCTATATAAATAACAACATGCTTCTGGAAATGCCACTCGCGGCCTTGCGTAGCTGACCCACTTATCTGCAAATTCTTTGCTACTGTTTGGCTTGAGGGTGCACGGTTGGTGCTCTGAGTGGGCTGAGCAGGATGGTGCCAGTGGAGATCTGGGGCACCCAGCCCAGCAGCCTCCCCTTCAGCATCACGCCAGGCCCAGGGGCTTGCCCTGACCTGGGAGCATGCGAGTCCCTCGCTTGTCATTAAAAGTTTAGCTGGAAACTAGTTTATCAAAGAGGTGACCTGCTAACGCTGAATAACAAAGAATTTTAGGACAGTGTTTCAAATGTCCCAAAAGCTGAGCACGTGGGGAAGATTCACAGGCTTTTATTTCCCTGTCCTCATTAAGCGGCTCCCAGCTTCTGGGCTGGGTGCCTGGTGCAGGATACACTCCTCTGCCTGTATCATGGCATTGAAGCAAGCCCTTATCCTCCACCACTGAACATTATTACTGTGTTTTCCAACTGGTTTCAACAAGTTTGGTTTGAATGGTGTAGCAGACTCACTTGCCCTCAGTATCCTGCTTCCAGCCTGTGGTGGGGTGTCGTTGTCACTAAGTGATGATGTTGGCTTTCCCCTGAGAGGCTGGGTGCCTCCAGGTGATCCACACAAGGTGCATCACAGCTCATTTCCATGAGCCCAATCAAGCAGCCGTGTCCCCAGGTGGGAGCATGTGGGACCTGCTGTCTAGACTTGAAGGAAAAAAAAAAGATAAAATCTGACATCTGTTCTGTGTCAGATGCCCTCCTTATCCTGCTGCTCAGCACGTCGACTGAATTACAGATTTACTGCAGAGAATGGAGGCTCCCCCTTTTAACACAGCCCAATTGATGCAGGTTTAGAGGGCTAATTTGCTAGCTCCTTCGGATAGAAAGGTCAAATATTCCTTTGTTCATAGCAAGTGAATCCTCAGCGAATGCAGAAACCCTTGGAGTGGTGGTGCTGGTGCATCCAGCCCTGGGAGCGCTGAGGGTGGTGTGGTAGGACACCGGCTCCTGTAGGAACTGGTGTGTGTCTCTGTGAAACTGCATGTGACAAGTCTTTTGTTTTTTTCAGGGAATGGCAAAGAGTTTGTATTTACTTCAGTGGGCAGGGGGTGATTTCAGGCTCAGGCCTCTGCAGCTTGTGGTGACCATATGCTCTCAGTAAAGCGTGGTAGGTCACAATGCAACCTGGGCACTATTAGCACCGTATCATCTCTGTGACCCTCCTTGAGAGCTGCTCACCCACCCTCAGCTCAGGATGGGGTGTCCTGTGGCTTACAGCACAGCACTGAATGCAGCTGCTCAGGAAGAAGTTTTGCATTCATTTTTGCACATTTTATGTTCCCTGGTTTTGGTTGTCCCTAAGTTAACCTCGTCCTTGGTTAATTCAGATTTTTGATTTTATATTCTGCTGTTGCTTGTTTATATCCTGCTTGTTGCTCTAGAGGTACGTGGAGGCTGAGCAGAAGTGCTGTTTTCTTCTAGCTATTCCAGCCCCACCATTTCAGCAATGGCAGGAGCTCCATAAAAGCTTTTATACATAGATTATGAGAGGATTGCTCCATACTAAAGTGCTTTCTGATCAATGGCTATCAAGGTCAGCTATTACTCTCTAGAAGCTTCAGGTCTACTTGTTAAATTAGGAAATATTTTAGGCATGTGATCTGCAAGTGTTGCAGATCAGGTGCGTACAGTCCTCTGGCCGAAAAAGCTTCCAGTCTAACTCAGAAATACTTACATCTGTTTTTCAGTCATTTTACAGCTTTTTCCCTTTTACTATATGTTCATCACGAATTAAAAAAAAGGAGAATCTAAAATCCAAAGTTCACTTCTGTGGTCAAATAATTTTTTTTGTCTCATGTGGAAGAGTTTTGCTGCTAAATGCGTTATCTGCTGCGGGAGCCAGAGCTGACAGGCTCTGGGCTGGGAGTTTGACTGTTAAATCCCACCGACAAGGTTGTTGATGACTTTGACAGATAGCATGGCTTTTATGTTGGGGCTCAGCCTCGCATTCGGATTTTCTTAACCTCATAATATCGTGATCTTCTCACAAGGAGATGCTCTGACAAGCTGAAATATTATTTCAGTGATTGCCTGCCACACACACCTGCTTATCAAAAATAAATCCTTTCATCTTTCTCTGTAACTATGCGTTGGGGTAGGGAGGCCCGCAAGCTGCACGGCAAGGGTCGGGGGCTCGCTTGAGGATATGCCTGTTGATGAACAGCCCTCTTGCTGAGGATTTTTCAGAGGCTTTTCTCTAACGTTACTCTGTGAGGGACGTCAGGACCACACAGAGGCCGTGGGACTCCCCGGGGCTGGGATGCATCACAGGGTGACGTGATACCCAACCTGTAAGGGCAGAAAAGGGGCCCAGGGGGAAACTCTTGTGGGTTGCACACCTTCCTCCCCATGCTGAAGAGCCCTGAATAGCAAGGGCTTCTTTTCCCTCTCTTATACAAAGGGGTGGGTTCATGTGTGGATTTTGGAGACCTTTGCACACCGTTCCTCTCACCACATTGCCATTTCAGCTCCATGGCTTGTGGCTCTCACCCTGAGCATCCTGCAAATGCCCTCTTCTCTGCTGTGCACACATGCACTGCCACGAAAGGGGATACGTGGTCCCCCCGGGCACCTGAAGGGTATGCACTGGAAAAGCAACAGAATGAGTCCAAAGAAAAACCACCACAGTGTGGGGGCTGGTCTGTTAAAATATATATGAGAGGTGTCACGATGGCTGTCCAGGCTAGTCTTGCACAAAGTACCCTGAGGTTCATCTCTGCCTGTGATGTTGCTTCCCAAGTAGCTCACAGCCTCCTCTGGTCATACTTTGTTTGGGATTTTGGAGAAAAGTAAAAAGGCTGCTTTTTCTCCTTTTTTCTATGTAGGGAATTCAAATCTGCAGAGTGCTGAATTTTATTTAGGGCTCACTTGTGCCAGTGAATGAGTTAGAGTCACGGTGATGCAGCTGATGTATATGCATTGGGTGCTGCAATGTAGAAAAAAGCATAGCATTATCCAGTGCAAGGACTGGTGCTTCAAAGAAAGGATCCCACACAGGAGTTTATCTCCCCACCCAAACGTGGTGCAGGGTTGCACAGCCAGGTACCAGCTCAATGGAGTCTTTCCTTCCTCTCCTCCCTTTAAAGTGTCAGCCCCTTGTGCTGCCGAGCCAGATGGCAGACTCGATGGCTCTGCAGCCTTGCTCCCCGGTGAAGCTGTTTCCCTTCTGGTGTGTTCTCTCTTGTGCTGTGGGCCAGATCTTCGGCTGGGACAAATCATAACAGCTCCCTGAGTTTCACTGAAGCAATGTGAAATTACAGCTGCTGACTCCAGCTGCTGAGGATCTGACCAGTACCAAACAAAGAGCCCAGTGAAAACCTTAGCTCATGGAGATGGCTGCCAAAAATTCAGATAAATAGCTGTAGGTCCAAAAGCAAATCCAGGCTGTGATTTCATTGCTCACCATTGTACCAGTGCTTTAAAACTTGCTGTTGTGATAAATGCAGTGAAAGTGCTGGCTACGCCTGCACAAATCCCCTTCCAAGCCCAGGGCCTCGCAGGCCTGCACAGATGTACCTGAAGTCAAATTTGGTGCTCGGCTTTCCATCTCATTCCTTTGCTGCCTACCATTGGCTTCCTTTGACAGGCTCCAGCTGGCTCTTTGCCTTTTGTCTGGCTTGGTTTTGGTGAGTAGCACTTTATCCCCATGCTGTAGATGGACGGCCAGTTATGACATGTTTATTCTTGTTGAACTGGTGAAACATTCAAATTGGGAGAAAAGCCGGCCAGTGAATTTGGTAGGAACAGGACCATTTCTTATGTTATGCCATTTCTGATATAAAACCTGTAAGTCCCCTTGCACCCGCAGGAAAGGCTCTGGGGTACAGCTCTGTGCAGGGTTTTGGAAGATGCCCACCAAGCTGTGAGTGAAAGGCTCCAGTTGATTTCGGCACGGCTTTGGTCCCAAAGCATCCAAGGTTTCTGGCAGCAGGCTTCTTCCAGCATCACACTTTATATATATACATAAATATATATATTGGATCTCACTTAGCTGTGAGTGTTTTTCTTTTACAGGAAGGAGGAGATGCACTGAAAGGAAATGTAATGGCTGCATGTAGGAAAAATGTTACTTTCTTTGGCTTTAAAAGTTGAGTTCCTACTAACCTCAGGAATATTCCTCCTCCCACTGGGAGAGTCGGGTTTTGTCTGGGTATCATGTCATCTGTCCACATTTATTTTGGATCCAGAAGAAATTATTAAAAGTGATTGAAAAATCAGGCTTTGAAACAGTTGGTATGGAAGTGTGAGACCTGTCTATCACCTTCCATCAGGGAAGTCTTGGCACCTCGCTCTCCATCTGACAGTTCCCCTCACCCTGCTTCTGTAGAACAGAAATGCTGGCTGCTCTGGTAGGGGAGCACAACATAGCTGATACCAGCAGACATGCTGTGCTCACCATGTGACCTGTTGGCAAGTACCCTCATTAGAAAACTAATCCTTTTAAAAGAGAATTAAGGAACCGGGAGGCAACCACTGTGCCTTGCAAAACATACTGGTCTCTGGGAAATGGTCCACAGAAAACCTTTTTCAACTTTTTATGAAGGAGGTACTGTCTGTTCTCCATCATTGTCCTGGTTTTGGTTTTTTTGCTGTAACCAGTGATACTTTCTTGGTCAACAACCTGCACCGTCATCAAGGTGTAGTCCTTTCAGCTCTTTGTTTTCCAACATCATCATCTGTCTCTTCTGTTCTCAGAAGTGGGTGATTAACCTATTTTCTCATTTCTTTGTGTCTCTGCATCTAGTCTTCCCCTCTGTTATTATTAGCAAGCTGAAGCGACGCTTACTAATCTAGGAAAACAGCCCTGTCCCAAGGAGGCGTAGCCATATGCCTAAGTGCCATCTTGAGTTTAGGTCTAAATCCATGGCCTTCTCCCGCTGTCCCTGGCCGAGAGTGAACTGTTTCCAAACTAGGACTCGTGTCGCAAACCCGGGGCTGCTGCAGGATCAGTATGCAGAGTTGGTTTGGCAGCCACAAGCTGTGATTAGGTTAGAGACTGGGATTCGGAGCTGTTAACTACTCTGCTAAACAGCTCAGAGGCAGCTGAGCGGCTACGAGATGGGAGCAGCACATTTGGGCTTGGTGCTGACACAGGCTTTCAATGATCAGACGTCACAGGCACATAACACCTCTGTATATGATAATATATATATACAGCTTGATATTCAATAAGGAAAATTAGCCCACATATGTTACTTTTTTCCCCTGCCTGAAAAGTTACCACATAACTTCACTGGCTTCTCCGCTTGCTGTCATTGATTGTAGAGATGGTACTTGCCTGCTGAAAACCAAGTCAACAAGATTGGCTTATTCATCCTTGGTCTGTCTTCATTGTCATCTCCCTACAGGAAAAAAAAAAAAAGGTCTGTCCACCTTAACATCCCTCCTGTGAATGTGTGTCACTCTTTATTCAAGTCACTGCCAGTAACTTTTCCCAGTGTAAGTCCAGGCTCAGGGAGCCTGAGAGGACCTGAGCTCACCTAGTCTCTCTTCTGCTCCTCATGAGGAGCTAAAGGGCTTCCACCATACAAGTTCTTCTTCAGACTATTGCTCCTGCCTCCTCTCAACCCCTTCAGAGCATTGTCTGATTTTAATTGTACTTATCCCTTTTTTCTTTCATTTGACATACTCGAGTGTTGCCTAGCATTTCATTAATTTTTCATTTTCTGCCCCCGGGAAATTTCTCTCCATTTCTGGCATGTTTCCCTCATTCTCCCCGCAGAACACTGAGTCAAAGAAATCATTTAGTTTCCTAGCAATATCCGCCTCATCTGTCATCGAGAGATAAAATTACTAAAACAATGAACAAAAGGTTAAAAAAAAGATGGATGTCTCTAACTGCCAGATTGTAGGTCCCTGCAGTCAAATACTGGTCGTGTGTGTATTTTCCCCGTATGCCTTCACATTTACCTCCTGCCTACTCCCTCCCCTCTGCTGAAGCAGCTTGGTTTGATCTGATCCATCTTCCTTGTCTGGTGAATTGGGTAGAAATCTCTCCTGAAAGCATCATTTTTGCTGATGGGGCAGCTGGAAGGTTGTTCTGGGGATGTCTCTCTGTAGACTGTCATTAAAAGGAAGTCTGGAGTGGTTTGTAGCACTAGAAGTTTTATTGGAATGGTTGTGAGTGGGAATGGGCCTTTGCTTCTCAATCATGCAGGTAGCGCTCAAAACGTTGGGCAGATAAAGGCAGAAGTAAGGAGGAACAAGAAGTGGGGCTGCTTAGTGGAAAAAGAGGAAATTCTTGTTTTATTGTTGTTCCTACTGTAAATAAAACTGGTTTTCCTGGCCAACAGATGATACACAGCAGAATATTAGTGCTGAGGATGAAGATGAGGATTCCCAAATCCCATTTTCCCATGGAAAATGTACATACTGTCTACGGGTATGGAAAATCCTTTGGATGGCAGTGGTCTACACTGGCATGGTCTATGTAGTGAATGACTGATGGCTTCCTCTGGTTTGCCTTCTGGATCTTGGAGAAAGCAGATGTTAAACATGGTGTGCTGCAGGTCCTCGTGGAGCCGGGGTGGGAGCAAACCTGGAGGTCTGGGGGGAGTTACAGTGCATTAACACCTGTGTAGCTCAGGTGTCCTTTCTTCTAACTGGGAATCGGTTAAGATCTTTGAATTTTCGGAGATCTTCAGGTCTCTGAAAATCAACTTGCAGGTTTTTCACAAGCAAGTGTTGCGCTATGTTATAAATGAGTAAATTTGAACAAAAAACTGGCTGAGTTGTCTAAAATGCGTACTGGGGAGATTTTGTTCAACAGAATGAGACTATCTGATACGTTTCAAACAGCTGTCAGGCTGGAGCTTGCTTTTATCCCAGATGTGTTAATTTCCAGCAATGTTATTAACTGGATTGTTCATCCCCAGTGCTATATGAAATTCTTTTCCTGCTATTGCCATTGAAGGAAACAAATAAATAAAGCAAAGGCTGTGGGGGGCAGGGGTTGTAGGGCATCTTCTACTTTCTTAGAGTGATTACAGAATAAAGCTTCTGACAAAGCCAGACTTTGTGCAAGTCAGTGGATACATTTCATGTGATAAAGGCAAAAAGGAGGAAACCCCCTCCAATTTTGTGTCAGTTTTGAGAGTTCTGCTTTGGGCTTCTGGTAATTTTGGTAGTTATTTTAAAGGCAGAATCCAAAAAGTGTAAAAGTGTGTGATCGCTGCGTGATGTGTTAGTACCAGCCAGAGCCACAAAGTCACCCCTACTAAATGGGGAAAATGCATTTTTCCAGCCTTGACAGCAAATATCTTTGTGGTTTGTGTATGAGCTGCGGTTCAGCTTGAAGTATTTGAAGATCTTCTCCTCTGTGCTTCTCTGGGCTGGGATTTTCTCTTTTAATACTTGACAAGGAACTTTTTCCAATTGAAAAAAGGCCATGACCATGTCCTTATAGTCCATTGCTTTCCATATGGTTTAAGCACATGGTTTAATAACCCTGTGGAGCAGAGAAATATTACCAAATCATGACCCTTATTTACAGACTAAGTAAATATTGGTAGCCATCAAGTTTATATCATGAAGTCAGATGTGTCCAGTCACTGATTGTCCAGAAAGCATGTGTGTGGTCTATCTTTTACAGCTTGTGGCCATACTCTGTTATGAATTGCCAGAAGAATCAGTCTTTCTAAAAATGCGTTTTTTTCCAAACTGCTACGGGAGCAATCCTAGACCACTTTCTATTCCACAGCTCAGGTTAGTAAAATGGTGTAGGTTTGCTTTTCTCATTTTAACTTGATGACCTGTGATGAACAAAAACTGGGCGATGTGTTCCAGTTTATTTCCCAAGTGCATTTTAATTCTGCATCTAATGCAGGTTACTCCATCAATTTGTATTTTTCTTAATTCAAGAGCTGCTATTTGATTTTTCCAGATATTTCAGCTGTTTCAAATTTGCTCTTTTAAATGCCCACTAAAGCATCAGAATGACAGTTGGTCAACATTTGGAAGTCTGTTTTATGATAAATTTTGACATGAACAAATTTGTTTTCTTTCAAAATTAGAATAAAACCAACCTTGTTTGAATTTCCCTTTGGAACAGAATTTGCAAACCTAGAGGTGAAATACCACTCCTTTCACCATAATTGCAACTGGCAAAGGACTAAAAAAGGCTACGGGAATCAAACCCCATCTATTGGCAGCACAGAGGGGACTCCACTACTTTCTAAAAGACAAGGAGAGCGGAGGGATCGCACAGGAGACCTGAATTTTAAATCCCATCTCCATAATGTGTGCCCATTATTGCTCTTGCTTGGTTACATTTAGCTTCAGTGCCATCAAGGCCCACTCCCTATTCTCACAAAAGTGACAGATGGGGACAGGGACTTGGAGAACAGCAGCACTCTGAGCAGAGCACCAATTAGGCAAGAGCTAAAAGACATTTCCAGACAGTAGGTGTTCTAAGGGGACAAGGGTTTGTCTTTTTGCCTCGTCTCTCACTCTATTTTTCTTGTTTTCAAATGGACAACTCCAGTGGTCTGTAGTGTGCATCGCCAGAAGAGAATATATGACTCCTTTTACATTTTTATTCAAAGGAATTGGGATTCTAAGGTGACATTCCTGGTAGTCTCTAATGAGGAGGTTTATAACATGCACGAGCATATGTATCCCCTAGTATAAAATCTCTACATCATCCCGGGGGGGGCACATGACTTCACACTGTAAATGTCATTAGTGCCTTGTATGTTAACAACCCTAATTGTTTTCAGTGATCTGTCGTGAATTGTTATCTGAGGACACTAGCTCTTAACAGGAGAAGTTGCACTAATTGCCCACTTTTCACAGATTGGCTAAAACCTGTTGGCCTTTTAAAGTTTGTGTGTGTGCTCATAATCTTTGTTAATGGCATATAGGTCGTTAATAGAGCGTTCAGCTGTGCAAACCTCCTCTAACGGGGAGTACAGACCTCAGTGGTTAATGCCAGGGAGTTCCTGGGAAGAGACGCCCAGATGATAACTTGACTCTGGCTCCTGTAACAAAAAGACACTACAGGACCTCACAGTTTAGCTTTTGTGTGAGCCCTTGTTTAGCTTTGAATTCTTTGGGAATCTCACGTCTTGGAATCTGGGATCACATTATACAAACACACTTCAGCCATAAATTCTGCAGATTTGTAGAAGTGGCTACAAAAAAATCAATGCTCTGAAGTGGCGAAAGCCCTTCTTCAGTGCTTTAAATGATGTCTCAGCTATTTGCAGCTGGTGAAATCCAGCTATAAAAATTCTTTTCTTAATGAAAGGAAATTCTGTAGTAAATAATTTTGATATCTGTAAAGCAATGCAGAATAACAGCCATCTTCAAAGGAATGTGACTTACAAATTTCTGGTTACTTGCAGCTCTTTCCTGTTTTCTTCTCAGAGATATGGGATGTAGAAAGCCAAAGTACTGGCTGCTGATCTGACTCTGCAAGATGCATTTTTGCAGTTTCAGGAGGAGGGTCATGGTGAAAAACCTGAGTCTGAGCTTAATCTCTGGCATTTGCTGGCTGTGGTGGCTTCAAGTTGCTGTAATAGTTGGGTGCTACTGTACGTGCATGTTTATTTTCAGTTAGGTCATCTGCAAGGCTCAGGCAATCACTGTTGGCTTTCAGCTGTTTTTTGGAAGCAGAATCACATGCTTCAGGGACTCATAGAGGAGGTGTTGATCCCTCTGAAGAGCACTCACTATTATCAAACAGCTTCTGAGGGCTGGTGGTAATTAAACAAGCCTCTGTGTGTTCACGTCACTTCTTTGAACTTATTCCTGCAGATTTTAGGTAGGTAGCATCCAAAAACAGATGGAGGTGCTTGTGAGGTTCACTGATGAAGTGTGAGCATTTGTCCTTGAATCACAGGTAGAATTTCGCCATAGGAAGATTGTAGAGATGACCCAGGATGGCAGAGCCATTAACGATAAAAATGTGCTGACCAGCTCTTTTATTTCTTTAGTGCAGCTGATAAGGAATTTTCTAATCTTCAGCTCCAGAGGCTGTGCTGTTACTCTGGACCTGTCGGTGTAAAGATGTCGTGAGAGTAATTTAATGGTGAAAGGGGATTTGGATCAGAAGGGCAGAAAAAACAACCTAGGGGACAGAAAGCATTTCTCCTGCTGAGTAGCTACTAAAACGAATCCCTCTGCTGCCTGGTTCAGCACTTTCCCACCTTTGGTAATTTTGTCCTGGAGTATTGAACCTGACTGTAAGGTCCCCTCAGCCAGGGTTGTAATGGTGATTTCCCTCTCCACAGCATCACTCCATGCTGCTCTGGGGTGACAATGAGAAAAGCTGACAGGAGATGCCTGGATCCAGGGAGATGTCTGAACCCAGCAGTGAGCCTTCCTTGAACCACTGTCCTGGGGTCAAGAGATTCCGGAGGCTGGGGTGGGGGCATGGAGGGAAGGAACCCAGCAGACAGGCACATTATACTGGGCAGCAACTCAGTTTCCATCAGCCTGTGTTAAAAGCAACTGTGACTCCTTCATACTTGTCGCATAGATCTTTTTCCAAAGAAACAAAAAAACAAATTAATAGATTCTGAAAATGTAAGACCTTGCAGTGCTTGTGTTTTGATTTATGGCTTCTAATGGTGAAGGAAGCAATACTGTGTGAACAAATTATCCAGAGATCAGAAAAAGTCTGGGGGAGGAGGAGAGGGAGGAAACAGGAGGGCACTAAAGAAATTTTTCTGAAGAGACACCTAAAGTGGTTCCCTGTTTCCCAGTGGAGAACTGGGATCAAGTGTGCAGGGCTGCAATGCAACTGAGCAGGTCCCAGATGTATATTCAGCAATGCAGAAAGAGGAGGCAGAAATAGAGAACAGAAATGTTGTTTAATGTGGGGGAAAGGAGGATGTTTGGGGTTTTTTGGGGGAAGGGGATTTTTTTGTCTGTTCTGCTGCTCTGCTCTTGCAGTGGTGGGAATTATGAGGCTGCCTGGTACCACAGCAGGTCTATTGAGGACTCCAGTCTGAACCAGTACTTTAGCATTCATGATACATAGACTGAACTGCTGACAGTTCCATTCAGCGGGGCAAGTGAAAAGGACAAAACTGCTCTGTGTTCTGCTCAGCTGCGCTGCTCTTGGTTTCAGATTAATAGAAAAACTCCCCTTCAACGGTAAAAGGAAACTCACATCACAGTGTTAAGCCTGATTCTCACCAGTAATGGATTCATCAAGCCTTGGTTGGATCTGATATTCCAGCTGCTGAAGTGTGGGGTGGGATGGCAGAACTTTATGCTTTCAGAATTGCAGGTTGAAAGAGTTTGTCATTCAATAATCCGATCTATACAATTCTCTTTAATCTCTTTTCCTAGTGGAGTCATTAAGTACACGGCAATGCTTGGCAGAGAAATGATGGAGTGTGATATATCTTATTTTGGGAACTGACTTTCCTTTTTAATAACAATGAACATTTTTTCCGCCCATCACTTTTGTGACTGACACAGGAGATGTAGTAAAACTCCCGTTCAAAAGAAGTGTTAGGTCAATCTGCAGCATTTCCTACATACAGCAACAGCTAACATCATTGTCTGGACAAAACCCTCAGATTTACAGCCAAGTGCTTGCTTGAACTTCCTAAGCGTATTGAAAGATTGATTTTAATGGAAATAGGACCTGCTCGCAGCACTGACAAAACACCTATTTTATTTAGTGGGAGCAGGAGGAATGTGCAAAGGGGATCAGATGCAGAAGGCTGTGCCTGATATGGCACTGGGGATAAACCCCCACATTTTGAGGGTTTATATTTTCAAGTTCCCCTACTGCAGCCTTTTAAAAAGAGGCTCGGTTTAGAACATACTCATCATTTGTCTTCTTGGGCTCTCTACTCCTTAAGAGTACTCCTGCAGTTGCTAAGAAACTAGGTTTCCCAAATGGACATCCCTTTGAAAATCCTCGTCTATTGTCAGAAGGATTTGTGGTATTTCAAAACAGCCACAAAATGCTCAGTAGTGCTTTTTGTTATTTTTAGTTTGCTGCAATGGGCAAGAACAAAAAGAACCATAGTTCTCACAGAGACACCTGACAGATGAGAAATTTGGCAGAGGAAGTGGTGTTCATCATCACTGGGCTTGGGAGGACGGTGCTTCTCTCATAATATGAGGAAATCGGTCCATGTACATAGGGCCAGATAACACAACCCCACCTCATTCAGGTCTCTTTTCCAAGCCTGCATGGCTGATACTAGGGAGAGGGGACTGTGGGGACAGAGCAAGGAGCATCTCCATCCTGAAGCCATATTCAGCTGTTGCTGCTCAGGCTCTGCTTTTTCACGGCCCTGAGTATCTCAATACCAGACCCAAACTCCTGCAGTGAACAGAGAGGCCCAGGGAAAAATTTCCAGATGGTAAAGTTGTTCTTGTGGTTACACCTATGCTGCCAGTGGCAAAGTGGATGAGAGGCTGGCTCGAACGGGGCCAAACCCTGAAAACAGTCATCATTTGAGCCTATCACTAGTCTCCATCTTGCTCATATATTTTTTTTTTTCGTTTAAATAAATGTTATCTTCAAAAATATAAATGGAGGGCCAACTTCTTCAGTGATTTATACACTCCACGCTACCACCTGGTCCTGAATCTGTAATCACTCATCATGTCAAGATTTCCCCTCTCTTTCAGAGGGCGTTTCGTGCATGGATTGTATGTATTGACTTGGCCTTGTAATGATATGTTTGCTTGCAGAACGTTATTTAGCTGCTCGTTATCTTTGCCTACTGTAGAGCAATTCAGACAAGATTTGCTACGTGGTAAACAGGAAGGCAGGGTAGGAACCAAAGCCTTTTTATTCACGTCAACTCCTTTAGGTTTTTTCTTCAATAAATACCTTCTGTTTAAGAAAACAGTGTGTGACAGGAGTAAAACGGGAACAAAGTGATCATGAATTTTCAGAAGCTTGGGCAAGAAATTGCATATTGCTTTTATTCAAGATTCTGGATTTGAATATTATCTTGTCTGGAGAGGTTTGATGAGGTTTTACTGCCAAATATCAGCACGTTCTTATCAACTCTGCACCCTGTCTTCTGATCACTGTGGAAAAATGGATCAGTTAGACCTGTTTCGTGTCCAAAAGTGCAGTTTATAACTTGAGCAAGTGAGCCTGGAATAAAGAATTATGGCTTGGATGTATGTCTTTCTCATCTGCATGAATTTACAACATTCATTTGAACTGGCACTGATTTATAGTCTTTAAAATAGCACAGGACATTCAACTGAAGAGGACTGACAATATGCAAGGAATAATAGGCTGTGAAAGGAATAATTGGTTATGAGGTTACATTGCTAGAGATTTCCTTTTTTTTTTTTTTGTGATTTGCCTTTGAGTCTAAGTTAAATTTCCTTTTCTGTGCATACAAGATAAGCAGCAGTTATTGGTCTTGTTTGAAACAGTTTCTTGATTTCATTAAGGGTCCAAATCTTCATTCTGGAGAAAGAGAGGCACAGGCCTTGTGCATGAGTCGCACCATGCCAGGACTGCTGGTCTGTAGTGATGCACCAGCCTCAGACTCGTGGATTCCTCCTTTGGTTTCCAGATCTCCTTGCTATACTGATTTTTTTCTCTTTAATCCTTATTTTTTCTTTTTCTCTTTTTTTTTTTTTTTTTTTTTAAAAAACACTTTTCCTCTTTATTTGAGTTAAAGAACTGAGACAGATAAACTGAGCCAATCAATTGGCTGACTATTAAAAATGTGAAATTTCTTTTCTGTTTAAGCTTAAAGAGAGTGAATTTTAAATATTAATTTTCAAGTGTTCAAAGTATCTCATTTTAAACTCAATCAAATTTGCACACTGCATAGATTTGACTCAGTAAATGAAATTAACTCTTCAGAGAGAAGTATCTTCTATGACCTAATCATGATTATAACAGCACTACTACTATCTTAAAAATTTTTCTTTTTTTTTTTTTTTTTTTTAAATAAACACTTTCCACTGTAGTATCATCCTAGGATGTCCACTAGTTGTTGGGTATCTCTCATACTAATATGGCCGTAGGTCCTATCATGCATCTAGAGAAAATGGGCTGTGACTTTTCTGTCTCCTGTGAGATGGATATTGGGGCATGGCTGTAAATGATGACCCAGGTAACCCAAAAGTAAGTTACTAGTCTGTTTGTAAGCAGAGAGAAAGGGGGAAAAAATAAAGGGCACTCGTGTTCAAGACATTATTCTGAAGCTTTTCCCCATCATCTTAATTGTTAGTTCCTCACGATTTCCTTCCATAAGTAATTATGAAGGAGAAAAGTCATAAATTATAACTTAATTTGCCCCAATTAATGTTGAATGATCAGTGCAGTTTGCAGAATTGAGTGATTCAGCTGTACTAATGGATCATGGGGAAAATGGGTTTCTGTTAGGTTATATAATGCTCTGTTATTGTCTTTAGCTCAGCTCATGAGATGCTAGAAAATCTCTTGTTTGCGCTTGCTTGGAAGCTGGAGTCTGTCTCAGTTTGCCAAGCAAATTACGTGGGTTTTCTCCTCAATGCTGTTACCAGGAATCCTGACAAAGTCCAAACCAGGAAATGGCTGGATTTCTTATTCAAGGGTTATCTTTATGGCAAAAAAACGGTATGCACTCATTACAGATAAGTGTGTTTGCTATATCCTTCTCTAAGATCATGATCTTACATATTAATTTCCAGGACTACCAATTTCCCAACCATTTGACTGAGATCTGCAAAAGCCATTGATAAGAGTTTATTTCCTGTCATGGGACTAGACTCTGTTTCCAATTACCATCCTACAGTTTTATGTGCAACAGATTATTGACTATTTAGAACACAGGATTAAAAAAATCTGTATAAAAATGTAATTCTTTTTACTTGTGCCCTGTGTGAAATTTCTTCTTTTGACCATGCAATTTAGCAGGATAATATTTTCATTAAAAGGTATGAGTCTTCCATTCTCACTTTCTCTTTTTTGACTCATTGTCCTCATTTTCGCCGATTAACTGTTTTCAGCCCATTGCACTTTCAGCTGGAAAGGCCTGGCACTTCTGAGTTATCATGCAATCTTGTTCTTTTAGGAAAGTCCTATGTATTTTATTAAATTCCTCTGAATTCCAGTTGGGTTAAAGGAAGGACCTGGGGTAGCTGGATTACCCTGTTTTAAAGCAATAATGTGTATTTGTGGCTTGAATTAAAAAGTATGCAGCTTGAATAAGTGATAAGATTGTCTCTCAGATTACACATGTTTTCTAAGAGGAACCTCCTATAAACAGATGCAGCTCCAGCCTGGAGAGCTCGGAGACGAGCACGTCTCTTTGTGACTTGCTGACTGGCTTTCAGCACAAGTTCTTGGCCTAAGGAAAGCCTTGGAAATGCCTTGGAAATTAGCCTTCTGTGCCAGAAGAGCATAAGGCCGGGACCCATTGTGGTGGAGATGCTTTTGAGATCTTGGACGCTTCTCCTGTCTGGAGGAACAAATTTGACTCATAGCTACAAGTCCTGTGGTTTCCCTTGCAGGAAAGTGGGATGAAGGACAGAGATCATCTAGTCATTAATATCTTCATATAACATTTCTCTGCTGCCCGTTGCTATTTTTTCCTGACTTTTATATTAACTTCTTTTGAATTTCTTTTTCCACATTATTGGTTAGCTGACCCAATGTGAAATCATAAACTCCATCAAACCCAGTATTTCCAGAGTAGGAAGCTATAGAGCCGCTAATGAGTCTCTTGTTTAGCAATATTGAGTTTTGGAAGACTGGGAGCAGGAAGAACCTTTCTCTTATTTTCTGAAGCCATCTTTGTTTTTAGCCACACGTCAAGCACCACTGGCTGTCAGCTTCTTCCCCATGCCCTGCCTAGCCACCTCACATGCAGCCAAATTGGACAAGCACTTCAAATGTGAGAGGTAGTTCAGTACCAATTCTGCTTCACCTGAGTCTCACCTGAGTAGAGACCAACAACTGATTACTCCAGATTTCAATGTCTAGGTTTTCCTATTGTGAGGGCAGTATCTTCAACCTCATTTCACTGAAAATCGCACACAGAGTTGGGGGATAGGTCTTAAAAAAAAAGGTGATAGTTTTGGTGACCAGGTGTTCTTGCTTCTCCTACAAAAAAAAACATTGTACAAAAGACTTGTGCTTGTTGCCCGACGCTGCAGCTCCTTTTTGCAACTGCATTGGCATCTTTCAGGCTTGCAGATAGAGAAATTAAATGCTCCAGGACCCAGGCGATTAAGTATATGGTTTCATGTTTTAGTTTCAAATCTGCCAAGTTTTGGAGCTATTATTGCTTGGAAATTTGGTGCAGTCATTGTCAGATGTAAGAAAGGCTTGAGGAGGAACAGATCTGGGCTAACACCCACTCTGCGCTTAACTGCCTCTTCCACCACCCAGACTACACGTGGTGCCACTCCATACCTTCTGAAGATCTAATGAAATGTTTGAAAGCTCAGAAGATTGAGAATGTGTAAGCAGACTCCTGAGACAAGCACCTTTTTGAAGTGTTTAGTAAAACTGCCTGTAAACATCTGCAACGTGGAGGATAAGCAAGTGCCTGAATCGGTCCTGGGCTTTGTCAGGGGAGGCAGCACGGTACATGGCACGGGGCTCTGTGCGAGGGCCAAGGGGCTTATCCTGAGCCTGTGATAACCTCAAGCATGACCTCAGCGAGGGACTTGGCTTTCCCATGCAGCTCTTCCTTCACCCACATGGTACATGCATTGTGCCTCCAAGCACACCGTTCTCCATGGCGGCTGCTCTGGGATAGAGTGATCCTGCTTAAGGATGTGTGTGTTGAAAGCTGAGGGATGACTCAGACATGCTGATTTTCTTTCTGAATGTCATATTCTCTCTCCGCTCCTATTTCTCATTTGCTTTACTGAAAACTGGTGCTGGATGGTGGGTTGCACCTGAAGGTCTTCATGTGGTCTAAACAGTGGGATAGCTGAGAATAGCTCTCTGTGACCACCATGTGATGGAAATGTCCTGTGGCTTGGAGTGAGGGTAAGTTAGATTACACTCAGTGAAGTTCAAACAGTCAGCAGACTAATTGCTTGAGACTTTACTTGGCAGCATTGCTAAATGAGTGGCACTTGAATATTTTCTCAGTTTTCTAGAGATGGACATGTTTTCTTTCAAGAACAGTTTTGCATCTTTCTGCCTTTTAATTTCCCTTTAAGCAAACCATACAGAGAAAACACCCACTTACCACTGATGGTAAGAAATTTTCTTGGCCAGTGAAAAGACAAGATGCTGCTTCCAGGCTCTGTGGCTGCTCTCGGTGGTAAAGAAACACGCTGTCCCCAACATATGGGTGAACCAAAATGCAGAAGAGCAAAGGATTTGCATGTGATCACTCATTACGTCTGTGGCCGGGATTCAAAAGCAAATCTTTCCGGTTAATCCCCATAACCATTATCCTTCCTTATCTTGGGACCACCAAGGAAAATGTCAGAGCTTCCTGGAGACCAGAGCTGGCACAGCAAGACTCCAGGCCGAGCTGCATGGAACTGGGGGAAGGTCTCAAATATTGGGCCACCAACAGCTTTTATTATCTTTCCTGTGACGTGGGTTACTTCCTTCACAGGCATTCGGGGAGGGTACACCAAGGAAGAGAAGGCTGTTTCCTTTCAAGGAATAAAATGCAAGTGTGGGTTCAATGTTAACTTCTGGAGACCTCTCTCAAACAAGCCACAAAGAGGAGTTGGGACTTGCACTGATGTCTGGGCATCTCCACCATCTCTTATTTTTGCAGGAGGATAGGTAAATGGAAGGTTAGAAACATCACACATTTATGAGGCAGTAACTGTTTCCTTGGCTAAATTAATTTATAAGCAACTTTTGAGTAAGATATACACTGTGAGGCTTTGAACCAAAGGATTGTCCATGATGGCTTTATTGCCAGATTAATGTGATATACCTGCATGTTACTCTCAGCAGACAGATGGTCTCCTTTTTCTCATACTAAAATAATTTAATAAGGGAAAGATAAAAAATGAAATGGGCTTTCAATATCGAGTTAATCTGTAGCTATGAGAAGTACTGCTCACCAGCCATAGCTGTGCACTTGCTTCCTGGCATCCCTGAAGGCTCTCTGCAATTTTGTTGGTCGGCCTTAACACTGCTTTCTATATTTTAGCCATTTTTACAGTTAGATTAGCTCTGAATTTTCTGGATTTCACTTGGTTGTCTGGAATAATTCCAGCTTCCCACAAAATGCTACTTTTGCTTTTAGATATCTGAGTTTACTCAACCTAATCTCCAATTTAATGTTATTTTTCTTGGGAATCCATCAGTAAGCGTTCAGTTCTGAGTCAGTGACTGCAAAGTCCTGTGCTGTAAACAGCAAGGCATATCCATTTCTTCTTATATGGAATTAAAATAACTCACAGAGAAGCTGTGAAGAAAATCATACAGAGGTGTGGAACTGAAGGATGATTTCAGTGGGATAAATCTGCAGTTCTCTGAACACTGCATAGAGCTTGTCTTCTCTGCCTCAGCATGACTAAGGACAGGGTTTAATCCAAAATCTAAAGCCAGTGGTATTGGGAGGGCTCCCTTTTCCCTCCAGCCCAGATTATTTCATTGCCTACCATCCTTCCTCAGGCAGCTGCACTGGTTGGTTTTTTACAACACAGATTTTTCTCTACTGAGCTCAATCTGGAGGAAAATTAGGGTTTTTCAAGGCTTATCACATTGACATGGGACTGGGTTTTGGAACAACACCCTTCCCACAGCAGGGCACGAGGATCAGCTTTTACAGGGCAGAAGTTTATTTTTCAGGGCAACATTGCCCAAGCATCGGACCAAATTGTGCCACAGGCAGGTGCTCCCAATTTCTTCAGCCCCTCCATCAGGATCTGATGCCAATGTCCGTCTTTGTCCTGTGGGCTCCCTCTGTGCAAAGCACATACAGGGTCCACACAGACCCTTCCCCCCGACATCAAACAGCCCTTGGGTCTCCAGGACCCCGCTTGGCTTGAAGCATCTTGAGGGAAGCTGAGCTCTAAGCCTGCAAGCAGAAATGCTGTATTACCGGTTGGGAACTATTTGCATTCTCAGATGAGGATGACTCAAATAGCACGAGCTGTGACTACGTGCTGGGAAAATATCATCTGGAGGACGGAGTGAGCCACAAGTACACCCATTCCTTCTCACTGTGCTTGTTTCAGCGCCCCCCTGACAGTTTATGAAGACAAGTCAGCAGGAGCTTCTTTGCAGGAGCAACAAACTTGTCTTGCGTGACGATGGGTTTCTAAAATCTCCAGGCAGATTTCACCATGACGGGCAACACCTCAACTGGGGCTGGAGTGGGAAGGGATTGGCAATTGCCTGGCACTAAGTAGTTCTGTGATCGAAGAGGTCCTGGAAGGAGCTCCTTGGGAGTGAATATGTCCTAAGCAGCACAATTGGCATTTGCTGCTGCACTTTCCTTCGCTTTGTACCTAAATATATAAAGAGAGCCAGAGAACAGAAATACATCTCTCAGCGCCATAACCGCCGTAATTGGCCTGATGTTACATTGATCACAGCACTCCTTCATGATGAAAGCCAGGCACGGTGCTTTCCAAATCAACAATTTTACACTTAGCTGAAAATGATAACATTTGGATTTAATTAAACACCCTTGCTTGTCCTTGTTGGAGGGGGATGGAGAAGGGGAGAGAGCCACACTAGTGCTCAGAAATGGTCTGGGAGGACTGTCCCTGCAAACGGGGAACTCTGGCTTCTGAAACCAGTGTGGAAAGGCCGGGTGTGTAAAACTGGATAGTATTTTGGAAAATTCCTCCAAACTCGTTAACTCAGTACATCTGTAAACGCTGGCCATGTTCCCAGCCTTTATTTTCAGCCCACTTTTCCTGTAAGCTCTTCTGCATTATCTCTTTGGTTGCAATCAGACATTGTTATTAACTCCCAACAGCGCAAGGCAGGAGGAAGCAAAGCCCAGATCTAGATGGGATAGGCAGCATTAACATGACTGTTCCATGGGTCATGGGGATAAGTCATGAAGACTTCTTGACAGCTGGTTAATGGATTTCCTTGGTTTACCCTCAATAAATCCATGTTTCACATAGAGCAGTTAGCTGACTCCTGCAAACCTTTGCAAGGCTCAATGCAACCATCGTACTGGGATCTACAGAGTAGCACTGGGGGTATGTTTGACTGGTGGTGTCCAAACCCAATTGGTACAGGAGCCCAGAAGGAAAGAGGTGAATGTATTGGGGGAGTGAAATGGGGAGAGGTGAAGGCATGGCTGAGAAGTGGAGGTTTTGCTGTAGGGAACTCAGAGGGAACATGACAAAGAGTTGGAGGATCTGGCTGCCAAGGTGGTAGGAAGCTAATCCACAGCAAACCAGGTTTCATGGGTTCCTCTGCCCCTAGAGCATCTTGTTTCTTTCATGTGCATGTTGGTGGGGCTCAGATACCTGGTTATGACCTGTAGGAGTTGCCGTGAGGGAAACCTGCTAACCCCTGCAACACTGAAGTTTTACAGACAGCTGAGAAATGGTGAAATTGTGTGTACACACGTGTGTCTGTGTACGAAAGTTGGTGATGTCTGTAATGCAATAATTTGCAGCTGTCAAATAGTTAATACAGACTCAGCTTGCAGACTCATAAATTTTAGTTTAACATGCAATTCTGCTCCGACAAGTGTCTATATAAAAATAGCACCTTCCTACTGAAATGATCTGCTATCTATGTGTAATCACATGCAAATCTGATTAATTTGCTGACTAAATTGAGGGGAACAGTTTTGAGAAATGGGTGCCTAAAGTTAGGTACATACTATTTAGGTACCTAAATATGCAGTAAGATTTTAAGTGGTACTTAAGTCTTGTCACTTCAAGCTGCCCTTGGAGTAGCTTTTAAAATGAGATTACCTATGTGGAGCCCTGAAGCGCAGAATTAGATAAGTGGGTTTGAAAATATTGTCTTCATTTTTATTCCTTATTGTCTCTGTTGAAGCTGGAAATATGCAGCCTCTCCAGGAGTGGGCGAGCAGAATTCTTTTTCGTTCCTTTTGCAATCGTACAAGCCAAAAAGATGACAACTTAACTTCTAGATCCCAGCGTGAGTTTGTAGACCTGGTAGTTGGAAAAACAAACCAAACATCTTTTTTACTTGTAAACTGACTGCGTTTGATCTGGAAATCATTGAGATGCAATAAACATGAACTCCATGATCCTATTTTTATGGAGTCAGTTTTCCGAGTAGAACCACACTTAACAAAACAATCATTATAATTGAATAGCGGTGCTTGTGAAAAGGGCTGGATTGAAAACACTGATGACAGAAGCCTTCTGTTTATCCCTGGAACAGCAGTGACAGTGGTAGTGTAAGCTACAACACACTGTTCCTCAAACAATTGACATCCAAGGCACTAACTGGTGTTACAGCTTCAAGTGCCGGGGACCCGTTTCCTATCAGAGGTGGATGCTCCTGAGCAAAGGGTAGTGTGAGTAGTTGTGTAGCCACCTTGCTGAGCAGGCAGCGGTGACTTAGGGCACCTCACACAACTGGCACTTTTGTAGCTACACTATTGCAAAACAATTTTTGGAAGCAAAGGGAGGAGGTAGCTAGGTTGCTATTGCTTATTTGCTCTCCACACACAAGCTCTCTGCTGTTTTGTGAATTGTAAAGCTTGGATTTTTCCCCCCCTATTTTTTTATGCTGACATCTGGCCATTGGACATCAAAGTGCAACCTTTCAAAGCCACGAAGTCATATGACTTACCGAACACTTAAGTGATGATCTATACAAATGCGGGCAGGCTCGCTCCTGGAGGAGGCATTCTTCTGTCGCGATGCGTTAAAACAGCTCTTTGTATTTGGGCAATAACAAAGATTTATTTGAAAGTATTAGCTATCATCAGGGCTTGACCTCTGCGGAAAGTATTCTTTAGTGAGGGTTTTTAAGTGGATTTGGAAAAATAATTATTCTTGTCCTCGGGTAGAATCTGGGCAATTTATGTGCTTAGCTGCCTTGCCATTTTGGCTTCAATGGGTGTTTATTCCCATAACGTAGGATTTCTGTGCATGGTTGTGTTGCCGTGGCTGAGGATGGTGGTAATGGGCAGATTAGATACGTGCAGACAGAGATACTGCTCAGGGTGACACATCCTTAATTGTCAGTAGTCGTATAGCAGGCAGTGTGCTCAGTACTGTAGCTCTTCAGTGCAGGGGAAGAAGAGACTATTTATCTCTTTGTTTTTCTCTCTGAGTGTGAGTTCACAAAACATTTCCAAAGAGGCATTTCATGGCCATGAAAAGATTGTTTGTCTGTATCATTTAAGCCAATATAAAACTCAGAAAATTGAAATTTGTACCTCTCCTGCATGGTAACTTTCTTTCCATAATATTTCAATATGAATTTTTTTATTCACAAGCATGTCATTACTGTTTTATCCTGCAGCTTTCATTAGTAGTCACTGTCATGTATCTCAGCTTTCTGGGGTTAATCTACACCTTGCTATAAATGGACATTGCAACATTTGATACGGCTTCTCAGGGAGGTGGTAGAGAGTGGAGATGTATTTCCACAGGCTTCTTTTTCATCACATCACAAAATGGAAGTAAACATTACCAAGAGGATATTTTTCTGGCCCTCTCAGTCCCATGTAATATCCCTGAAACCTGCTGGTGAGCACTGGGCCAAATCCTGCAGTGGGATTCACTGGATGAGGCATAAAACAGAGAACTGTGGACTCATTAGCATTTCCATTATATGTTCCTTAGCAATGAGAGTTCTGACTGAAAAGTCCTAGCTACTTTTCCAGAGCAGATTTATAAATATCAGGTTTAGAAAAGGTTATTATAAATGTCCTGCCTCAGATCTTTGGCCATGACACCTGCACTCTGCCATCAGTCAGCTGCCATGAAATGTGGGAAATACCATTATGTGTTTGGTTGTCTCCAAATGTATCTGGCTTATGACACCTGCACTCTGCCATCAGTCAGCTGCCATGAAATGTGGGAAATGCCATTATGTGTTTGGTTGTCTCCAAACGTTTCTGGCTCTGACCATTTTAGGCACTTTTGGGTAGAAACTGCTCCTCGTGATGTGTTTGTGCAGCCCTGTCCCAGAGCTGCTGACTGGACCCCATAACAAAGCTGCAGGCAGGGCAGGATGCAGACGTGAGATGGATCGTGAGGGGCATCAGCACAACTACCGTTTCCCATGACTGACACACGCATGTTGCACCAGCTGGTGGTGGCAGAGGGGTGGAAGCAGATCTTCTTAATGTGCACCTGCTAATATAAATTAATTATTATAGTAATGAAGCCAAAGCGGGATGAATCTGTTCACTCCAGCCCGTCTTTCATTCTGTCTTTTCTTTGGAAGCAGGCAGAAAGAATATCAGTGCATTTCTTTCCTTTCCTTTGTGCAGTTAATTTGCCATTTTTGTTTTGTCATCGCTCCTAATGTTTCATTGACTTCTGACTGTGACTTGTCATTTATTCAAAGCTGTATTAGCGTGGTGGCGCCTAAGAGTTATTGAACAACTAACATAATGGACAAGTCATTCCAGCAGCAGAGCTGGAGTTTGCAGGAAAGGGTCATGGAAAGCCCAGGCTGAGTTGTAGCCTGGAAATGTGGACATGGTCTGTCCTTTCATCAGTAAAGCTACAACAAAAATATGGGAAGGTGCGTGTGGTTGCATGTTTGTGTTGGAGAGCAGGGATGCCTTGCACGGGATGTGTATGCAGGATGTATTCCTGGCTGGGGAAAAATATAAAAATGGGTTATTATAGCAGCTGCAGCTGGAAGAGTGAAATCTTACCTGCAGTAGGAGATGAGGGGGAAAGGAGAAGCTCTGTTTTCCCCTCATCTCTAATTTACTGAAGGTAATAAATGTCCTTTTGTTGATTTAACTGGGTCTAGATTGGGGTCTGCTCCTCAGTATTGTACTGAGGCTCGGCAGCTGCCTGTAGCAAGATCCTGGTAAGACACCACAGGCTGTAATAGGTAGTTTGTGGTCACTGTATGATTTCACTATCTTTAGGAGACCTTTCTAATGAACTTTGTGCGCTATTACTGACATTTGCATGTGACACTTTCCTCCTGCCTGGAATTGCTGTTTTTTGCAGAGCGTGCTGTTCAGTGAAACTGAAATCTGGGAAACCATCAACCAGTAAAATCCCTTCAGAAGAAGGGAAGACACGCATGGGAAAAGGATTTTACAATGCAATCTGTGAAATTAAAAAAATCATTGCCAATATATTGCAATTCTATCACCTCTGTTGAAAGAAAAAAATAAAGAAACAAGGTCAGGTCTGTGGCTTTTGCATTTGCAACCTGGCAGTGGGCTGGAAAGAGGGGCCCCAAACTATTTCCCTGTGTTTTAGGGATGAGTTGGATGGTCATTTGACTCCAGCTGTCGGGGATCTATAGAGCAGCAGCTTGCACCCTCTGGAGATCAGTCAGATCTCATTAACCTGTAGCCAGCTATTTGTGCAGCTCTGAGCTCTCCCTTAGTGAAAAGAAGCCAATTTACTGAGTTTAGGCGATAATCTTGTTAGATATATTTTAGCCCCTTCCATAAAGAAAAGTGCGTTTTGGATGAAGAACATATTTCTGGTAACTCTGGCGTCCAGTCTCACAGTCTAATGGGATATGTAAGATGAGATTAAATGCATATCCTCTGTCTTTGAAGGCTGCCCAGTGCCTTTGTGTAACTCTACCTTCTGGTGAGTATCATTTCAGCAAATTTAAGGACTGCTTGTCCAGGAAGAGATCCAGACAGCTAGTGAGGTTTTAATCCCAGTCATCTCTTTATATGTGTCCTTGGCTGGAGCAAACTAAAGGAAAGCTGCATTTTCAACCCATTGGTGATCCTTTTCTATTCAACATTACAATAACATTGCAGGTTTTTACCACAAAAATGTCAAGCTTCTTACAGCAGTAAGTCTTAGGGCTATAAACATTTATACTAGCATGCTAAAGAGATTTGGGCATAAGGGGGCCGTACTGGCACTGGGGAGAGGCTGAAAATATGAGAAAGCTAACATTAGATTAAACAGAGGCAGGCAGTAATTTAATTGGCATTTATATATTGAGAGAAGAAAAAAATAGTAAGTTTAAAAAAAAATATGCACTGGGAAGCTTTTAGAAATCAGGGAGGTAATTTGCTTTCCAAAATGATTCACAGCATCTCGTGTTAGCTAATTAACAAAACAGCAGGTTTGTGAATTTAACGGCAGCAGGGTTAGGACTCGGTGGGCTCGGTTCTTGTCCGTGGGTTTGTTCGGGTCTGTTCGGCCCCCGCGGTGCTTTCGCTCTGCTCTTTGGCATCTGGGGCAGCCCGGCCTCTTCCAGGGGGCAGAGTTACAAGTGGCTGCGCTCTGCGATAGGAGCCAGATGAGGGTGAAAGGGGCAGGTGGAGAGGCAGGAGATTATGCATTGACTGGCATGACTCAGCCATCCATAAAATGATTTTCATTAATGTTTAATGCGTGTCAAAAATGTCAGCACCCGTAAGAGAGGCAGATAAATTATTTAGTCCTGTCAGTGTCTTGCCTTCCCCCTCCCGCTGATGTATGTAAAATGTTTGCCCTGCTTTTGTTTAGATTTAGGATGTTGTTGGAGAAGTTAAAACCGATTGCTGTTCCTGCAGTAGGAGATGAGGGGGAAAGGAGAAGCTCTGTTTTCCCCTCATCTCTAATTTACTGAAGGTAATAAATGTCCTTTTGTTGATTTAACTGGGTCTAGATTGGGGTCTGCTCCTCAGTATTGTACTGAGGCTCGGCAGCTGCCTGTAGCAAGATCCTGGTAAGACACCACAGGCTGCAATAGGTAGTTTGTGGTCAATGTATGATTTCACTATCTTTAGGAGACCTTTCTAATGAACTTTGTGCGCTATTACTGACATTTGCATGTGACACTTTCCTCCTGCCTGGAATTGCTGTTTTTTGCAGAGCGTGCTGTTCAGTGAAACTGAAATCTGGGAAACCATCAACCAGTAAAATCCCTTCAGAAGAAGGGAAGACACGCATGGGAAAAGGATTTTACAATGCAATCTGTGAAATTAAAAAAATCATTGCCAATATATTGCAATTCTGTCACCTCTGTTGAAAGAAAAAAATAAAGAAACAAGGTCAGGTCTGTGGCTTTTGCATTTGCAACCTGGCAGTGGGCTGGAAAGAGGGGCCCCAAACTATTTCCCTGTGTTTTAGGGATGAGTTGGATGGTCATTTGACTCCAGCTGTCGGGGATCTATAGAGCAGCAGCTTGCACCCTCTGGAGATCAGTCAGATCTCATTAACCTGTAGCCAGCTATTTGTGCAGCTCTGAGCTCTCCCTTAGTGAAAAGAAGCCAATTTACTGAGTTTAGGCGATAATCTTGTTAGATATATTTTAGCCCCTTCCATAAAGAAAAGTGCGTTTTGGATGAAGAACATATTTCTGGTAACTCTGGCGTCCAGTCTCACAGTCTAATGGGATATGTAAGATGAGATTAAATGCATATCCTCTGTCTTTGAAGGCTGCCCAGTGCCTTTGTGTAACTCTACCTTCTGGTGAGTATCATTTCAGCAAATTTAAGGACTGCTTGTCCAGGAAGAGATCCAGACAGCTAGTGAGGTTTTAATCCCAGTCATCTCTTTATATGTGTCCTTGGCTGGAGCAAACTAAAGGAAAGCTGCATTTTCAACCCATTGGTGATCCTTTTCTATTCAACATTACAATAACATTGCAGGTTTTTACCACAAAAATGTCAAGCTTCTTACAGCAGTAAGTCTTAGGGCTATAAACATTTATACTAGCATGCTAAAGAGATTTGGGCATAAGGGGGCCGTACTGGCACTGGGGAGAGGCTGAAAATATGAGAAAGCTAACATTAGATTAAACAGAGGCAGGCAGTAATTTAATTGGCATTTATATATTGAGAGAAGAAAAAAATAGTAAGTTTAAAAAAAAATATGCACTGGGAAGCTTTTAGAAATCAGGGAGGTAATTTGCTTTCCAAAATGATTCACAGCATCTCGTGTTAGCTAATTAACAAAACAGCAGGTTTGTGAATTTAACGGCAGCAGGGTTAGGACTCGGTGGGCTCGGTTCTTGTCCGTGGGTTTGTTCGGGTCTGTTCGGCCCCCGCGGTGCTTTCGCTCTGCTCTTTGGCATCTGGGGCAGCCCGGCCTCTTCCAGGGGGCAGAGTTACAAGTGGCTGCGCTCTGCGATAGGAGCCAGATGAGGGTGAAAGGGGCAGGTGGAGAGGCAGGAGATTATGCATTGACTGGCATGACTCAGCCATCCATAAAATGATTTTCATTAATGTTTAATGCGTGTCAAAAATGTCAGCACCCGTAAGAGAGGCAGATAAATTATTTAGTCCTGTCAGTGTCTTGCCTTCCCCCTCCCGCTGATGTATGTAAAATGTTTGCCCTGCTTTTGTTTAGATTTAGGATGTTGTTGGAGAAGTTAAAACCGATTGCTGTTACACCCAGAGCTTTTCCTTGTGAGACCCTCGGAGGAGCTGCTGCTGCTGTGGCTTTACAGTTTGGTGCTTTGTGAGAGAGGTCTGGGCAACCTGAATTCAGCTGCAAGTGGGTTATGCACAGTCCCTATTGGTGGGCTGGGGTGGATTTTAGATTGGTTTGCAGAGGAGAGTAGATCCTGGGAAACTGAAATAAGGACAGAAGAGTGGGGTGTGAAGGGAGGTCCTACTCTCCAGGTAAGGGCTGCGGGGAGCTGTTGTCAGAGCAGCCCAGCATCACAGCGAAAGCCCTGAGCCTTCCCTGTGCCCCCATGGGGATGTGCTGCCTTCTGCTGTTCTTGCTGCCTTGGTTTTGCTGGTTTTGTCTGGGGGTTCATCACCCAGAGACCTGTGACTGCCTAGTCTGGAGGAAATGTGTCCCACTCAGGGGTGGGGACAGCCTCTGCCACCCCGGCATCCCACAGACCCCTCTGCAGGGATGGTTTCTACTTGCCTGCCCCATTTCAAGAGCTTTATTCTTAACTGGGGAATTCATGCACGGGAAAGGAAAACTCCCCTTGGAGCTGCAGGTTTGGGTTTTCATATTGTTAATTTTTTTAAAAATCAGCTTCACAGGAAGACACATTAGCAACAAGCTGAAATCATAGGCCCTAGCAGAAAGAAAGAAAGAGGAACCAAAGGGGATAAGCCAAGGGAGAAACATATCTGATCAGGTGGGATTTGAGGTGAGGTGAGATGGAGGGAAATGTAAGCCTAATTAATAGTGAGGCACTAGTTTGTGAATGTTGGATGAACCGCAATCGAGACTGACTAATTTAAAATCTGCTGTGACACTTGCACTAGACACAGACATCCTTCCTGGGCAGGGATGTTTCTGAAGGCAATGGGAACTTTGTCAGCCTGCGCATCCATTCGGAGGGGGCACGTTGAACCCCGTCAGAAAAATTACGAAGAGAGCTCCTCAATAAAAGAGAAAATGTGCAGATTGTTTTTAAACACGGGGGCAAATGCTATTGCTTTGTTTGTTTGGGATTTTTTTTCCTTTTTTAGGGAAGTCACAGGCCTTGGGACAAGGATCTCAATTGGCCTCTAATTAAAGTTGCTTTCTTACTGTCTGGCATGAAATCCCCCTGAGAGGCAGATGTTTGCAAAGCACACTTGAGGCACTGGCATATGGTTCCTTTGTAAGGCTGGCGTTTCAGCAAAGTGCCTCCTGAATGTTGTACATAATTAGATATTTTATTTTATTTTTTTTGTCCCGGAGAAGTTACTGGCGGCTGGGGACCTCCAGGATCCGAGAGGGTGGCTTTCTGAGAGATGGATGGGAAGCCCTAAGCACGTCACTGACACGTGACAGGTGCTGGCAGATGCCCCACTGCAGCTTTTTGGAAAAAGCCTGTCGATTAAACCAATGCCAGTTAAAGGAAATTATTCTAACCTACAGAATTTAATAGAGAAGGAGACCCTGGGTACCCAGCTCTGCTGCTTCACAGAGGACTTGCATCTTTCCTACAGGAATCCATCAGCAGGTCTAAACTTTTTACAGGTTTATATAATTCTGAGGAATGTTTCCATAAGGAATCCAATTGGAATTGAGAGTGGAGCGAAATGAAAAGAAAATATTCATGCACACTAGGCTTGGGTAGGAACTATGGCCATGCTTAAAATGTGATGTCAGATTACAAATGGCCCATAGCTTTTTATTAACACCATAAAAGACATCTGGGTGGTCACCAATGCGTAGTGCAATCTACAGCAAGACACTTAATGATTAAAAGCTTAAGGTGCTGAATACACTAATTTCCCTCTGGGACAGCACATCCATCCCTTGCACACTCAGAAATAAAACACAGGATTTTGTCAGATGACCTAATTTTTCCAACTCTCTTAATGTCTCCCTTTCCTGCCCAAAAAGTCCTTTCTGTGATCACAAGAGCAAGTCTTTTCCTACTGTTGGCAGTTCATTTTTGCCTATCTATAAAAGTACACTGAAACAGTTCCCTGCCTCAGAAAGGTTTTCTGAGACAAAATTAATTAATGTTTGTAAGGTGCTTTTGAGGTCTGTGGACCTGACTGTGCTTTACTAATGGGGCAGTCATTATTTCCCTTCTGTAGAAAGGAAAACCAAGATCTAGTGCAGTTAAAACAGCTTGTTCAGGATCACAAAGCAATTTTGGAGCAGAACCACAAATAGAGCCAAGTCTTTTGACTAGCAGTCAGATGTGCTATCCACGGGGCTACTTGTAATGTCTAATTATTTCTCTAAGGGTAGGAACTGAAAGATCTCAGTCTGATTCCAAAGTCCTGATGAAAATAAAAAGGAAATGCGTAGAAGATTGACTCACAGGCATTGCATTCTCTTAGCATCTCTATTAGTTTAAAATGAAATGAATAAAATCCCCCATGGATGGAGATGATGCAGAGCCTTCGCCACAGGTTGTGCATTAATTCAGCGTCCTTCTGATGCTTAAATTGTTTTGTGCCATGTATGAAAAGGCAAAGCCTGGCTGTTGGCTTAGGTGGGATGCACAGGGTGCGATGTTTTAGGCTTCAGATGCTGAACACAGCTTATTAGAGGCCACATGTGCACAGAGGCTAATGAATTTGCATGCTTGCTGCAAGCGGCTATATCTTTCTTGAAGCCTTGCCTATTCTTTGGCGTGTTTTCAAGCTGGGGCTACTGTTTGAATGTGTGGACATTCAAAGGCTGTGCTGGGAGGCTCGATGCTGCCAAGTACCTCGTGGAAGGAATAACAATCTCAGCAATTAGCAAGCTCCCCCAAACCCCAGCCCTGCCTCTCTGGGTGTTACAGGCAGGGGAGGGAAGGGGGCTGTGCTGGCAGTGGCTGTGCCTT
Source organism: Calidris pugnax (assembly GCF_001431845.1). NCBI lineage: Eukaryota > Metazoa > Chordata > Aves > Charadriiformes > Scolopacidae > Calidris > Calidris pugnax. The sequence continues at coordinate 2,786,143 of NW_015090770.1, read as the reverse complement.
TGCAGGGATTCAGGCAGGGGGAAATCAGAGGGACCGACCTGTCGGTGTAGAGGGGGCAGAAAAGCAGCTGGACCTCTGACAAGCACAGGCAAAACTTGGAAGTGGAGGCAGTCTTACTATGGCCACCCAATAGCTGTGACCAGAAGGATGTTCCAGTGGTGTATAATTCATAGAAGGAAGGACAAAATAAGGAAACAGAGAGAAAATAATATTAGTCTTGGACTGAGCCTAAGTATTACATATAAAAACAACATTCGTCTTTTCATTTTAGAATAAATGCAGCAATGTAATGAGTATAACTTTTGTCTCGGCTGGGATAAAGTGCTTGGATTGTGGTGCAGTGGGATTAGTCTTATGTGCAGACCATCTATTTGGTGTCCGTGGTTCTTGCAGCTTTTGAGGCTATGGTGTGGGTCTGTGTGTCAGTCTGCACACTAGATCTGCTGCCATAAAACCACTTACTCTGTGCAAGACTAACAGGAGTACTAGATATCAGATTCACAGCAGATTTATGGTTGGATCCTCTATGAGGTACCTGTAACCCACTTTGCATACCTGTATGTCTAAATCCTGTGTTTATGTACACTTACATGTGCAGAAAAAAGTGCACTTCAACCACAAGCTTAAATGCTGTGTGGGCCTTCATATATATAGCAGGAAAGCCATCGTAAGTCTACAAAGGTCCCAGGGATTATTTACATTTCCACTGCAGGGCTGAAAGCAAGCTCTAGCCCCGGCTCTGCATGGGGTGAGAAATGCAGCCAATGCCAGCTCTGCTTCCATGGAAAATATCAGCAACGTCTGACCAGCTTTTTGCTGGTCTCCCCAGATGAGTGTTGGATGCTGTGGCCATGTTTACTGCTCAGGGTATGTTGGGATACTGCCTAGGGATGCAGACAGTCTGTTTACTGCTCTCGTTTGTTTAGTAAGGGTGGATGTGTCAGGTGCACCGTGTGAGAAGTTCTTGCTTGAGAAAGTGAACCAAGGATGGAGGGGCACAGCCGCCATCCTTGCCCCAGGACTATGGTGCTAGTCCAACCTGCCTTTCACCTTGTCCCTGCCACAATCTGACCCGCAGTCCTAGGACTATAAATGCTTCCTATGAGGCCAGGTATTACTTTTTTTGGTTATTAAGGAGAATAATAACCTTTGTTAGTGAAGTATATAGCTCTGGGTTAATCTTCAATAATAGTTGATAATGATATTTACAGATTAATTTTGTATTTTTTGTGACTGTTGCTGCCTTTAGATTAAATTCAATTCAGTCCTTCCTTCCTTCCTCTGTTTTTCTACTGCTTGCAGTGGGGGAGCGTGGCAGGAAAGCCTCGCAGGCTCCCGGGGGGCTTGGGGCACTAAAATGTCCTTTCTTTGCACCAGGGATCAAGCTGTTGTCCGCAGAGGAGTGATCAGCAGATGCAGAGTGTCCAGCCCTATTTATCTCTGCCAGATGGTGCTAAAATACTAGTCTGGAGCACATGTTGCTTCTATTCAACCAAATGCTTGTGCCATGCTGTGGCCTCTCTGCCTCTGAACCAATGAGCCTGAGCCAGCAAAATCCCAGCGGCAAAGGCCCCGGCAGCCCTTGGCTAAGCCCCTCTCCATGGCTTGTAGAAAATCAGAGAAATCAAATGAGGAAGGCTCACAGCCCTGTGAGGGCAGACAATAGCGTGCAGGAAAGGGAGGAAGGGGTTAAAAAGGATTTAGCACACACACAAAGTAAATATTTGAGGCAAAATTGTAGCAAGAAAGAATAATGGAGAGAGAAAGGCAGGAGGAGGAAGCAAGAAGTGTAAAGAGAAGAAAAAGGAGGATTATATTCTGCCAGAAAACAAAGGGATGGTTGTATGAGAAAAGCATTGGCGAAGCATTGGGGAAATGAGGGTTCAGCTCTGCACAAACTTTCTGTCTGACACTGGACAAGTCAATCTCTCTGTGTCTCAACTGCAAAGGCTACAATGGGAATAATAACGTCTCCTTTGTTCTGCCTCTCTCTGCTCACATCAGACGTCCCTTCTGTTTGTATGTTGTAGAAGGCCGAGATGCTACCTTATTGCAAACAAACATAGAATCCACTGAGACTTTGAGGGGGAAAAAAAAGAGGTAGGAAGGCAAATAGGCTATGATAAACCTAGAAGATAAGTGCTCCAAAAACCGCGGTTGGGGGAAGAAATATAGGAGAGGCCTTTACTGAGGGAAGAAGAAAGAAACAATATGGACCAGATTAATCCTAGTGTTGCCTCCTGGACTCCAGTAGAGTTCCTCGAGGGATGGGTTTAGCCCAAGGAGTTCAGTTTTGTTTGGTTAAAGAAACTTCATGCCAAAGTTTTTAAATAGTCAAATCTGTTCTGAGAACTATGAGAATGTGGGCTGCCTTTCCTCAAACATTGCATGGGACTTGGGATGAACAACTCCCGCTGAAGGCATCAGGAGCCAAGTGATTAAGCCCCATGCAGTGCTCTGACAGGAGGCCTTCTTCTTGCCTACGCATACTTTTTTTTAAGTATAGAAAGTATTTCCATATTTCCAGCAGCTGATCTTTATTTGAAGCCAAGAGCTGCATTTTTCAGATTAGAACTGAAGCTTTTCTAGGAAAAGCCACTCTGGAGTAGACCATTGGTCCATCTAGCCCAAGACAGTGTCTCCAACAGAGGCCCTGCACTCTGCTTAGAGAAAGAAATCTTAAAGCCTGCAGGGCTCTCTCCAGGGATAATTTATATTTCACTCCAAGAGTTAGAGTTTGGCTTTCACGCCAAAGTCTGTAGGCTTATATTCCTTCCAAAACTCTTGCTTATTTTATAATCTTTACAGTTCCCTGGAGACATTTGATGTTTGCAGATCTATATCCCGTTTGGGAAGCCCCTTGAGCTGCTGACCTCCACGTCCTGCGGCAGCAAGTTCCTCCAGCCAAGTGGGGCATTTGTGCAGGGAAAAAAAGAATTTTCTTTTCTCAATTTCAGGTTTGCTGCGTTTAATGTGGAAGCGTGCCTGAAGCTTCCCATCTTGCCCAGCTGACTTCTCATTACAGCGTCTCACCTAAGACTGTGAGCTGCTTCTGCCGTGCTGGGAATCCCTGCTAGGAGATGGGCTGTGCACGTGCGACGCTGCTCTGCCCTGAAACGTGACTCAGCCACGCTGAGGATCCACTTCTTTAATTTTTCAGTGCTTCCAAGTTTACAAGAATACATTATTCTGTCAGCTGCTCCTGCAGGTGTGCTGTTTTCTTCTCATGTCGTTGGAGCAATAGAAGTTTGTGGATAGTCGTAGTGTCTGCGCTATGTGGATAGCACGCTAAGCCAGGACATGATAGAGGTGTGAGGGGCTGCAAGGTGACCGTGCTCCCTGTGCCTCTCTTTTGGTAGAGGTGATTGCAGTGATCAAGCTTCTTTGCAGACCATCTGGAGACTTGCTGGTAGAAAGACGAGAGGGGCACTCTTGTGTAGACCCATGCTTATGATGATGGTGAACCAGCAAACCAGCGGGCAGGATGGCTCAGTGTTCAGCCTGCCCTTCCTTCACCTGTCTGTCCTCTGTCCTTCTGCCACAGAAGGGCTCAGGTCTTACACGGGTAGGAAAGAGGTTTAGGACAGGGTGCAAAGTACAGCCTTCGTCATGGTCTAGTAACAAACTGGCTAGATGATTGTATACCCAGGGCTCTGCTGCAAAAATTAGATGGTCCTATGCAGATATGTCTTTGGATCCAGCACACAAACAAACAAACAAACAAACAAATGTATTAGAAACAGCTGGGGAATGGGATGAAAATGAACATTATTAGGGGTATGCTTATAATAAGTTATGAACTGGGGAATGCATCATTGCTGCCCTGGGTGCTCCTGGAGGCATATTTGCTGTTGCTTTTGGAGCCCTTGTTACTGCATTGGTTTTCCCATTTATGCATCCCTTCCCCCATCCCTCGCTGGAAAACCTGACAGCAAGCTCTGAGATGTAGCTGCTAACACGAGGATTTTGTCAGGAGCTGGAGTGACCTCTGAAAGCAGTGGCAGTGGCCTCGGCCTCATTTGTGGGTCATGAGCTGCCACTTGGGTGATCACATACATCACCCAGAGCGAGGGCATTGCTTTAGTCACTGATCTACCTTCAGAGTTTCTTCCCTTATCCCAAGGGAAGTTTTGCAGCTCTTGGGAGCTTTTGTTGATTCCTTGGCTGTAGGAGAGCTCACCATTTTCTAATTCATTTATCTCTTTGAAGTGTGACTGACCTGTCCTGGGGGATAGTGAGAAAGGTGAAATTATTTTGGTAATATTCACTAAGACTTCAGTTGTATAATGTCTACTGCACAGTTAGTGCCTAAGAATTGACTTTGCTGTTTCCCTGACAAATTTAACAAATATTGGCCAAAACTCAACTTGCACTGACACTGCTGATCTTGCAGCTGGAGAAATTTGGCCCAGTACTCCGGTGTCTTCAAGCCATCGTGATGTGTCTACCACATTGGCTGTTCTTGTTTGTTTCACGGTTGGATGAGATACATATATACAAAGCTGCTTAAATTCCAAACATCGCCTGTGGCTGAATGGTTCCTACCTTTGATGTGAGAGCTAACAACAGCCAGGGATCTGAGAGGTTATTCTTGTTAAGAGGATAAATTAATAGCAAAGCCTTGTGTATTTAACACAGAGTGCACAAAGTCCTGCTTACTTGAACACAGAAAGAGTTCAGCAACCAGGACTAGCTTTCCTGGTCCCAGAACACTTTACTGACACAAAGCACTCTTTAGGAGTCTCTCAGGACTGTGATTCGGTGCCTGTTCAAATTGCAGTTGCCTTGGTCTTGGCCTTGCATTGAATTACCTCACTCCTTTGTGTGCAGATTTTCACGAGCGTAGGCTCAGCTGGTGAGCTTGTTCCTCTTCTGGAGCTGAGTCGCACAGAGGTGACACCTGAGAGCATGCGGGGACACAGAGAGATAGTTGTAGCCATTGATCACCGGTGAGAGATGTATTTGCATGTACAGGACAGTCTGGTTGCACAAGCTGGCTGTGAATGGCAAATGCTACCTCATTTGCCATTAACAGTAACTCAACCGTGGTAATAATAGTACTACTTGTAGGTACACAGGTTCAGCTGTAGGTGAAAATGGCCATTATGGTCTTCATCCTGTTTGTTCCATGTGTCTGGATTGAACCACTGTACCTCTTCAGGCTGCATGATGGAAGAAATAGATGACAATTTATGGGGAGAGCTTTTATTCCCGTTCCCACTTTTGGACCCAGATGGTCAGGTGTCATCTGCTGTGGTTGGTAAGGAAGGTGTGATGGCTGAACCAATGTTGCCCTGTTTCTAGCCAGTCAAGAAAGCTGCTGAGTGAGAAGTTTCTCTTGCCCCAGTACCATCTCAGAGAAACACTGTTTGCTGCCCACCTGTGAAAGGCAGAAAGTAAAAATACAGGGTTTCAAATGTGTTGTACTCTTTGATGAGCTGCAATAGGTTTAAGGCCATATTGAAGATCACTCATGATGGGGATTCACTACCCAGTGATGGATGAGTTATTTTTCAGAGCAACAGCAAAGATGTCCTTCAGACCCACCTTTTGTTTTGTAATAGCACTGATGGAATAGCGGTGTCTGGCCTGCTGTGGGGTGATCTGTTACTGCTGGTCTTTTGCAAAACAGAAAGATGCTGCTGCTGGCTGAAACCATCAGCAATTCTTTTCCTAAGGCTTCTAGGAGAGTAAAAATCTGGGATTTTTTGGTGAACTTTCAGGAGGCATAAAATAATTTGGCACTGCAGGGAATGAAGGCAAATGATCTGTGCAGGTATATTTAACATATAATTAAACAGCACAAATACATGAGGGTGCGCTGTGGCTTCAAACCACTCCTTAGCCAGGGAGAGCTGTGGCTGGCTTGTAAGGAGCGTGGCCTCCCTCTGAGCACAATCCCCACCTTGACCCGTTCCGTCTCTAGCTTTGCTGTGTGCAGCAGAAAGGGGAAAAGGGGAAAAACCTTTCTAAAGCCAACCTCTCTGCAAATCTGTCTCAAGGGCTGATGTTAAATAGCTGTGTATGTACTGTAATGTTCCCTGCAATTTTGACTGGACTGTGTTCAAAACAGTGACAGGAGAAGGCTCCTGGCTTGGTGTGCAAGCTGGGCATCTCCCATGCTTGATAGCATGGGCTGTGAAAAAGGCAGGGGGGATAAATCTGGTTGGGTGGTGGGAAACCTGTTAACCTTTTAGAACTTCTGAAGGATAAAGTGATGAGCTGATTCTCTGTGTTTTCTTTTTACAAACACCTCCATTGATGCGAATGCTGTTGGTGTATCAGCCATTAGGGTCTGTTTCTCGGTGCTTTTATGTAATTTATAGACTTTCTCCAGTCTGATTTTGAGAAATATGGTGTGTTTGTGAAGCTGGGAGCAAGGACATACTCTCTTCTAATGTGGCTTTCCTATTTTCCTCTGTTTTGCAGGTTCTTTTCGAAATGATGGTTTAAAAGCTGCTGATGTCCTTCCTATACTGAAGGAGAAAGTGGCCTTCGTGTCAGGTGAGCACATCTTTTCTGGATCCCTCCAGCCCAGCATGAGCACTGCCTGCAGAATCCTGGTCATTATGGTGCTGCAGAGTCATGAGGGACCGTTTCATATTTGGAATTGGTAGTACTTAAATTAGCTCTTCTGCTAAGAAAAGGGCTGTATGTGGAACAGGGCTAGCCAGCTCTGAGCGTTGGAAACTGGCCCATGTTGATTTTCCTCATATTCTGAGAAACAGGCAAAAGGGCAGCACAGGTGGGATGAAATGCAGCTTCTCAGCTCCAGCCCAGACCTGTGCTGTCTCAGCATTTAGAATGGTTCAGGGATCCTGCTTTGGGTTCAAGGTCAGTGAATAGAATTAATTCCTATTTGTAAGAAGCACTCAGACCCATAAATCACTAGTGTTTCATTTGCAATACCAATCAACTTGCAGTTAAAAGTACCATTGATGCTGCATTTACATAATAACTCAGATGCTCAAAGATCTCCTGCCATCCTGTACAAAGATTTACAGCCTTCATTCAGGAGACAAATCTCAAGGACCTGGGGGTGGATGAGGACTAGACAATATGGAAAAGGCTTTGAGAATAGCTTGGATGATATTGTTTCTGGCGTGAATTACAACTTGTCAGGGAGAGGGGGAAGAGAAAGTCTGAAGTGATCACAATCTTGCATGAAGTCACTCAAACTGGCAGCATAAAAGCGGGGTATTTCCAGTGCCAGTGTCTCTGATAATTGCAAAGCATTTAGTCTGCTTTTGGTGATCTTCCCTCTTGCAATGAGAAAACCTGCATCAAAAATACCCATCTCCTTTATCTGCAGTGTAGGCTTTTTGTTTCCTTTGTCTCTGTGGTATTGCTGACTGCAGAGAGGAGGGGAGTAGCAGCGAGGCTGTTGGGTGCCCTGACTCTTCCTCCATGGCTGTCCCCCTGGGTGCTGGAGTGGGGCCCGTGAGGATGTGGCTCGTCACCCTGCCGAGCCATGGAGATGTCTAGCCAGGCAGGAAAAGCTTTTGCCTTGACAATGGTCGGTGTGAGGTGTTATCCTACGCAGCAACAGTTACACGGTCCAGGAATCACGAGCCCAGGAGTGACTTGGGCAAACTATTTGTGGCTCTATATGTCCTAAACTTAGGTGAAAACCCCAGATTATCCCATCAGTAATCACATGCAGGACTGCTTGACCTAGCACTCGTGTCTCATTCTGAATGTCCTGGAAATTTTTACATGGCTGTTGTCTTTCACTGCTCCGAAGAGGGGAACATAACCATAAAAACACAGCATACCTGCAGACTTGCTTGTGACACAAAGCTGAACTGGGCGCTCTGGGCAAGTGAAAGGGAGGAATTTATGCAGGGACTGTACTGGAATTTAGTTCTTGGCTCCTGCTGTTGCTTCGCATGGAAATGACTGCAAGATCATTTGGTAATTCATGGAATATTTAATAATGACAACCTGTCTGGATCGTTTATATAGCCCCTTCCACTGACGGTGCCTGCGTTTAGCTCTGAGCCAGAGGGTCTCACACCAAATCATCAGCTCATTAGATGCTGTCCCGGGCCAAGGCTGCCTTGTGGGGGGGCATTAAACGAGCAGTGCCAACACCATCCCCCAGGGTTTCTCATCGTGATCTACTGCAGGCAAGGGACAGCTTACTCCTTGTAGCCTCACCAGCCTCCAGACTTGTATCTACTCAAAATGTGTCTGCTCTTGACACAGCTAGCGAGATAGCAGTCCTAGGATACACACCTTCTCTCCATGGTCTCCAAACACAACGACTCTGGGCAGCAGTTGTCAGGGGCCTTTGCAGATAGAACGCTGTGAGCTGCTAGTGTCTGACTGCAATAGCCTCAGCACCAGCCTCCAGCCCAGAGTTTAAGTACTGCCCAGTCTTCCCCTGTGTAAAGCCGATTAAGAAAAGGGTTTGAGTGCTTCAACTGATGGCTACATTCTTTTAAATTAAAATGGAATAACTTCCCAGAGTATCCTTTGAGCACAGAAGTGAAAATGTTTGCCAAAACAGAAAAATCAAATGGCAGGACTTTGCAAGATTAAAAAAAAAAAACCACCCTTGCTCTGTAGTTAGTACAGATTCTGGGAGCACATTACGTTTGTAATCTGGCTTCCTTGAGGAAAAGGAGAGTTTTATTGAGACTTCTTCAGAGTTTTATACTACGGTTAATTTTAACGATAACAGTACAGTAAAGTTGTCAGGGGGGTTCTCCTTACACCAGCAGAATTTATCAGCATACACACAAAAAAACCTCAGCTGAACATCTCAGTTACATAGTTTCTTACTATGTAAGAAAGCTGTGGCTCACCAGTTTATTTTTCAGTCCGTGATTCCACATGAAAGCTGGAGAGAACAAACTCACTCCTTCAGGTAGGGGCTAGATCATGCTTTGTGTTCCAGTGTGGTGGATGCTCCACGCCTGGACCGTACAGAGGAGCAGGGCAGAAGAGACAGGGAAGTGACACCGGCTGCTGCCTGCTCCGGAGCAGGCACAACAGGGCCTGCCTGCACAGCCCCGGAATCTCAGAGGAGCACTCTGAGGAGCTCAGAGGAGCTTTCAGAAGTGCACTTAATTTTGGAGTTGAAATACAGCTCTAACTAGCTGGGCATGGATTCATCCAGCCTAAATGCCGTCTGGGGCTCTGTGCCTGGCGCTTCCCCTGGGTTGGCTGAGCCAGCAGCGAGCAGCAGGCACGGGGCCCTGCATCCGCATCCCTGCGCCGCGGGAGAGTTGAGGGGCGGATAATGTTGGGATTTTTTTTTTTCCTGGAACTGGTTCTTGATTTCTTCCAGTGATCTCATGTATGAGCTAGACTGAACCCGAGCAAAGTTCATGTGTGTCTAAACAGCACCTGAAAATCCCATTCCGGCACTCGTAAGCAGAGAGATGGCCTGAGCAGCGCGGTGCATCCCGGCCATCGCCGTCTGATTGCTTCCATCGCCGACCTCGTGAAGCAGATTAAGCAGGGGGTTGGCAGCGGGTGGAGGCTTTGGCTGCCTCCTTGTTGCCTAAACCCTAATAAAATCTTGGCTTTGCCTGGGTGGTTCATTGTGTTGCTTCCAGCAGTGGAATGGCTTTGGGAGCCATTAGGGAGCGAGCTACAGGCCAGAGACTGATTTTTGTATTTTGAGAAGGAGATGAGCGCAGAGGAGAGGAAATAAAACAGGTTGTAGATTATTTTAGGTGTTTTTTTTCAGTGAGAGGTGGTGAAATATTTTGGAAGCTGGGCTTATAGTCTTTCCTAGGAAACACAGATGCTGTTTTAGAAGGGTGGTTTAACTTAGGATGTTGTTCAGCCGCTTGATTATGTTTATAGGAGATTTTCTACTGATCAGTGCAATACAGGAGGAAGTGTATGAGGCTCTCAGAAGAGGGAGGCAAGCGTGTTAGTGTGTTCCCTTTCCGCTCATGGAGCTTTTCATACACTTAGGCTATGAAAAGCTTGTTAGTTGACTAATGCTGTAGGTCTCCCTTGAAAGCATTTGCCCTTTCCCCACGTCCCACCCAAAAGAGTTTCTCAGGATCCTTCCTGGCACTTCCCATTCCCTGGAGGGCTCAGAAGAGTGACAGCGCGTGGGCTCCCTCCTGTCACCCAGGTACCGTCTGCTCGTCTGCCGAGGCAGGAGTACAAAGGAGGAGGCTGGGCAGGTTTCTGAGAGGGTGGTTGAGCACGGAGGAATCAACAGCAAAAGGCAGAAGGGTGTAATAAGCTGGTGAGCTGCTGCAGCTGTGACAAGCTGAGCTCCCAACGTGTTCAGCAAAGCAGGAGATTTTTCTGTGGACTTTGGGCAACAAAAGGCACAGAGCAGGGAGCAGTGGATGAGGTAACAGGTCAACCATCTCCATCTTTCAAAAGCCTACTGTCCCCAACCCCAAATGTCTCAGGAGCAGCCTCAGGAGCTAGGTCACAGCAATGTCTGAGCCTCCGAAGGAAAAACAGAGAGAGAGATTTCCTGAAAGGTCTTTCAGAGGAGGAATTTCAGTGTAAATAGATCAGATGAAAGGACAACTTTGCAATTAGGTTTCACTGAATTTAGGCCAGCAGGATGAATCAAAGACAAAGGCTTAGAGGGGAAGATGCTCACTTTCCCAAAAACTTGTCTAAAGATATCACAGACCACTTAGTGCCAGAGGTACTCAGAACCGCGTGTGATGGGGCATGTTTTTTCTCTTTCTGTGATGGATGCACTTCATTCTTCAGAGAATGGGTTGAAATGAGACCCCAGAGCCCTCTGGGCACTGGAATAGTTTAGATCCAGGTTTCAGGGAATCTCAAACACTGATTTGTGGACACTAGAATTTTTATTGGGTTGGGAATAGAACTTACGAAAATATTTAATTTTTGAATGGTGTAAACATTTTGTATTTGCACAAAAAGTTTTGATTTAAATTAAAAGTGTCCATTCTTCTCTTCTTCTGGAATGGAAATTTCAAATGAAACATCAGCAATTCTATATTTTGTAAGAGAAACATATCTTGCGTTTTATAACATTCCCTGGTATAGTTTGTTATCAACGGAAATTCCAAAAAGAGGAAATATGCTATTAGAAAAACATAGCATTGCTTGACTATTGAATTTTCCTAGTGGTTTTGGGCCATCATGCTTTCATCTAGAATTTGCTAGTGCATTGATGCAGACTTTTCTTTGAAGAAGAAAACAAGGAAGTTTAGACTGTAAAGTTTCCAGGTCTTTTGATGAGGTCTAAGATTGCTGCTTTTTTTTTTTCCTGTTAGTTTTTTTTCCTTTTGTTTTTCAAGAGTGTAGGTCATTTATGAGGATAGAAAAGAGCCTTTACCTATAGGAGCTGTTTAGATATCCTCATCGGGACTCTAAGGTTAAAGCAGAAATCAAAATGTTTCCTGGGATTTCTGATTGTATTTACAGATTTTAACTGTAGTGTGAAGAATCAGTTGCCATATTTCTTTCCATACATTTAACCATAGCCATGGACTAAATTAAACTATTTCTGTGGAGAATGTCTAGTTACTGCCAGCACATACTGTCCTGGTGCTCGGAGGACACCAGCAGCTTGCCAAAGGCCACCAGTGTCTTCTTAGAGCAGCGAGATTTCTCCTTTATTTACTTCCTTGATTAGCATGTATGAGAGTAGTGATGCAACCTGTGTTATCTTGTGGAGAAGCAGAAAGGTTCAGGTGCCTTACAAAACTGGGCAAAAAGTCAACCCAATGAAAATTTCTATCCAAAAAGACTGGCAAGAACTTGTGGGATCACAAGTCATTGACTGAGTATCATCCAGAGGCACTGGACTCTGATCACCTCCTGGTTGATGGGTCCCTGCATCCTGTCACATAGGTATAGCTTCTCAATTAATGATAGAAACTTTTAAAATAACAATAAGAGGAAGGAACTGAGCCTGTGAAGCAAGAATGCCTGTATACATCCCATCCCGTTCCAGCTCACTGGGTTTACTTGTCCTTAAAGACACAGTGAGCTCCATATGTATCTCAGCAAAGGTCTTATCTTCATTTATGCAGGCAGTCGAGAGTTGTCCTTGGGTAGAAATCAAGGCTGGGAGCGTATAAATCAGTGTAAGGATCCAGGGGAGGTGACTATAGCTCCTGAGATAATTAATACAATAACAACCAACCATTCTGGTCATTTTGCAGTAAAGTGTGCTCTTCTGTCCTACTAATGAGACTTGTCACCTCTGAAAACTTTCTTACTTCTGTGAAAGTTCTTTGGTTTGTAGGCTTATGTTTTTTTCCTAAGACATCAATTTTAACTGAAAAGAAGCACTGAAATTCACAACTGGACATCCTCTCTGCATTAGAAATGCTTGGGATTTTTAATACTTTTTTTTTGCTGGGAAAATATAGGCTATTTGAAATGGAAATACTTTGCTGGAATGTGCAGTTTCAGAAACATTTTCATCCAACAGTGTTTTCCAGCTCTAGGCTGAATTTCTTCTGAAGACCAGAGAGGAAAAAGATTTCCTGATAGCAATTATGTGAGTCCAATAGCTTGAACTCTCCCTTGAACTTTCATTAATTGGCAGGATCCTCTACTTAGCTGTAGCTGCCAGGGACTTACCTGCTGGGGATGTGGCAAACCCAAGCAGCCAGTTATACTAAATCAGTTTATCACTTATTTCAGTTTGCTGATGAACATTAGAAATTTTGTCATTGCTGTTTCTCTGCGCTCATCTCGAATCACGAAGACAAACGGTGTGTGATCAGAGTGAATATGACCACCTTTTGTTCTTCTTGTTCTGTACAGCTTCCAACATTGTGCCCAGTGGCGTGAGTTCAGAGTGCCTATTGGTGCCACCATCAGCAGCGTGACTGGCAGCCCCACATGCTGCTTAGTTCCCTTCCCTAAGGGGAAAAAGGATGTGCAGTGGAGTATTTTGTTTTAGAAGATTGGGGGTTTAGTTTTTTCAGTTTCTCTATTGTTTTGGCTTTTTAAAAATATATACAGCTATTCTCATATACCTGTGATAGAGAAAATGAAATAAAAGCCAATACTTTGCAGCTGGAGCAAAAGGCAGCGAGGTTTGCACAGCTTTAAGGGGCAGCGTTGAAGAGAATGGTTCTAGTGCTCCCTTGATACTTCACAGCAAAGCAGCTTCTTCCAGAGAAAGAAATGGGCTCCTCTGGACTCTCCGTGGAAGTTTTGCTTTCCACACAAAGCAGCTCTTCCTTTGTTTCAATGAGTCTCACTTGTCCTTAGTTTTGCTTTGCTGGAGCACTAACTTTCTCAGTGGGAAATGAGACCATTTTCCCAATGGCTTGTTGGCAAGTAAACATTCAAAGAAGTACCTCAAAATACTCACATAAATCCATGAAGGTGTAATACAGTCCACAACAGATGGTCTCTTCAAACCCATGCAGTGGCTCTGGGAAGTTGTGGAACAAATTCACCAGGTCGAAAACAGGATCCTCCAGCCACTGCACTGAGCATCCCATATACACCCGGTGCTCTGATCTGATCTGGCAAGAGATCTTCTGGTGAAAACATACAACCTTTTTTTTTGGATTCATTAACCCTAAATGTAATGTTGCAAGCATTGGCCAGTTGGATTTAGTTGGATTTAATTCAGGCACTTGACTCTGGGATGCGGGATGCTGCAAAGAGCAGCACACTGGAGGATCAGGCACTGGTGACTGCACTGCAGCTGTGTTGATTTGCAGGTGGGCTTGTTGTGGGAGCTTAAATTTCCATCAATGTTGCACTAGGATCACCTGCTTTGGAACTGACTGAATCTGAAGGTGGTCATGCAGATAATCCTATATATGACCCTTACAACACATTAATCCCTCTTGAAGCTGGAGGAGTTTTAGTATAGAGGTATGTTCACAGGAGATCTGGTAGCAAGCAAGGTCTCACAGAGCTGAGCTGTGGCAGGGAAAGGAATACCATTTTAAGACTCTGGATACTAATTCTGTGGTACTTTGCTTTCTTAGGAAGTCTGTCAATTAAATTTAGAAATCCAGAGCATATTGTTTGTCATTTTGTCGAGGCGCCTGACATCAGCTGAGCTTGTTCTGTCTCATAGTTCTCTCCATTACCATTCATTTTTTTTCACCGTGTTTTGGACTGAAATACCTTTTGAGGAGTATTTCAGCTCCTCTGGAAACTCACTTATGATCTCAGCAGAGTCTGCAACACTAAGATTGATCAGCCTATGATCTGCAGGGGTCAGATGAAGCAGCACATTCATTTGAACTGCAGTAGACATCTGAAAGGAGGCCAGAGACACTGTGTCCTGCTCCTGTCTCCCTTGCTGATGCGTTCCAGGGAGTTAGACAAGGTACTTGGGAGCCTTTATGTGTATAGACATCTGTCTGTGTCTATGGGTAATCCTTGTGAACTCATGCTTATAAAGAGGGTGCAAAAAGGAGGTAGAGGACTTGAGTCCCTCCAATACAAATGTAAGCAGGTAAGTGTCGTGGTGGAGTGGCTGATAGAACTGGAGAGATGCAGTTTGTAAACAGAGCTTGAGAAAATACTTATCTCTTGTATACAAGAAGTCTTTGTTAAAGGAAACTAGTGATTTCCTGTCCTAAATAGGACTAAGAAAAGCTAGAATTTCAGCTTTTTGTGTATTGTCAGGGATGGATGTGCCTCAGGAATTGAAACTGGGAAGGCTCATGCACAGAGTTCACATTAATAACACTCTGGGTTGGCCAACATCTTGGCTTACCTGTGGGCGGCTGGAGCCAGTGTAGGCAGAAGCATTTGGGCCCACCACTGAGAGGTTTAAGATGTCAGTTCAGGCAGCTGCCAGGACAGAGATCTTGTGGCTGGAGTCCCCTTTCTCTTGGTTGCAGGCTTGACCGGAATAGTGGTCATCAAAAGGTCACTGACACTGCTGTCTGCTTCTGTGCAGGTTTTTTTGAGGTTTTTTTAATGTTTTCTTTTAATGTGGTATGCATCACGCTGCCTTGTGCCATCACTGCAATACCCCCTGTATGATTTGTGGAGGGAAAATGATGTAATCCTACTTCTGGGAACAAATGCTGAATTTAGCAATGGTTTCAGTATAGCCTAGAAGAAAGAGAGATGGGAAGAACCGGCAAACAAACCACTGACATGCAAGGCCATCAACAAAGGATTTTGTAGGAGGAATGCAAGACATATATGGCTAAATATTTGTTCTCAGTGTACTTTGTGCCCCGAAGAACATGTGTTTTTCTGACTCCTTTTTCCAGAGCACTAATAACTAGACCATCTGTTTGCCTCTCTAAATCAGAGCAAAGCCCGTGAAAACCCACCTTGAAAAACAATTAGAAATTATCAGCTGTTTGTTTTAGCATTTAATAACTGTAATTTGCAAACCTAATGACATGTTTGATTATTGCATCCCATGTCTCCGAGCCCAGTGGGAGGCAGGAGATGGGACATATTGATTAGAGCAATTGAGACTCTTTACTTCCTTCCATTTTTTATTTTCTTTTAAAACAATATGCTGGGTAGTTCTCTGAAGACTGTGCATGTAAAATTGGTGTTGAGATCATGGCTGACACGGGGTAAGATTAGCCTCCTTGGGTGGATTAATAACCAGCAGAGACAGAGTTTCTGTGTTCTTGGTTGCTGACTTTTAGCCTAAGCACCACGAAGCTCTGCCACTAGACTCTGACTAAGAGTCAGAAAATGTCATTTCTGCTCCTGGTTCTTCAAGTGACTTGCTGTGGGATCTGAGCTGAATTTCCTCCCCTCTCTGTACCTCACTATTCCCCTCATTAAAAAATGGGATAATAATAAAGAAGAGGAAAGGCATAGACTCTGTGTACAGCCAATGCCAAAAGATTTTCTTCTCTTTTAGTTGTTGTTGCTACCTGTCTGGAGGGTCCGTTAGAGGAGATGAGGGTCCTAATCTAGGCATGTTATCTAAAGTTCAGTGGTGGAAATTTCCCATTTAGTCTGTCAAGAAAAGCTGAGATTTGTGGTTATAAAGTGCAATAGAAAAGTTACATGTTATTAGTATTTAAGAGAGTAAACCACAGTTACTGAACTCTGCAAGTCTTATGGTGAATTAAACATATCATGGTTTGCTGTGGAAGAAACCTGACTTTTCTTCATATAGGCCCTTTATAAGATTTTAAATTATGCAGACATTGATAAAAATTAGGAATTGCTCATGAATAATTTGGAAACAAATGAAGGATTTTAATATGTGCAATGCAGTTGTAATAATTTCATCCTATTGCTCAAAGCATAGAACAGTACTTTTATCACAGACGAGAAACGTTTGTTTCTAAACCTCACATTTCTTGAGATTTGCCCCATGTCTCCTTGTTCTTCTGTGCCATAGGAATAGAAGGAATAGGTCCAGGCACTTATTTATTCTTCTATCGTCCAGAAACCTCCAACTGGGTCATCATATAACTGTCCTCCAATGAGAATTAACCCATTTTCTCTGGTCTGTCCTGGAAAACTTGTGACTGCACTAGAGCCTCATTTGTCCTGCTCCCCTGAGGACAGTTTAGATGAACTGTTGAGGGACAGTTTTTATCCTGAAGCAGAGACAGGACAGGAATGTTCTGGACTTTGTTTCCTTTTCTGTAGCTGAAATCCTTGTTTTACTGTTAGTAAAAGGGTCACAAATTTTCCGATTTAACTTTTCAATCTACAAGAATTTAGATAACTTTCTCTCTCTCTTTTTTTTTTTTTTTTTTTTTTTTCCCCCCCAGAGCTCACTTTGATGGACCTGTAAGTGGGAAAGGGGTCCCTGGCCAGAAACACAATTTTTAGTTTGTAAGCTGAGGTGAATGGGTAGTATCAGAGCAATCAGGGCTGCTGGGCTCATGGCCCGTCTCGGGTGTTTCATATCCTGGGAGAGGATCATAACTGTGGGCTTGGATGTCTCCTTGTAGGGCTTTTCCGCTCGGTAGAAATATTTAAATAATTGGGAATGGAGGAGGAGACAGAGCCTTACTGAATAGTGGGTAGCATGTTCTTCTGGGATGCAATTCAAGTTCAGGTCTCTGCTTTAGTGAATATCTGGAAGCTTTTGAAAGCCTTGGTTACATCTTGATATGACAGGAAATTTTTCAAAACCTTGAAAAGCTTCCTGTGTTGAAAAAATATTTCCCTCCAGCTTTAGTTACTACATCGGTTTGCCATTCTATAGGCTGGCTTTCTTTTCTGTTGGACCCATCATGCATGATATAATAGTTTTGGCATTGTTACTGTGTGTTAAAGAGTCTCAAGAAAGGGAGAATGTACTTAAAATGAGGAATGTTTTTTTTATACCTATATATGTATATATATCTGAAAATAAAAATGAGCTTCCTTGTAAATTGAATCCTCGTTACATTACACCCCCATTCTCATGCCATGTGGTAGAGGTGTGGATCAGCCAAGGTGAGACCAAATTCCCATGGATCTTCCTCACGTTCAGGTTGTGAAGCCAAAGGCAGCCATCAAGCACAGAGATTCGGGTGGAGATTAGGCAGGTCCATTTTTGTACTCCATGTGTACCTCTGGCTGCACAAGGACTCAAAATGAAGTTGGCATCTCTTGCTTGCCTCTCCATTTTTGCCCCTGGGGAAATCAGACCTGGCCTGGCTCCACTGGAGAGTTGCACGATGCAGCCCTTCAGGTATATAGCATCCATTGAAAACTATGGGAATTTCATGGCTGGTGAACTGTAACACAGGGTAACACTGAAACCTTTATATGTATAGAACAAGTTTCTGTAAGAGACTTTGACTTGTACAGACTCTTTAGACGGGACTGAGCAATTTAAAAAAAAAATATTTAAAAAAAGATATATACAGTAATGATATTGCTATTTTTAGCTGCTTCTGTGTGACTTTGGTCACATAGAGAGACACTTTGTGCTAGAAAGTGAGCTTGTACCTATTGTGGCATCAACTGAATGGACAGTTTCAGAATAAAATGGACAGGGGGTGTGTTGTCAGATGGGAGCTGGATCTACAAGTGCCTTCTCTGATCTGGAGGCAGGGCCAGCTGGAAAACCTGAGCTTTGGGGGTACGTGCATGTGTCTCATCAGTTTGGTTTCTGGTTTTCCCATCTGCAGGAAATCCTGCCATATGAGGCACCATCTTGGTTCCTGATCTAAATTCTGATCAGAGCAATTATTTGTCCTGTAGTGGTCCAGCATACTGGTTTCCCAAGCGCACGTGTGCTCTCATGCTGATCCTACTCTTACAGCAGACCCTCTTAGGACTCTTAGGGTGTTTAGGAGCCCTAGAGAAGGCATAACCCCATGGAGTATGGGCATACTGGGCTCTGCACTAGAGAACGCGGCATGGATCGGTGCTGGAGATGTGTGTGTCATTGTGTAGCTTTCTCCTTGTTGGCCAGGTAAATTAGTTCAGAGAAGCATGTGATTTTCTTTTCTCAGAAGTGGTATTTCTCTTAAAGGGATTATACTTCCTATTGAAAAGCATGAACTAATCTGCATTTTTACAGTTTATTTACAAGGTCCTTGCAGTTCTGTGCTAGCTTTTTGACTTGTGGTTTTGCTATGACTTTTTTTTTCCTAGATAACAATGCAAACATGTATCTAACAAAACACAGTTCCTGAAAAAATCCTGTGATAATATGTGAAGAAAGAACTAAACATTGAGTGAGGAATTAGATTTCAGTTCCAAGCTTATTAAACTTTATTCACAGCAGAGAATAAAATATGGTGCTGTAGAAGAGATTGTATTCACCCCTGTATTTGTGCTTGTTTAATTCAGGGTAGAGTCACTCCTTTATGGCTAAGCCTTTTGACAATTGCTGTAATAGATGAAGTGCCAGACACTGGCAGTTTAAAAGGAGTGGATTTTAAGACAGGAAAACTACAGAAAAAAAAAAACCAAGAGTCATTCCAGTTGCCAACAACACTCTCTAAATAGAAAGCATAGGAGGCATGAACTTGTAATCAAAATTTCAAATTCTAATGAATTGCCAGTTAGATTAGAATGTCTTTATACATAAACATTACTGGGATACATCGCTTCTAACTGGCGGGATGTCATAAACTATCTGGCAACGAATGATGCAACACACTGAGTAACAGTGAAAAATACTTTCACTTTCTTGGTGGTGAGCAGTTTAAAACTATCCCCACTGTAGGATTTCATTAGTGTTGCTTGCTTGAATTGACCATTATATTAGATTTGATGAGATTAGGTGAAAGTCAAAAGAAATGCTAGTAGCAATTTTCCTTGTGTTGTGGGGTTTTTTTTTTTATTTATTTCTTCGTTTCCCCTTTGGAGTTCCAGCAAATGGAAGCACGTCTTCCTCAATTAGGCAAGCCTGAAAGCTACAAAGGGAGTGCATGGGCTCTTGAATGTGCTGTAATTTATGTTTATCAATTCAGTGCACATAGTTTTTTTGACATGTGCTTCCTGCCTGATTTTCTAACAATCCTTTATTTTCCGCAGGTGGCCGTGATAAACGAGGTGGTCCTGTCTTGACCTTCCCAGCCCGCAGCAATCACGACAGAATAAGGCAGGAAGACCTTCGGAAACTTGTGACTTATTTGGCCAGCGTGCCAAGGTAAAGCTCGAAAGAAAACACTTCAAAGCTTAGGGTGGATGGATGGGTGGGGAACTTGTTCTTGGCAGTTGCTGATTTCCAAGTATTAACATTTAGTACCTTCAGTTCTTGGGACGGAGAAACAAAAGTGTTCCCTTCCTCCTCCTGTGTACGCTCTGAGGGGTTTTATCGCACACGCGGCAACACAGGAGCCCCGGAGTGGAGGCAGCATGAGCAAACCCAGGCTTCAGGATTGCGGCAGCAACGAGGAGAAGCTCTCACTCCCCATGTTGCTGCGTGGCTCTTCTAGAGGAGTGGAAAGGGAGGAGAGTGCATAGAGGTCTGCAGTTAAATATAGCAAGCTGGAGAGAGCTTGCTGTTGCTTTTTAATACCTTGTGGGAGGTTCAGGAGAGCTGGCATAGAGGACTGGAGTTGCTGGGGAGGAGAGCCTGCCCTGTGTGAGGAGCCAGATCTCCCTGCTCCAGCACTTCCCAGAGCTTTCTCCAGGCTGAGGAAGGAACATGGGTGGACTAAGGGGGAAGGTCTCAAAGAAAGGCATTTCAAGTGGTTCTGCATGTAAGCCAGCACCTTTCCCCACATTAGTCCCCATGTCCCTCCTTCAACATTCAGGTCCCCACCCCTTTCCCAGGGATGCTGGAGGAAAGGTCCATTGCCAGTGCATGTTTATCTTTGTAAGCTTTGGGAGACAGTTTATAGGGCTCAGTGCCCAGGTAGGTATTTCTGAGCCAATGTTTAATGCCTCAGAGTATGAGGCTATGTACGCCCTCATCCAGCTTCCTTTCCCTCTTTTCAAGCTTGCCAAATATCCTTTCCCAGTAACCACTGCACCGGTTATCAAGGTGAAGGTTAGGTTATCCCAGGGCAAGTGAAGGGCTGAGAAGGGATGTTCAGGGTTGCAATAACACACCCTCTGCCACCCAGGAGCTCCTTATTTTTAAAACCCAGGGTATGACCTGTTAAACCGTACTTATATTTTTGCAAAGAGTGTGAAGTTGACACCTGGAGGGCAGAGGGGTTGGCTGCATCATGAAATCAAGAGATAAGGGTCTCAGAAACACATTCAGTTCCTTAAACAAGTGATGTGCAGAGAACAAAGGTCCGGTGTTTGGCATGGAAAAGAGATGAGGGCTGTTTGGAGGCTCATCACTCAGCTGCAGAGAGTGAGGGGCAAATGCAGCCACGTGTGCCAGATCTGCCAGGGCTCGTTTCCTGGACTTCACAAGTCCTCTGGCAATGCATTTTTTTGCTGTGTTGGACTTTTGCTCATCAACGTTTCACTAATAAGCTGAATTGGTTTGTTTTTCTCCTCACCTCCTCTCCTTTTTTCCTCTAGCCAGCTCTATTTTCAACCATATTGTGAGAGAGATTACAGACATGCTGCAGGGCTGGGAGAGCAGGAGGTCACTCCCTGGGAGTGCGTGTCCCAGGGCTTGGCAATCCCCCTCCAGCTGCTGCAGTAATGAAACTGCTCCCTTACATCTTATCATTTTTTGTATGGTCGCGAGTAACGAAGATATGACATTGCTTGGGGTTGCAAGCAATTGCACAGCAAAAAAATTACCTTCTAACATGTCAACCTTTTCTATTAATTGCTCTTTCCTCGTGGAGGTGACAGTAATAGCTAGAGATATCCCTTCTGTTCCCCACTCTCACACAACTAAATCGATTAGCTCAATCTGAGATGCTGCTTTCGCTTGCCTCACTCTGAATCAGCTTAGCAATGATTTTTCTCTGATGATGCAGAAGCTGGGGGACAGAGGTGCACGTTGAAGGAGCAAATACAAGACCCAGCTGCTTGTCTCTCTAGAAACACTAAAAAAGCATTCTCCCTCCTGTAAAAGTCCCCACTGTAAAGCCTTGTTTGGCCCTGATGTTTGAAGCCTTTGAAGGACATCTCTCTAGCTGTACATTCCTTCCTCTGTGGTACAACTTCCCATCATGAAAATGTGCCCAGCAGTGAGGGGCTGGCTACTCATGAAGGACTTTCACCAGTTTCCCAAGGATCCTTGCAGATTGGTTCTGTGGAGACATTAACCAGAGTACTGTCTCTGGCTTGGGATCTTACACGTTGAGAGGTGTGGAGCAGAAAGCAGCAAGAGAGATTGGAGGTCTTAGAAAAAGTGGTCTGTGAAGGAAGGATTAAGAGGGTAGAGCTTGCTCAGCCTGGACAACAGAGTGAGAAGAGTCTTTGAAAGTATGTTGTGATGCTGCTGCAAGGGAAGCTCAGACTGGATGTGGAGAAAAGGTTTCTAATGGATTTGCATTAGCACTAGAATAAGTCATCTAATTTCTTCTTAAATTCCTCCATAATTTTATAGGCAAACCTCTGGCAAGGATATAAATGTTAGGGAGAGGGCATGACGAATCAGGAGGTGATTTCTTTAGGTTCCTTGTAGTCCTGTTTTGGCTGGTGCTGCAGCTGTGAACTCACTGCTGTAGGAGGGAAACGTGACCACAAACTTCGTGGGTTTGGCACGCGGGATTGTGTAATCTGTGTGGTGTGAGAAAACACTGAAAACTCATTTTCCCTAAACATTTTGTTCACTTCAGCAAGGCCAACCATCAGAGCTTTCAAACTTATTTACTTTTTGGAAGCAAATACATGGAAGGAACAGTTTGAATTCATATCACTGGCTCCCAGTTTATATTTATTCTAAGATGAGTGGTGTAATGAATAACTGCATCAGCCATTCACCAAAATAAACAGTTTCATTAGTGGAGACTCTGAACAGGATGTCAGGAGAAATTGCTCTGATGTTCAGAGTGCTGAGAGGGAGAGAGTTTTCTGTGCTAGTTGAAAAACTAGAAATTCTTTAGGAAATAAAAAGAGGCTGTAATTTATCATATTGACACCAGTATAATAATTCTTTCTTTATTCCTGGTGCAATGGTTTCTGAGTGAGACAGATTGCTATCCACATTGATACTATCTGTCACTTAACCCTTGTTTTATATCTTAATGGCGGGGGCAGAGGTGGCGCATTGCTGGGAGCTTTGAGCAGGTATGAGATTGGTGATGAAATATGATGATAGATTAGGGTAAGTGAAACCAGGGTCTTGCAAGCAGTTTTCAGAGTTTCTGATTCAGCTCTCCACAATTCCTTCTTCCAAACCAGAATAATAATGTGGGTTTTCTGAAAGCAGCAATGTGTGTCTGAGTTAGAGCAGAATAGTGAGGGCTTTCATGCAGCTGCGAGTCACGGTCAGGCAGGTTCCTGCAGTCCGTGGGGTTTCCTGTGTGCCTGAGGAGTACTGCTTGGGGCTTGGGATTTCAGGTCTAGGAATGCAGTTTATTCATATCCCAAAATGGTAACCTTGTAGTCCATAGTACCTGGGGTGACTTAGGGGTCCTGGAACATTCAAAAGCCTGACCCTGCAGTCTTGGGTACTAGGAGGAGGTTGCAAAGTGCGTATCTGACACTGGGGACAAATGTGGTCCTGGTTCTGTGCTGTACACTGGTTTTTTCGGGCATATCACTAGGTGCATTTCTCTAAAAACTTCCACTATAATTAGTTACTAAGAAACGAAGACGCTATTCATTAGAAGTGAAGATAATTGCCACGGATGCCAGGTTTCTACCACTCTGCCATTTTCTGCTTGCTTTACATTTGCACTAATGCTTTCTGGATAGGCGAAGCTGTATTTCTCGTGAATCAGGATAGCTCCTATTTACATGCAAATTTAAATGGGATGTGATGTTTAGAAATTTGGAGGGCGTGACTGAATCTAGGATAACATGATGTTTATGAGCTGGGGAGCTGAGTGGGAATTTTCTGGCCTCGCTGAGGATTTTATTTTTCAACACCAGTGCAGTGCCATCTATTCCGGTAGACTGGGTTTTGATTTATATGTGTGTAAATGAAACTAGCACCAGGCCAATCTCCTCTGCGAGCTCTTTGGAATTAAGAATTAAGTTATGCGTAGGCTATAGGAGGATAAAAAGGAGACAGAATATTATTAGCCTGAGTTATCTCCTCGCATGGTGAAGCAATACGATGAAGGAAATGTTCTCTGTCAGCTATAGTGAATCTTCCGGCTGAACACACCAATCTGTTGGGGAGCCAAGATAAGCAGTCTGCTGTGCTCACTGCAGAGGGGGAAACCCGAGATGCCTCGGAGGCCTGTATTTTTAAAGACATCTACTTTTTATTTGTCCTCTGTTTAAAAACCTGCTCAAATATTTCCTTGTTCTGGGGGACATCCAGGGCTCATAACAGCAGCAAAATGTTTCCAAGGGACAGCCTGTGTGTTTGGAGAGCTCCTCGGAGCTGCCTGAGTTTGATGAAAGGTGCTAGGATCAGTAACACAACTTAAGTGCCTCTAATAATTACTGCAGTGATTAGGGCTTTATAAAATTAGAAGAGCAATACAGGAGATGGCAAAATGTAGCAGTACTCACCCACTCTTGGATTTATTTTAAGCTCTTCTCTGATGACCTGTGGTGCTGTGTATATTAGCTCCTCTGGCCGGGAGTAGTGTGAATCTCATTTTGTTGATTGATAGGAATTAAACCCTAGAGCTCTACTTTCTGTTACATGATCCTAGCACAAAAGAAGCTTTTGAGGATCATTTTTTTCGGGAGGCTATTATAGATCTACAAAAATAACCATGTATTTTAAAAATAACACCAGGGACTTCATACTAATTTTAGTAACTAAATATCTGGTGCCGTCTATAAGATAATTATTCCACCATACACTTGTATCAAAATTCCACAGTAAAAAATGAAGTGAGGCTAATGAGGCTTATGGAGGTTTTGTATTTTCTTCAGATAGAGTTTGATTTAAAAAAAACAAACTGTAAGTATATTTTGGAGAAAGAAGCTCATTAGTATATAACTGACATGAATGGTAGTGAATTTAAGAGCCTTTTGCCACTTGATAGTCAGTTCAGATCCAGCCTCCCCTGTATGTGGTATTGGTAGGTGATGTTATTATCTCCATCAGTTAGGGATTGGGGGACTTTTGTGGAAATAGTTGTTGGTCTCACCTTGGCTTCTTAAAAGGCTTCTGACCACATCACTCTGTTTTGTTTCCTGGGTCCCTTTACTGATCACCTCAGGACCAAGTTACATGTTCACCTCTTGTTGGAGATCAGCTGCGGTAATGACCTCTTGAGACATTTTATTCCTAGATAAGTGGTCAGTGGCTATAATTGATGTTGAAATTCTGCATTAATTGTGTACACCTGCCAGCTCGGCAAGCTGCCCTGTTTACCAGCAGCTGCTAGAAAATGTGAACTTCCTAGAAGTGCAGAGGGAACAACAAGAGCCATCAGAGCCTGGGGAGCAGGAGTTACGAGAAAAGATTGAAGGTGTTGGGGATGCTTAGGTTAAAGAGGAGGAAAGTAAAAGTTACATGATTACAATCCAGTATGCAAGACTGAGCTAAAGGAAACAATTTGGTCTCGGTATACATGGCAAACAGGACAAAAAGAAACAGATTAAAATCATAGATTGAAGAAATGAAGCAGGTTTCTGTAGCATCTTCATCTTGGAGACCCTGTTAGAAGGTGTATCAGGAATGGCCCAGGTATTGTCACTCCTGTGTCACAGCAGAGGAATGAAAACATCAGCCTCTCCAGCTCTTGTGACACTGTTTTGTATAAATCTGCGGTTGTTCTTTTTTAAATAGGTACAAGATTTTAATTTCCCATGTTTGGTTATTTTTAATCCCTGGAGATTTTTTTGGAAATTAGTCCAAAACGAAGGTAAATGGGGGCTTTATCAGTTTCCCAATTACTTCCTGCTTTCATTGCCTGTTGCTGTTTTCCTGGATAGAGTACAGACTGATCTTGCGTGGCTCTGGACCTAAGGCAAGTGTCCTCTATTCCTCTGCCTTCCGTAGGAGCTGAGAGCACGTTCAGACTGGTTCCAGCTTGGTGAGCTGCTGAGCCCTGCTCTGCCTTCCAGCTGGATAACCGTGCAGGCGTTTTCAGAGTGGTTTTGTGACAAACAACACAAATAGCATGGTACGGAGCTTTGCGGTTAATGTACTGTGAATTGCACAGCTCACATAGCCTTTTTCTTCTGAAGCCTAATAAAAGGCAGGGTAAGCTGGGCTCTGCATATCACTTCTATCAGCAATCACCAGTATCTTCTATTTGGTCTAACAGAAATCTCTCTCATCTCTCTGTTGTGAAATAGAGGCAAATGAGAGTAATGTAATGTTAAAATTGAGACAAACTCATGGATATCCAATTCTCTTGCTTAAGAACATGAGTTCAGAGGCTCAAATATACAGGATAAAGACTGATGTTATTTCAAGATTGAATTCCTTTATTAGAAATAAGTTCCTTAAAGGACATAGAAAATACTTTGCAAATGGCTTTCTAAGTTCTCTATCTTGTATCCAAAAATATTTTCACCATTTTGGAAGACCTGAAAATCTGTGACTGTTTTTTCACACTAACCATTTCAATATTTCTATATTGAAGTAGTAGCTTGCTTCATTTTATTCTATATTAATTGTATTGCAATAAATAATTGAAATTAATGATTTATGACTCATGCAGAGAAACTAGGATTTCAACTTAACATTGTGTTTTTAAGCATTCTATTCAACACTCAACATCTGCTTAATTTTAGATTATAAATCTGCCATTGAAAACAGTTTATATGAAGGAATCCCTCATTTATTGTGTCTGAAATATTTCCAAGGCAATTGTTCTTTTTAACAGGCTAGAGGAGGGGGTCCAGTTTTCTCTTACTGCCAACCATGCAGACTCATGCTGAGATTTCAAAGTCATATTGGATTCTTTCTGGTTCATCTAAAGTCTCCAACATAAAGATTCTCCAGTGAGTTACTCATTTGAAGATTTAGGATTGCAGAGGTAGCCCTACAGGCCAAGTTTAACATACAAAGAAAATGCACAGGTCTGGAAGAGAAGTTCCTTTTCCTGGCACTGTGTTGCTTTTCCAGCCCAGTGAGAGCTCAGTCATGCTTTCTTCAGTAGAGTCAGCAGATAAAGCTCAATCAGTGGGGACAAACCTGATGGAATAAAAGGGTCACTATTTTATTTTGAGCTCTTCCCAAACAGCAAAGCAAATGTCTCTACCCGGTTAGGGTCCACTGCCTTTTGGTTTTACTGGTCTGGCCTTTTTTGCTCTAGCCCTACCCTCCCATTTGCAGGCTGTTTCTCCTCACCGCAGGCAGTGCATTCAGTGGAGTCCTTCTCCACAGCCCCTATCTTCCCAGGTCCACTGCACAAAAAAACAGGTTGCTGTGGCCAACTTGTAGCTCCACAGCTTTACCACACCTGGCTACTTTCTCAATGAGAGAGGAGGGACTGGAGGGTTCCTAAAACCCTATGAGCAGAGGTAGAAACGCCTGTGGTGGTGCATCCCACCAAAGGCATGGCCAAGGGGGGCTGACCTGGAAACAGCAACCTCCTGTAAGGATGGTGACCCCATGCAGGAGCATCAGCTGAGCCTCCTCAAGTCATCCTGAGGGACTGATGGCACAGGGATCTGAGCTTTGCTGAGGCACTGAGAAAACCCCAGCTGTCTTCTCGAGGGAGCCTCAGCCAAGGCCTTGGCTCTCCAGCCTGGGCTGGGGGCTGCTGATCTCTGGCTGTCCTGTACAAAATGGGTGCCTGCCCTGTGCAGCCACTCCCTGTGTCACTGTACTTCTGTTAGCGTGGTGTAGTGACCATGCAGGAGCATCAGCTGAGCCTCCTCAAGTCATCCTGAGGGACTGATGGCACAGGGGTCTGAGCTTTGCTGAGGCACTGAGAAACCCCAGCTATCTTCTCGGGGGAGCCTCAGACGCTGCTTGGCTCCCCGGCATGGGGTGGGGGCTGCTGATCTCTGGCTGTCCTGTGCAAAATGGGTGCCTGCCCTGTGCACCCACTCCCCGTGTCACTGTACTACTGTTAGCGTGGTGTACCTAGTGTCTGACTACCTTTCCATCAGGGCATTTGAGGATGGGAAGGATTCTGCTTGGAATTCTCCAAACCTGGGGCAAACAGAAAAACAGAGCCCCTCACCATGCACACCACCACTACTGGGATGCTAGGGCCACCATGACCGAGTGACACCAGGCAGCGCTGGCAGGGTCCGTGGCCTGATCCCATCTCCTGAGCTGTCTCACGTAGAGCTGCACTCCTGCACTCTGCTTTTTGAGCTGTGTCCAAGCCCTCGATCTGGGGATTAGATCAGCATTGTTCCTCCTCGGCAAATGGCTTTTGCATGTTGATTGTACCGGCGTTTGCTGCCTGGAAGAAGAAGCTGAGGTGATGGAGAAAAGGCAAAAACTTGCGAACTGGATATATCCACTGGTGGGGGAGCCAGTGGTCACCACAGCCTGCTATAAATTTTATGCAGAGCATCGTTTTCTCCATCCTCTTCCTCAGTGGCTCCCTGACAAGTGGTTTGTGAGTCTCTGCAGCACACTTCAGCCCTGCTGCCCTCTCTGGCCTTCTCCGTGCTAGTGCCGATTTAAAGCTGTTGCGTGCTCCTTGTGGGCTTTTTAACCATCAGATTTGTGGCTCCACAGTACTCCGAGAGGTCCAGGCAGGAGCGACCTGGAGACTTCTGTGGAGAAGGCAGGTTTGCGCTAATGTGAGCAGTAATTCAGAGGAGCTAAAATTAGCAAACAGAGACCTTTTGTGGGAGCGACGCGCTGGCAGCGGAGCCGGCACCGGCCGCGTGCGGTTCCCTCCTGAAGCTGTCAGCAGCCCTCAGCAGAATATGCAGCGGTTCAGCCAATCCTAACTTTGCTTTTTTGGTGATCTCTTTCCTACGGTTTTTGCAGAGGCTGTAAAATGTTTTTTTCTCTCATTCCAGCATGGGTGCTTGTGTTCCTCATCAGTAATTCCAGTACGTGCTACATCCCTTTCACTCTTAGAAATTATTATAATTTGGAAGTGTCTTGTGCCACCCTCTTCATGGATGTCATTTAGAAGCAGGAAAACTACTGCTGTGCTTTGCAGTCTGATTTGTAATAGGAATATTGTCAAAGGTATCTTAATATCAATGGAAAGCTCTTCTAAGCTTCCATGGAGAATGGATGAGACTTTTACTGTGTGCCAATATGGAGCAAATAATGGGAGACACAGAAGTTGGGTCGTCTCAGTCTAGACTGCCTGGTCCTCGTCCTCATTGGATGGATGGAAGTGTCGTGGAAGCTGCTCCAAAGTCTGGATTCCCCAGTGCACAGCTTGGGTAGGACTGAAGTTGTGTTTTCAGGAACATATTTTTAGCCTTGTCTCAAATGATAAAAAGCTTACGCAATTGTGCTATCTGTCAGCCACTGTTTAAACCAAATCTGTCAGGGAAGATTCAATAATATTAAATTCCTACAAATTTAATGAGAATAGACAGCTACGTCAAGGAAAGAGACCTAATTAGTGTCCACAGAGAGGGAAAGGCGGTCTGAACTCACCCCTTTTTAGAAAGTGGAGGTAGAGGGGACATCTCCAGAGCATATAAAAAGCAAATTTGTTATTAAACATTAGAGAACCAATGCACAAACCACTACCAAGGGTTTGGCAGTTCCCATGCTCATGAAAGTGCAGGCTAGTTTATGGTATTAGAAAATTGTATCATACTAAAATAGAACAATGACCAATTCATGGTAACATGTGGTATTGAGCAGGCTGATGTTCTTATAGCATGGAAAGTACGGGTTGGGACTGACAAAATTTGTCTCAGAGGTTGGGATGCTCGATTCCCTGCTGTTTGCAAAGGGAATTGGTATCCAAGTTTGGTAGGCAGTTGTAAATCTCATCAATGGTTTCTTCTCATTTTCCACAAGGTGCTCCTAACCAAGTCAGTCTGTGGTATTTTATGTTTTCCTTCTGGATCCTGGCGCTGCTGCAGAGTTCCCTGTGGATCCTGTAACGCTGTGTGCAGCAAAACGTAATTGTAACTCTGTGCTGTGAGGCTGTTGGACTACTTAGAATAAGGAGGAAAAAAAAGAAAAAAAAGAGCGAGAAATACCTTAATACAAAATAAAATAATAAATAAGAAAATTAATTCTAGAATCATTCCTTCCCCCCCAAGAATAGACAAAAAAGTGTAACTCAAACATGCCGTTGGCTTGGCAGATATGTCTGGTCTGCAGCGTGTGCCACAGTGTACTTTTCTGCTATTAGCAAGGGAGCATTGATTTCCCTGCCTGTGTACACAGAGCTTTGTTTTATGTCTAAGTTTAAATAGAAACCTTAGTCCCTGGGGAATTTTCCAGCGATGTAATATTTTAGGAAGTTCCTTTGTGGTACCTCACCAAAAAGCCAAAGCACCGAAACGGCTTTGCCATGTCCTGCACCTGCATTCAGGGAAATATCCTGCCCCTCTTCCACATGCCCCAGCTACAGTGCAAACGAGAAAGTAGGGACCTGGTGTAGGCTCAGTGCAATATTTGCACGGGACATCTTTTGGTTAAAGTCATTGAATAGAAATTGTAGTAGAGTTTTGGCTTTGTGTAATAATTTCATCCCTCTCTGAAAATTGTAACAGCAGCAGCAGTTCATCTCCAGCCAGATTCAGGCTGCTTCCTTACGCCTTTCCTGTGCACTGCTCAAGTGTCTATGTGATGTTCATGTGATGTAGCTCTCTTTTATCACCCTGTTTCCTATGGGAATGAAAAAAGAATTAACAATCTCTAATATCTATGCAGCGATAGTAGCACTTAATCTTTTGCTAGAAGGGTGAGTTAAGTTTGCTTGTTAATTTATTTATTTGAGCATCTGGCAAGCCAAATGCTTGTGCTATTGATGTTGTCATTGAGGATCAAAAAAAAAAGTTACTTTTGAAATTTAGTTTGAAAGAATTACTCATTAAAAACCTTCACTTGGCAAAATTCAACCCTTCTTCCTTCCCCAGTCCTAGAGTCCAGCATCCAAGCAATTACTGAATGTATCTATTTAAGGAATACAAATAATAAGGATACCAGCACAGCATTAATGTCAGTGGGATCCTTAGCAGGAACTTTATGGCAAGTTAAAATACATATTGTACCCACACACGGGGCTGTGATGCTTTGGAACTCCAGGGAGCAACGTCAAATTTTCTCTGCAGGTTAACATTCTGCAAAGCACAGTAAATGGCTTTGGTGATCCTCAGGGAGGATCAGCAAAATGCTTTGTTTCAGGTCAAGAATGAAGTGCTGTTACACGTTATTAAGCAGCTCCATGGCAAACATCACATCCCACTAGGATGTTTTTTCCCTTTGAAAATTCCAAATGGGCTTCCTGTACGTGTGTCATCTACTGTGCACTTACACTTTGTATGTCACATGAAAAAAGCATACCATCAGTAATAGTGGATGGAGACTTCTGTATGCCAGGCTTTCAAATATTCTGTAAATTATATTAGTATAAACTATACCTCTAAAATAGTTTCCTACTGTTCCTCTTTATTTACATGTTAATTTAATGCTAGTGAAAAATTAGCTGCAAGAAAGTTAGGCTTAATGGTAATGATTACTATTCTTCCTTGGCCAAGTACCAAGAGCATCCCTGGCTGGGATGATTTAATAGGTCTCTTGTATCTCAATCTTCTGTGATGCAGCAGTTGACCGTTCTAGAGACCAAAGTCCAATATGCTAATGCAGCAATGTTTTCCTATTGTGAGTCAGCCCTAATTGGAGACTAAAATTGCATTTCCTTTTCAGTAGCCTTAGTAGCTCTGCTTAGACCACCAACTAGGGACTATGTTTATTAGCAGCCCTGCTTGTGGCTTTTGTGATCTTTGTAGACGATAGTCAGATAGGATCCTCAGGTTTCATTTCGGCCACCCATTTAGGCCACATTTGCCCTAAAGTAGGTGTCATCCTGCAAAATCAGGGAAGACACACAGTTAAAGCTTCCTGAATTCTAGTTCTGGGCTCAACTCTGAGTTCTCTTCTCCCTTTGTTTAACTGTATAAGCTGAGTTTAACAGTCCATAAAGGAGACACCTCACAAAGGTTTGTGAAACCAAATTAGCTGGTATTTTTACATCTTGAGGATGGAAAACCCAAAGTGGTTTTATGATAGTTACGTTGCATGAGGTGGAAATACAGGTCCCTTTAATAGTACACACAGATTAGACCTCTCATTTTGGGGAAGTAGGGTCTTTAAAGTTGCATTTCTCAATACTATCTTGGGAGGGCTGCATAAGAAATTGGCCATGTACTGTGTCACCTCCTGACCTGAGAAAAAGCTCTTGATAAAAGCGTCTCATTACAAATGTACCATTTTGCCATGCAGTGAGTCTAGGGAGTAGAAGAACTTACAGAACTGTAATTCCAAAACACAACCCAAATTAAAAACAGGTACCTGATAAACTAGTGAGTGATCTTATACATAAGAGAAATGGCTGGAAATGTTGCCTTGTTAATAAACTGTTAGTCTAAGAATTAATCAAATAGGCAATATGTTCTTTTTCTTTAAGACCTCTTTTTCCTCCGTTCTCAAGACAGGACTGAATTCTTACAATGCTGATTAATCACATCCAATTTTGTGGTTAGGTCCTCTTATTTCTCCATTCTTCTGTTTCTACAACATTTATAATTTAGTTCAGAAACTGTATCTGGAGAAGCAAACATCTCTGGGTTCACAGATTAATTTAGATTTTGCTTCCCACTGGAGATTTGTGGGTAGGACCTGCGATTCCATTCCAAAATCTAATTAAAAAGCAGGTACATAGGAAAGTAGCAGACAATCTTACCCATAGGAAGAACGTCTGGAAGCTCTGCTTTGTTAATGAACTGTTAGACTAGGAATCAAATACACCAGCAACATGTGCGGGTTTTTAGGGTTTCTTTCTTCTCCGTTCACAAGGCAAAACTCAACTGTTACATCATTCCACACTTACCAGGCTTACTGGAAATCTCAGTTTCTCCTTAATTTCCAGAACAGCCACCCCAATGATTTTGCAGTGTCAGATGGTATATGATAGGTGACAGGCAAATAGGATCAGCTAAGAAGGTTTCCTGCGATTTTCATTTAGGAATGAATTCTTTAGGACATTTCATCTCTCTAGTTTTATGGACTGTTAAATTGCGTCTGTAGTATATTAGCATCGGCAGCACTTTTCTGATGAATTGTTGGGCACTACTAATTATACGAATAAGGCAGACATTTTTGTTAGGTAAAATCAACTCAGTACCTTTGAGAAAGAGGCCACTTGAGGATCCACCTGCTCTAAGTTTGACGCTAGGTTTAGAAATATTTGCCTTAGTGAATAAGATGCTAATTGTCCTCAGGTTAAAATATATATATTATACATTTCGTATGTTCCCAGTGGCACTTGGAAAATTAAAGCAGACATGTTTGAATAAGGTACAGAAATGAGCACTATAAATCAAATAAATATATCGGATACAATACCAGTGCAAAGTTGTTTTAATCTCCATTTCTGGAATTTTAAAATTGGTGACAAGTCAGTATTTCCAGAAGCTGAAGTCCATCTTGCCAATATTGTGTTCAGTTTGCCCACTTAGATATAATTCAGTTATAATTGTTTTTACAAATGAAAACACATTTTTGCCTTTTTTGTGTGAGGACAGAAATGCACAAAAGAACTTTAACTGTGTTCATGCTGCCTTGAAAAGATGCCAAAAGTCAGATGTGTAATTAGGGATTCTGTTAAAAGTCTAATTCTTGCACCTGTGAACATTTTTTGGCACATAGCCTTCTAAGTCCTTGCTTTTCTTCTCGTGTTTCTCATTTTCTTGGCCAAGAATTAAGTTCCTTTTCAAAGGAAATTGTCAAAGATCTTCAGGGGTGTATTTTGTTCTTTGTCTAAGTCCGATACAAAGAGGCAGTTCCTTCTGCTTTTGTTGTTGAGCGAAATACTCTAAAGCATAATATTAGACCTTGTTTTATTTAACACTTAATTGCTCATAGCAAAGCTCTTTAAGATCCTTCAGGATGAAAGATGATACAGTAGGTTATGACAGTATTCTTATAATTTATGTTTGTTCTTCCAATGCTGAATGTAATGTACAGGGCACGTTATGTTTTGCATCCCATAGATTCAAATACTGGTCAGGTTCTAACAAGGCTAATGATAAACTATTTTAGTTAGGTGGGGCAGAGAGAAGCGCAAAGAAGTCGTTATCACCTGATGATGTAACAGGATTTTTTTTTTTGGTGGATTTTAAAATAGTTGTAAAGAAATATCAGGTAATTTTATGAGTGGGTCTGAATCGATTTATCAAACTGTTAGTTCTTCCTACCTTTGATAGGTGCCTCCTGTGAATATCACGGGATTCATGTGTTGGTTCTTCCAGGCTACAGATGACTTCAAAAAAATATGAATGTACTGGAAATATATATATCTGGTCTGCAAACAGAATCAAGCAAAAAATATATCTCAAAATTACAGACTAGAGAGGATCTGTCTAGACAGCCATTCACTGAGTCTAGGACTTTTCCACAACTCTCTTACCTCTTATGATACATGAAGATATTTATTCATTATGTAAATTGTTGGGGCCATAAGAAGGAAATCATCAAGGTGGAAATGTGCATTCACCAGATCTGCTCTTAGCCACAAATGAAAGAAGGACATCAATACTTTTTTAGGCTAACATGTTAATTTACTAAAATAAACTTGGAAATTGATGCAAAAGGTCAACCAAAGCAGTAAAAGGCCTGCTTGGCCTGCAGGCTTCTGCTTCCCATGTCCTGTACCAGGTCTTGTTTAAGTACCGTGATCTTCCTCTAGGAAAGCAGTCAACTGCATGCATAAGTCCATCCGTATCCAGCAAGTGTAAACATGCTTTGTGCATCATCTTAATTGTTTAATCAAGCTGCCTATATTGTGAGGCACAGCCATACAAAGAGGAGCCAGGTGGGAGATATTTTTATCAGACAGTCCATAGGATTAAAGAAGCATGGTCACTGAACATTGCTGGCCTTTAAAAACCCAGTATGAGATATGACTGCATCCGTGCAGTTTCCCCACAATGTGGTAATTCAGGCAGCAACCACTGTCATAAGCTCAGACTCGGTTTTACCTCTTTATCTTCTGATATCAACAACCTGTGTGAGCTTACTTCATGGACATAAATTATTGTTAATGATTTTAGGAAAGCTTATCTCAAAGAGGGTTGAAACAGTTATTCAAGTTCAGAGTCAGTAATTACAGAAAATGCAGCAATAGTCATGTCTTTTTGGAGTCATTAGTTTTGTGGGTGATTTCAACATTGTACTATGCATTGGTATAGTGTCACTCTCCTAAGAGACCAGTACAGTATTATTATTACTTTCAAGTGATAGGAAGAAGTCTATCTGAGCTGTTTTGTGTGCTGTTTGTAAAGCGTATCATAACAACAGGGATTTTAATCTGTTTTCCTTAGTTTTATATCATAAAGCACTTAAAATTATGTATTAAGCTAGCACTCCTGTGAGTTTTAGATCAAATCCAAAATAATTGTAGTTTTGCAGTCTTTTCCACTATAGGTTTCTGGTACTAGTCTTATTATGCTGTAATCCATATTTTAACTCCACACATTAAAAAAGGAGCAAAAGCCTTGATTATAATTGGAGGCTTATATATTTGGCCAGATACTTACCTTGTCGTAATCGACAACCTGAATTGTACAGCACGGTCATCAAAATGAATAATTCAGAGCATCGACAAACATTTTATCTGCAGGTTTGCTAGCAAAATTAAAAGCAAAGAAATAGTTAACAATCCTGGTATTCAGGTAGACAGAACTGGCTTTTTAGTTAACACCCCAGTAAGATGGAGAGTGCAAGTTCACCATTCTCTTAGTCTCATTGTTTCTTTCCACTGGCTGCAGACTCAGCAAGACAAATGTGCATTAGTTTATATTGTCAAGGCTATCTTTGCAAGCAGATGGGCTGGAAATCTAATTAAAAAAACCAAAAGCTTTGATTCTGGCAAAAAATAGCAAAATCTGTGGGACGACTCTAAATCCTCTGAATTAAATGGATGTTCTATGTCAATGCAGTTCTATTGTCCCACTTTATAAATAAAATATGAAGGGCTCTACTTTCACATAGACCCATAAATGTGCTCATTTATGAGTTTAATAAAGCATGTGTATTCAGTACAATTAGATAAGCATATGTATGGAGCAATAAATGCTCCCTATATAAAATCAGCACATGTGTAACAGGAATATAGCCCAGCACAGATAAATAAGTGCATGCTTAGATTATTAAGTGATCTCTCTTAAGCTTTTGTGAATTAACCATGAAGCGGCCGTGACTATTTGCAATTTGTAATTCTCCTGCAATTACGCATCCTACCTGTGTCTGAAAATGTGGTAAATATAATATATTCATTGGAAGAATGCATTAGCCTCAATGAAGAAAAATAATGTAACACCCATTTTACAGATGAAAGAAAAAAATGGAGGTAGAGAGAACACAGAAACACAAGAAAGAGGCAAGCAACCCAGCTAGGGGTGCCTGACTCAGTCTCATCCCCTGGACTGCAGTGCTCCAGATTTAATAAATGAATTAAATGTGAGGCTATAATTGAAAGGAAGCCACTTATAGTTATTTCTGGTATCTCAGTATCAGAGAGTTATGCATAGAAGGTTTTTCTTATACCAGGTGATGTGCCCAATGTGAGCATTGGCTAGAGGTTTGCAGAGCAACTGTGAAATGCTTTCTGTTGTTTCTCCCCAGTTGTTGACTGGGGGGGTGACTATGGTTATTCATCTTGCTATAAAAACCTGCCATTTCTACACAGGGAGTTATATTGCATTAGTTTAACTCATAGGTAGGAAACCTTTCAGTCTGGTGGAGTAGATGTGGCCTGTGACATGTCTTTGATGAGTCTCTTCCAGATCAAATGAGCTACTCAATATTAGGACAAATATCCTTAGGTGTAGTTCTCCATGAATCTTCTCTGTGATTTTTATTACCACGGGTTGGCTGACATCTACAGAAAATTCTAAGAGTTTTCTGACTAGCAGATTCCTGTCGTTCCTGTCCTGGCATACATTAATTTGTCAATATAGTTTTCAGGTCTGGCAGCAGGAAAAGCACCACCTGGGGTATGCAGTTTCTGATATGAATGGGATGATGCACATTCACATGTGGCACTTGTAGATGGACTTGCCTGTGAAGTTTTATTGTGCTTTTGATAGAGCAGCATTATAGCTAATAGGGGAAAGGGAGCAGGCAGTTGAAACCAGGCAATTACTTTTCAGAGCATTTATCTGAACCTGCTTTAGTCGATGAAACAGTTGTTCTGAGTTTTTCCAATTAGTGGTGATTGATGGGAAGAATTACTGATGAAGAACTGAAATTATTAGCAGTTGTGATGGGAATTCAGGTTCATAAGGGAAACAACTTTAAAAATGTGTTGGCATGACATCAGAATGTGAGTTCCCATCAGGGTGGGAGAGTGCCGTCGCATGATGGGCTGTAAACCTGAGGGGACCACACACAGGCATCTAAGGAACTAAATCTCCAAGGAACTCAATCTCTGACAAAGGTGAGAGCATCTGAGGCTGGAGAAAAACCTCAAGTGCTCTTGGGAAGACAGGCAGAGCATTAGCTCAGAGACTCTGTCGAGGTGTGCATGGTTACTGCTAATTTTTAGTTCCATTGAGTTTCATCTTTGCACTCCAGAAGCTTTTTGGATCCAGCTTTCTCACTCAGGGAGTCAACAATATCTTTTCGTTCTTCTATTCCCTGTGAAATACTGAGTTATTGACTTGTTTGTACTCAGTGATTTTGATCGATTGCACACTTATGTCTCCATACCAATAGTAAGGAATACATCACTTCAAGTAGCTTAGTTGGCAAGTCTTAGTCCCCCTTGCTAGACAGAGTAAGAGAGGGTGGCCTTGCTAGGAGACAGATTCAGAAAAATTGGCTGTAAGCCAGATGTTTTGAAGCTGGATTGTGAACAGCACATCAGTATCCGCTGTCTCTTGAGGACAGTGGATAGAAAGGACTTTTTCTCCTCTCAATGCCATTGTGGTACTTATTTGAAAGAATGAATAAAGTCTGCTGTGTAAAGAAATACACAAAAATTGATTTTACAAGTGTATCTTATGACATAGGTTGATTCTGTAGCCTCAGAGCAAGCCCTTCTGGATGTAATACCACAGGCGGTCCTTCACCCAGCCTGGCATGGCAGGAAGTATCTATCTGATAACTGAACTATTTTGGGTAAATCATTGTGCCTACAAAGACCCACTTTGTTACTATACGGGTGGAGCTCAAAAAAAAATGAAAACCCCTGATGTATTAGTCATGGTCAGTCTCCATTGTCCAACCTGGGGAAAATGTAGGCATCAGTTTTTAAATCTTACTCTTCTAAAGAGAACTCAAATTCTCACGCAGTGTCTTAGCAAAACAGACTCGTTGCAAGGACCACAGAGTGGTTCTGGGGTGTAGCACTCAACCTTTCCTCCTAACAGATGCACTTGACTCCAGTGTGTGCCCTTAAATAAAACAAGTGTGTGGACTCTGGCCAAAATCTTGTAAGCCTCAAAGAATGGTTATATCACTTCTGCTCAGGAGCTAGAAAGTGTAAAGCAAATCTTATGCTGAATGCTGCACTGCAAATTGGCCAAGTTACTTATTTGTGGAAGAATCTGCTATTTTGAAGTGCAGATTTTTAAATGAGGAAAAATCTAGAAACTTTAGAAATTTCTTACAAAGATACCTCTAAAATACTATGCCTGTCAATATATTTTGCTTCCATAAAAGTAAAAGGTTTTGTTCTTTTTTTAATGTTTGATTAAAAAAAAGGAACAAAACAAAGACATTTAATATGAATAGGCCTAAACAAAATATTTTGCTATTATAAAAGCCTTTTTTCAGTTTTTCATTTAGTGCACACTCTCATGAGAACTGGCACTCATCATGAAACATCTTATTTTGAATTAATTTGTAATTTCTCATCTTGTCTCCTTAGTTCCTTATTTTAATTACAGCTCTTCTGTACATGGATGTACATTGCTCTCCTGTATTGCCAGGAGTGGCGTATGGGAACTCATGAGTGCTTACTGCAAGAAATGTCAATACTACTTAGAAAAAGTGATTTTAGCATCTTTGAAGAGTATTTTTTCCTACCTTCATCTGTGAGCCCAACTGAGCCCTGGATCAAGAGTGCTAGTCCCAGAGTGCTTATACCTGCTTACATCAGAACTGAATTTGGCACGGTGTCTGCCTCTGGACATATATTAGATTTCATCAGGTGCTGCTGTCTGTTGTCTAAACCTCCATTAATCATTCTTTGCATGAGCTGAACACATTTGAAGGCTTATTTTTGCTATAAAAGGTCTTTCCACTATGGGTAACTCTGTCTCCTGCAACGCATTTCAACAAAATGTATGTATTTGCAGTCTGGAGACTTTCATTCTGGAGTGACTGTGTTTTACTATG
The DNA here is from genome assembly GCF_001431845.1 of Calidris pugnax. Taxonomy (NCBI): domain Eukaryota; kingdom Metazoa; phylum Chordata; class Aves; order Charadriiformes; family Scolopacidae; genus Calidris; species Calidris pugnax. The sequence continues at coordinate 2,747,349 of NW_015090770.1, read as the reverse complement.
AGGACTGGAATTTCTGGAGGTGTTCACCATGCTCCAGTCACTCACTTTTTAAGTCACTGATGCTTTGAACTGATAAAAGCTGATAGATCCTGGATCTAGGAGCTCCAAGCAGGTATTGCCAGATGAAATTCTGGCAGTGTTGCCTGTAGACTAAACTTTATAGTAACTGCATGTGAAATGGACTTCATGGTCTCCTTGCTTGAACTACAAAAAATGCTGAAGTTCAGGCAAAAAGATATATTTCTTTTTAAAATCTTAATAGTTTGGCTATGCTAAGCATGGCCTCATTTATTTATTTCTCACCTGGAATCCAATGGATTTAGATCTTCAAACATATTCTCAATAGCCTCTGCTCATCTAAACCTTTTCAAGAATGGTGTGTTTATATTTCAACACAACTCTAATATTTATTTTTTCCAGCAAATGTCAATAACATATAATTTTCATTTAGTAAAGCGTTTTTGTTTTGTTTCTGCTAAATCATCTCAAATACAAGACTTTAAATGCTCGAGAGATAGTTGAATGGTACTTACTGTTCAAATATCTCTTTGTTGTAGTAACAAATCTTTAAATGTAGCCTTGCTTCAACAAAAACAAAGCCCTGATTAATTTCATATTTATCTCAGCAGCTGTTTCAAGGAAGACCTGCCAGATATTGATCCAAATATAGTAGACATGCAACAACAAGAGGGGAAGAGGGTAAATGGGTTTATATGAAGGCATCATTTACCAGCACAAACTTAATAGGAATGTGAAAAATTATAATATTCGTCCTCCAGATTTGGCTTTAACAGCTGCAATCATGCATTCTTGGACACAGCTGTGTTTTATATCTTTACTATTTGAATGAAGACAGGAAGCTTCTCAAACAGTGTTTATTTGCTCAATTAAATAGGAGGATGAATGCCTGCAGAGCTCTGGGTCCCAGTTCTGCTCCAGGGTGTAATGATGTGGATCAGGATTTTTACCTGGGTAGAAGGCAGCACAACAGAACCCTGCTGAATCCTGACAGAGATACCATCTGAGATCTGCACCTCTCAAAACAACTCTCAGGAGCCCACAGGATCATGGTTACATACTGGGAAGAGGTTTTCTTACACCTAGCTGGTGTCTGAGTTCTTACATCATTTTACAACAGAATTGCTTTGACTTCAGAGCCATTTTTCTTAGAGTTAAAATTGAATACCAGAATAAGTTAGTTGCTTAAGAATAGCAGGAGCACCCATTCTGGCACTAGTTTGCTTCTGCCAAAAATATTTGTATTTTTTTTCTGTCTTTCTGTTCCCTCCTGTTGACGTGGCGCCAGAGGCGGGGGTTGAATGTGGACATTGTGCAGCCCACGCATCTGCATTCTTGTGCCATTCGCAATCACACCTCATGTCCCCTAAGAGCAGTGGCTGGAAACCAGAGACAGGAGGTTTGTCTCTGACCGGACCTCACTGGCTCCAAGTCTTTTTACAACATGTCACTGAAATTTCTCTAGATCACTGCTTTATGTCCAGCTCCAGCCAGCGTGAAACTGGCTTAGATTTCTTTCTTTCTCTTTCTAAAAAAGAAAAGTGAGAATGAGTGATTCCTTTAAAGCGCTGAAAGAGAAGAAACAAATTTAGGTCACAGTAAGGAAGAAAGGATTAATTGGAAATGGAGGCTTGGATGACTGTTTCTCCCCTCATTACAAAAAAGCATTGTGAAACCAAGTTAGAAAACGTAAGAAGGAAAATTGAGGATAAAATCTGTCTACCTACAGTCTTTTAGGCAGCGGAAGTTCTCTGGTGGGAACTTTCAGTGAATTGCTATTCCAGAGTAATGGTGCTCTTGGATGTGCCTCACTAACTTTCTCCTCCGGTCATGATACACCAGCACGTGAGGGAGATGTGAGGATTAGCAGTCGCAGGTGTCCTGGGACCTTTGAGAAGACTAACTGCCCCATCGTGCCCAACAGCCACAGCCATTAGGGGATGGTGACAACTCAGGGGATGATGTTGGTGACAACTCAGACTGATGGTGTAGTTCAGGAACATACCTGGTAATTAGGATAATGAGCAAGATACATTTTGCTGAGAAGTTTAAAATAGAGTAAAATATTTTAATAAATAATTCAAGAGTGCTTGACAAACAGGTCCATTAGAAAGGACTTTATCTGGTCTTCTAAATGTATTGGAAAGTATATTATGAATATGGATGACTGATTATTTCTATTGAAGGATGATCTTCAGGTTCAACATAATAATATGGAACCAAAGTATGAAAGTCAGTAAGTGATGCTGGTTATAAACCTCCCCATCTAGCTTCATTTTCAAGCTGAATAAACAAGCCTCAGACAAGATGAATAAAAAATTGCAATAGATAAAAAGTATTAACACGTAAGTTACTGAAATGGTCCTTGGCACATTTTGATATGGAAACTAGGCAGGGGAGTTAGTTTGGCCTCAATATGAAATGAGGCCTTTGGGATAACAGTCCGTGCTTGGAGACTTTCACATACCTATTTTTCTCTTTTTCCTCTCCCTTTTCCACCCTCAGCTTGTGAATCAATTGGCTGACTACAGCCACATTCGTCAAAGGAATGGTGAGCTCCAAAATAATTAAGTTCCTGCAGATTTTGTGCTTACAAATTGATGCTTGTAGAGCTACTTGTTATGCTGAGAGTGTCTCCTGACAAGGTTACGCTGACCCTCCTTAAAGGAGATCTTGCTCTCACTGTTAACAAATCAGGTTTTGAATGAGATGCCATACATGTCAGATCTGTGCTTGCAGTGGTCCAACAGGCGTGCTAAATGTGCTTCTTTGTCATTAACTCATGCCTGCAAAATGGGAATGTAGATATTATGTTATTTCAGCTAATCAGGTGCTGAGGCTTCTAAATGCCAGAAACTTTGGCCAAACCGTAAGGATGAAAAATACACATAATCAATGATAGGTATTTGAAAGATTAATCAGAAAGCATGAAGTCCTTAAACTCATTTGGTACCCAGCAAGCCAGCTCTTGCCAAAGAAAATACAATTTAGAATGTGCCTGAATTAAAGAGGAAATTTGAGAAAATAACCTTATGAAAGTACCCTAGAAACCAAAATAGAGGCATTTATTTTTACAAAATTATCACATCTGCTTCTGAGTTTCAATTTTATGCTTCTTTTCTTTTTTTTCAAAAAAATCCAGATAGTAAGTATTGTTTTCACAAATATTCTAAGGTATTTTTATTAAACTTAGAAGTTGGTCTTTGTCTTTGCTTAGAAGCAGTGTAGCAACTGAAATGACATATCAACTATCAAATATTTTGTGCTCACCGTTGCAAATCTAGTCCAGATGAGCACAGCCAAAAGGCTGATGAATTGTCCAAATACCTTGATCTGAGTGTTTTCTCCAGTTTCTGGTCAAATATCAATACCGGAAAAACATAAGCACCACAATCAACATTAATTGCCATCCTAAAATGATTACTTGTGCATAATAGATATGTGGATTGATAGAGTGTCTTGGGAGTCTGGGGTAAGGCATGTCTTGCTCAGACATTGTGGAGGAAGCTTGATTGCTACTGATGCTTTTCCCAGTCAATTGCTAAACTGGGATGGGTTTGATCTGTTGCTTTTAAACAGTAAATTTAATAAGCATGGCTAGACTATTCAAAAGGAACCTAGGGTCATTTCCTCCGTACACATTGAGGTAACTGAAGAAAAATGACTGGCTGTCAAAGATGACAAATGTTCACAAATTGCTCTGACTCACCAGAGTTTACGGGTGCTTCATTATGTCTACACAAGGCCAACTTTTTTAGGACCCTGTCAATCGCTGTATTTGGAGATTGCAACTTAAATTTTGGCTCTTTTTAGTTATTTTTTTTAACTAAATTGCCTATGAGGTGTCCCCACATTTAGGTAAACCTTTTGTACTTTCACATACGTGTTCAGCTGTGTTTCTGCTGACCGTTACTACTCATTATTTTTAATTCTTTGGATTTGCATCTATAGTTTCCTGAAGAGTAATTTTTGGGAAGTCATTCTGGAGAGCTGAAGACTGTAGTATGAGTATAGGTGCCTGGAGAGCTCCACCAAGGCAGACTTCTTACAGGAGCACAGCATGGCAGATGGTCCCCGCCCTGAAGAGCTTACAATCTAAATAATTTTCTTATCTCCCTCTTCTTTCTCTGCGATGTTAGTATGATTAGTATCCAGCTGCCTGCTTGTATAGTATAAGTGCTCTCAAAGGCACGCCTCTCCACAGCAAGCTCTGCAACTGAAAGGAAAAATAATGAGCAGACAGCTTTTCTGGCTTGCAACATTTTAAACACTGTTAAAGAATAGTTTTTGACAAGCAGGTTTAGAAATCAGGTGCTAATTTTGTACAAAGAGTCAGAGGAGGGCCTGTGGAATTACCACTGTGCCAAGGAGATAAAATTCTGTAGGTGAGACTACAGACCCACAGGTCTTGTTACAGGTTAGTTCTCACTAAAGAAAAAATTGCAAGCAGAGCCACTTCTGCAAGACTGTGAGCAAAGTTCTTGAAACAGAGTTAGGATTGATCCAAATGAGAAGTAACATCTATATGTACATTATCTGCACCACATTTGAAAAGGGATACCCATCTTTTCATTTATTTTATTTCATATAAGAATTTCCATGTCTATATGACCATTTAAGGGGAAACCTTGTAGTGGCCTTTCAGTACTTAAATGGGGCCTACAGGAAAGACGGGGACAAATGTTTTAGCAGGTCCTGTTGTGAGAGGAGGAGGGGTAATGGCTTTAAACTAAAAGAGGGAAGATTTAGACTGGATATAAGTAGGAAATTTTTTACAATGAAACACTGGAACAGGTTGCCCATCCCTAGTAACATTCAAGGTCAGGTTGGCTGGGTTCTCATCTAGTTGGAGATGTCCTTGCTTGTTGCAGGGCGGTTGGACTGGTTCCCCTTTAAGGGTCCCTTCCAACCCAAACTATTCTATGATTCTGTGATTCAAGTAGAAAAATCCTCTTCGTAATTAAGAGCATTGTATTGAGTTTTGTATTGTTAGTGAAATAGTTGTTACTTGTTGATGTTTTGAACCTATGAAATCTATGAATATTCTTCTTTTCCCCTTCTCCTCCCCTGTTTCATACTTGAAAATATAATAAGCTTGTTGAAAATTTGATCTAGTTAGAAGGGGTGGGGATAGTGCTGGTAGGGAATGACTGCCTATTGCCCCTCGCAGGATAAGAATCAGGAAGCGTCCTGATCCCCTACTCATGGGCTGAAGTCCCAGCCTGGCCCACGGGTTCTGTGACTGTTCTGTGTCCACCAGAAAAAGCTGGGGGATCGTTACCCTTTCTTCTTCCCCTGAAAACATACTGTGAACTTTTCAAAACCACTGAAGGTAGGGATTTAGTGTGTTGTGGAGCATTTTTCACACATGCATGCTTAGGCATGGTGTGCTCGTGGGAATGGGTGGCAGTACCATCTGCTCCTTCCACTGCTTCTCTGCACCTCCAAGGTCTGGGGAGGCTATAAACCTTCAGTAAACACAAGGCCCAGCCCAGAGTTACACCTTTTGGTTCTCCATCTGGAATATCTATCTTACTACAGGCTGAACTTCCAATCATGGTGGTATGTAATCGTGGGTGTCAGCATGATATCACATTGCCTATGCTGTAATTTGGGCATTGGGTTAAATTTTGGGGTTTTTTGGGTCTAAGACTTTAGCTGAGGTTCATAAACAGAAGACTTCAGTCCCTCAAGACATTCCTGTTATGCTTACTGAAACAGGTTTTTCTGTTGTTCATCACTAAGTGTTAAATTAAGTTACTGTTTTAGATCAGATTTGGTAATTTTTTGGGTTGGCAGCAGCCATGGGGAGCTTGAATGAAGTTAATATTGGTTACGCCTTGCTGTGGTTGCAGTGCGTGTGTGTATGTGTGTGTATGGTGTTAATTATTTATTTATACAAGAAAAGACAGATTGTACTTAGATACAAACTTGTACTTACTTGTTACTATGTCTGCTGTTAGGGCTCTCCGTGTGCCCGTATAGCTCCTGGGTCTCTGTCAAGTGTTTGAAGAAAAATCAATCCTTGGAAAAGTCAGTTCAGTGTAACAGGGATCAGTGACTTGGCAGAAGTTACTGAGGACTCCATAAAGCTTTGCAATAAGAAAAAAAACAAAACACAAACCCCCTTCTATTAATCCCTTTCTGATTTGGTTCTTTGTCTCAGCTCTCATTCCAAAGGGCAAGAGGCAGTAGCACCACCAACAAAGCTTCTTTTACAGCCTTTTTTGGCATTAGTTATGGAAGGATCAGATGTCTGACCTTTCAGCAGTAGGTAACAGGAGAATAAAAAGATCTACATTCATGACACAGTTTGGAAGTGCCTGGTCTCCTTAGTTTTGCTTTGCACTGGCTGTTGTATGCTGTGTGCTCTGGGTGTGCCAATGATGTTAATGCGGAGGACCAAGCTTGTTGGCTTTGACTGCTCCTTCCTGGCACTACATTGAGACAGTTCAAGTCAGTGAACTCTTTAACATGGCAAAATTCCCTTTGCCATTGGGTGGTCCATCTGTGCACAAATCTTCCTGTACTGCTAAGGTCACCAAAGGCTTTTATTTTTAAGTTACGTGTGTTTCTCCACTGTACCTCCTATGAAGGATACCCCTGTCTTTGTTCCAGCCCAGAAACCTAGTTGTAAGCTTTAAAGAGTTGTTTTCAGTGAGATATGTAGGATGTGGATCTCATTAGCAGAAAGAGAGCTTTAAGGATTTAGAGTGGTGTAGTGAAAATCATCCCGCGTGTTTGTGCACTGACAGTATTTGTGTGGAGGCCTAACAGAGTCTTAAAATTAACTTTACCATACTTAATAAAATCTGTCATCAGCATATTTCAGATTCATTCCAGTGATACCAAAACTTGCCATTTTAAATTATCTTGCATATGCCTTTATGTCTACAATATTAATCCTGTTTATGTTGACAGCCAGTTTGCAGAAAGGCCAAGGGGCTATATTCGTGTATTAAAGAGGATTTCTTGTTCTGTACCTCACTGTTGCATTCATTATACAAAATATGTTCATGCTCTGCCATGTTTCTCTTGTTTCTCAACTGTTCTTCCCATTTTCATCTTCCTTTCTTCTTTCTATATTTTCTTTCTTCCAACACTTTCTCCTTCTGTGAAGGATGTGACCTCCAGTCCACCTTAAATACATATATATATATTAGATTAGCAGGTAGGCCATTCTGTCATTTTTAGTGCATCACCAATGAATTTTACTCATAATATTACTGGGGATGGGGAATTTCACATTTTATGCAAGTGCTTGAGACAGCAGACACCATAGCCCTCAGAGTTCAGTGCCACGCATGGCAGATACTTTAGCCCGCCAATCAGAAGAGTAGACACTTCCCAGATGACATCAAATGCTTGGACACTGCAGGTGGAGGATGACACTTTTGAGTCATACATCTTTTTCTGAGGAGCAGTATGACATCCCTGGAAAAGCTATGCCAAAAGCTGCCTGGAGTTGACTTGAATCAACATGTCCTTTTATTCTTTCTTTTCACTTCTGATAAAAAAGGGAAGGCGTGTTTGCAAGCTAATGCTGTGGTGCTCTTGTTCCTCATGCATTGCCACAACCGTCTTGAACTTTTGAGAAGGGAGGAGCACAGGCTGCAGAAAAGCATGACTACAGATTTAAAAAGATCCTGCAACATTTTGAAGATCAGTTGGGAGGGAAAAGGGCCCAACTGTGAATAGTGCACCTTGTGGGTCACCAGGAACTTCCTGTCAGGGAATGATCGTCAGGCACTTTTCTGGAAATGACACTTTTTTAAAAGCCCTTAAAGGAGCCTTTAAAATTGAAGGCACCCAAATTTATGAGTGGCCAGCAATGTTAAGGCACAGAACCCTGCTTGTTGGCTTTGGTTCTGGATTGAATTCAGTACGTTGAAAGCAGAATCTGTTGTATGTACAGATATATAAAGTCTATGCAGATAGATTTTATTCTAAGTTGTGTGAAAAGATGTGTATTTTCAGTGAAGACTTCAATTACATGTATTTGGGAAATTAGAGATTAAACTGTAATGTATACACTTGAGTACGCATAAATTAGACTATGGTATAGCTCATCTAGCCTTTCATATAGCCTTTATGTTACAGTATCTTTTGCCTTTTATTTTGAAGTATATCATTCCTTGGTTTGCTCTGAAGTGCTGATTTCTAGCAACAAATTGAAGTCTCAGTGTGACTGTCCACAATATAAATTATCTTGATATACTTTTATTCCTACAGTGAAGATGTTTGTAAACGAGGATTCACTGTTATTATCGATATGCGGGGATCCAAGTGGGATTTGATCAAGCCTCTCCTGAAGACCCTTCAAGAAGCCTTTCCTGCCGAAATTCATGTCGCCCTGATTATAAAACCTGATAATTTCTGGCAGAAGCAGAAAACAAACTTCGGCAGTTCCAAGTTCATCTTTGAGGTAAGAACCAAGTGAGGGATGTATGGTAAAGCATTACCTCTGATAAGAAGTTTTCTTTAGATGGAAAAGAAATTCCCAAACCCTTTGCTTGAGATAAAAAAAGATAAAAAGACATCTGAGGTCTGCTTGCAGGAGTGGGCTGATGCTCTGGCACCAAGTTGCCTTCTGAGCACAGAGGTGGGACGGGATGAACGTTTTGTCTCCATAGATTCACGTACTTAGTTCACTTTGGTGAGGGTTTTTTTGTGGTATTTATTTTTGGTGGTGTTGCATTCAGTCTTCCCTTTGTTTCTCTTAGAAAAAAACCCCACAAAATCAGTCAATATACTAAAGGCAAAGTTCTCTATGTGCTAATGTGTGGGTTTGCTAGTTGATCTCTAACTAACTTCAGGTAGTTGCTTTTTTTTATAAAAGACATTTATACGAAATTTATCTATATATTGTCCCCGCTGTAATTTAGTTGAGATTTACAGTTCAAGGGTAACTTCAACAGCTCGTGTTAATGGCAAGGTGCCTCAGACAGGTTCTTTGAAAAGTAACCAATATGCAACAACTGCATAATTACAAGGAATTTTACTAACAGCTGTGCTCTCTTTGTGAGCTTTAGTTTTCTGTGATTTTCAGCTTCTTACCCAAAGAGAAGCAAAGCTCAGCTTCGTGAAACGCTCATACATCAATCATGCCCAGCCATGAGCTAGTTATGTTGTTTTTTTTAATTTCTTGAGAAACAATTCTGTCATTGGCTGTCTTACTTATCAATCCTTTAATTTTAGAGAGACACTCAGATTTTGCATCTCTGAAACTCAGAAGATAATTTGGCTATAGTTCTCTAATTTTGACTGCAACAAAAGGTTATATTTAAATATATATTTAAGATCTGTTGGAGTCAGTGGGATATAAATATGTCCTTATTTTCAGCCTCTTCTTAAAAGAACTATTGAATTGCAATGGGCAAATAGATTGGTCTTGAGCATTAACAAGCTTTAATGTTATTATCACAGTTTAAGTATTTGTACATTTTTTGTCCTTGTCTCACAAAAAAACATTCAACTCACAAATTTTGCTTTTTTAAATGGATCTTTACCTTCCTTGGCTGCCTGTAGGGACTCAGATATGAGAATAACTTCTACTTGCTAACCCCTATGCACCTTTGAAAGCAAGACTGCCTTCACTATAGGTTTGTGTCACCTCCACAGATTTCACTTAGTGAAATCATCGCTCCTGGCAGAAGCGGCTGCCATTGCAGTGCAATGAGATTGGAATGACAGGGATCGGGGCAGTGGGAAGGAGAAAGGAGATGTACGGGCCCAGAAGAACATGGAGCAGGAGGCAGCCTATGCAGAGACCAGTCAAAGAATAGCTTTTGAGAATGGGGAGCTTCTGTTTAAAATATATATGGTTACTAAGTGCAGTCCCATAGTAGCCCAAGAAAAGACAGCTTATGCATGTGTATCCGACACTGAATTTCAATCCTCCAGTGTTTTAGTAAACAAAAGCAATGTTTTCCTAAAGCTTCAAACCAAGAAGTAAAGTAACAGAGTTCAAATATATATTTTTAGACCTTTTATCTGTTTCCAAAATGAGTTACTACTTTCTGGAGTCTTGACTTAGTTTTTTTTATTGGTGTGATGATAGTGAAGAGTAAACTGTGGTCAAGCTATTCTTCATTGTTACAGCTCTGGGTCTGTATTGTGTTAAAAGCTCTGGACTCATTTGCTGTACATGCTGGCACGTATTAGGGGTGTTTTCATTTTGTGTGCATGCCTTTGAGCCTTGGTCTGTCTGCTGGGCTCTTCACATGGGTGTCTGTGATGGTTCAGAAATTTTTGGACCGGAGGAGGAGAGTCAGTCCTTTTGTGGTCTATTGGACCACCTACAGACACTCAGAAATGATGAGTCCTTCAATTCTATGATTTTTAAAAGATTTCTTAAGCTGTGGTCCGCTGTACAACAGACCTCCTGCAACATACACACCATGATCCAGGAACTTCTGTTTTTAAGGATACTTGTGGATGCTGTTGCTAATTGGTAGGCTCAGGCCCTGGGGTAACTCATGCTCTCTCATAAGAATTGTGAATATCAAATAAACATCGCAGGTCACGTTTTTTTGATTTTTGTGGGGCAGCACACAGGTACCCTCTCTGCACTGAACCATCATGATGATTTCCCACAGCTGTAATCAAACACGAGGTCCTTGGCAGGAACAGACTGCAGTGAAAGGCAATGGAAGTCTCTGTTGAATTACCCCATCTACAAACTCAGCAGTAACCAGTTTCAGTCTGAAGGCCAGGTTCTGCTTTTGAGCTTAATGGAAGCATTATGCATGTGCCAGGGCAGTGCATGACCCTTAGTGGAGACTTAACGATCCGGATTTTGTGTTGTGAGACTCTGGCAGAATGATTCTGTGTCACAGTCCAGAGAGTGAAACATGCCCACAGATGATAACACAAAGAAAAGAGAAAAAAAAAAGGGTTTGGTTGACGTATGTGGACTCCAAAGCTTCCTGTCACTTTGAAGAATGGACCAGGCAGCTTAGTTAGCATTAATTCAGAGGTGCCTTCAAGATTATTTTCTTTCTCCTGCCAAAAGGGTTTAAATAATGGGCAGCACTTTTTAAAGAGATTTCTAAAAGAAAGACAGGAGATGCCTGAGAGACAGTTATTTTATCTAATACCTACCTGCATAACTAAGGTTGTTTTCATGCAAGTTTCAAGAACTTCTTAAAGGAACAAATCTGAATAAAGGAATTTGCTGCAGGATTCGTGAAATGCAAAACCTTTCTTCTATATCATCATGTCAAAGTCAGTTCATGATAAGAGCAGTGGTTGCATTAGCTTGACACACTGCAGGGGAAATGCCCAGGTATTAGCCATGAAGAGAAATCTTTTCTTGACAGGCAGTTAAACTCTAAATTCAGTTATCTTCAAGGGGTCAGTGTCCAGGTCAAGAGATTTAGAAATTCGAAATCCCTCTGAAGCTACATACTTACCTTTGCATTGCTCGTTGGCTTTTCTGTCTGTCCTCCCCCTTTTATAAAGCAAGGAGCATTGCAAGAAAGTTTTAAAATAATCTTTCTGCTGAGCATAAGTTCAATACAATACCAATTTTAGTACACTACAGAATGTCTGATCTTTTTAGATAAATACAAATTGGAAGAAGAGCCTATTATTAACTTTAAATCAGTGGGGCAGCCTGTTATTTTTGACGTAATTCAGGATAATGGACATGACTTGAGGTATGTTTCTTTGTAGATGACTTTTACAAGATTGCTGTGATTATTGGGTGCCTCCACCTCTGAAGAGCACAAACTCTGACATTCTTTAGAGGCCTGATCTTTAGGGAATAGATGTGCAGTCACTGATGAACATCACAAGCCTTTAAGGGCTGCCAACTTGGGTGTTAACATGACAGCACTGAAAATCTCTAGTAACTTATAAAACCCTATGCTTGTGTTTGAAAAAAAAATATTTTTTCTAAAATAAATGGTAACAGCCATCAGTTGTAGCATCCTCAAATTTTATTCTGCATTCCAGGCACCCAGTGCATTTCTTTATCACTGATTACTGAGTCTGAATGAATTAAAACCATCTCTCATTGATTGTGTATGATTCACGAGCAGTACTTTCTATTAGCAATAAATTCTAATTGTTAATACTCCAATGACATGTCACTTTTACATTGATTTTGGCTTAATTACATTAGAAATTACCACCATCAAAGCCATCTGCCTGTGGCAAAAGCCAACTGGAATAATCTGGAAGAAAAAACTCAGCATATTCAGTGTTTTGGCAGGTGACAATACCTGCTTCATGTTATATGTCTAGAACTTTTGCCTTTGTATAGCCAGTAGCCTGAGTGTAACACAAGTAGCAGATTCTCTTTAATACCATATACCTTTTTAGTGGACAATCATGTCCCAATATCCATCAGCTGGAGTGAGAAGTCTTCAGTGTCCAACTGTACTAAAGTAATCTATGGCAAAAGCATTCTCGTTATGTTTTTGACAGTCAAGCCAGCTGCAAAAGATAGACATTACTCCAGTAAATATCATGTCTTTTAGTTAATAAGGAAATCAGTGTCATTAATAGAAAAGTTTTCAATCCAATTAATTCATCAAAATCAAACATAATCCTCAGCGTCTTTTACAATGTTCCTTCAATTACGTATTGATGAAGAAAATCCTTCATGCTATTTATGGATTGCACTGTTATCTCTGATTAGACAGTCACTTATTCAAATGCTGTCATTTTCCCTTCCTTAGACAAGTATGGTATCTGTTGAAGGCCTGGCAAAACTCGTAGATCCCTCTCAATTGACGGATGAGTTTGAAGGATCCTTGGATTACAACCACGATGAATGGATAGAGTTGCGCGTCTCCCTGGAAGAGTTTTTCAACAGCGCCATCCATTTATTATCAAGGCTGGAGGATCTCCAGGAAATGTTGGCTAGGAAGGAGTTTCCAGTTGATGTTGAGGGCTCAAGAAGGCTGATTGATGAGCACACGCAGCTTAAGAAAAAAGTGATTAAAGCTCCTGTGGAAGAACTGGATCGTGAGGGTCAGAGGTTATTACAATGCATAAGATGCAGTGATGGTTTTTCTGGTAGGAACTGCATTCCTGGAAGTGCAGATTTTCAAAGTCTTGTGCCAAAGATCACCAGCCTTTTAGACAAGCTGCACTCTACCCGGCAACACTTGCATCAGATGTGGCATGTCCGCAAGTTGAAACTGGACCAGTGCTTTCAACTCCGGCTTTTTGAGCAAGATGCTGAGAAGGTAAGGAATAAATTGCTCCTTTCATACTTTAACCAAGACTTTATTGCAAGGACACTGTGACCATTTTTTCTAAAATTAGTAATCTGAGGTATCATCACAGGTGCAAATCTCATGTTGCCAACAGATGTACTTTATGTTACTCATAAACCAAATTCACTGAACTCATTCTTGGATGTAGCAGGCATAATGATTTCCAAAAATAACTTGTCTGTGTCAGTTTTGATGAAAGTTAATCTGCTTTTTTGTGTCACAATGGGTACATTTGGTAGACATTAGCACAAGAATCAGGCTTTTTTTTTCAAGTTCCTTTTACTAAGCTTATGAATATATTTATCTACATGTCACAGCACCTAAAGAAGAATGATTTTAGGGTTTGATTCGCTATGATTATTGTTTGCACTTCTTGTGAGTCTATGGGAAGTTTGTAGTTTAAATCCTCCTAATTGTTATCTCAAACAACATTTTCAGTTTCCCTTTCCTGGGAAATCAGAACCGGATTTGCAACTGGTAAAATCTTTAGCAATGGCTTTTTACTAAGGACATGGCCACTTAGCTCCCACAGCATGAGATCTGAGACAGTGTTTAGGTTAAACATATAAACAGACCAAGAGAAAGCATTCTGAGAAGACAGTAGCATGCAAAACTCAGTGTGGCTATTTTGCATTAAAAAGCACATCAGGATGGCATTTGAATTCATGCCTGACACTGATCGGTGGCCAAGATTCCTGTTCACCAGCCCAAGACCTTATTTGAGAAATATTTAACATTAAATTATTCCATAGAGATTGCATTGCAACTTCATATGTCTTAGTTGTCTGTAATGTAGCGTATCAGCCTGAAAAGCACATGGCATGTCTCAAAATGAAATACAGTGCACAAAAGTATTTAGAGCAGCAGAAGCCCGGGTAAGTAACAGGGCTTTAGGAAGCTGTAGTTCCACAGGTGTGCGGTACCGCTGCGGAGTTACATCCCCATTCCCTGCCTCTTCAGAAGACACTAATTCAGGAACCTGTAATAGATAGAGAAATGCCCAGCACATAAAGCATAGAAGCTTATCATGCTTGTTCAAAAGAGTGGCTAAAACCCAACCATAGCTCCCTAACCAGATCTCATACACAACACTCCCTACACATTTCAGTAATATACAATAAAGCAGGCTTCTTATTACTTCTAGTATTCATCTGCTGTTTGCCTCTGGAAGCATATGCAGGTCTGATTGGAGTGAATTTATTTTAGAAAACCATATTGGGCTAGAGTCTTGGCAATCTCAGTTTCTCAACGCAGAAGTGCTTGACATCTTGTTAGGTGGTTTCGTGAGAAGTCTTTGCTGCACATTTAAAATTCTAGGCCACAGAAGTAGGGTATTCTCAGTGGAAGGTACTGAGCTTTCGGACTCATGTTTATCTAGTCTGTGTATCCATCAAAAGCACCAGCCTCTGAATCTTCTCCCCCTAATGTATGATCCAGTTGTTTCACTAACGTGTCTGCCCGGACCCAGGAGGGAATAGCAGAAGAAATACAGACGTCATCTGCAGGGGCATCTCACTGAAGATGATTTTTTTTAATCAACTGCAAATTAATATTATTTTTAAAACATCAAGGAGAAGCACATTGCTGAAACAAATGTAATCATCAGTGGTGCAGAGCGAGACACAGGACATTGGTTTTCAATGCATATTCTAGATATCTCTAGGGGATGCTAGGACAGAAAAGATTCCATCATTGTATAATCAATCCTCCTATTGGGAAAACCTTGAATTCAGATGAGTCCCTCTAAAACAAGAGTCACAGCAGCATCACTCAAGAAGGAGCAGAGTTTTTCTTCCAAATGCTACAATTTCTTCTTCTCCCTTTTCCTTGAGTATCACATGCTGTAAGGAGATCACTCACTGCTGTCCTTCCCAGTGGTGGCTGTATTTCAGTCAGTGCTTCAGTTTGGATTTTCAGTTTCTTTGGCATTATTCAGGTGGCTACTGCTTAGTAACGTAAATTTTCACTTTTATTTATGATTATTATTTGCTAATGTTATTAGAAAATTATTATTATTTAGCAAATTATTATCAATCTTATAAGCTGGAAGGCTGCCATATAAAGAAAGCATCTCAGATGTTCTTATTACCAAGTTCCATTCCGTAGTGCTAAAGGAAGTCTCCAGTATATTTTCCTTTCTGTCTCCTGAACAGGCATAAAAGGATGGTGTGATACAAGTCTGAGAATTATGAGAGCTGGGTTCTTTGCATGTGTTAAGTGAGGTTGTTAAGTGTAAGGTTCAGGCAAGTCAGCAGATCAATGAAACTTTTGAGGTGAAGGAAGAAGCAGTGAGAATGTGGTTTGTGCCTTTTTAACGCTGGCTGTCTCGAGCAATTCCTGATTGACAGAACTGGCATTTTGATCTTCTCGGTATCTCTTATTCATCTGCCTCACATTAACTAAACACACTGCCTTGCTTTGGCTTCTCTGAGGAGCTCTGCTTGTCTTTCCTTGATTACTACATTTTCCGAAAGAATAGAAAATGTTTTAGTTGTTTATAACCTCAAATCAGTAGTTTTAATATTTTCAGTTTGTGAGTCCCTAAAATTCTTCCAGGGAAGGTTGCAGACCCTTTTACTTCACATTTCACATGTGTAGTCTGATGTAAAATATTGATGTGCTTATTTTCCTTAGCTGCCTTTTGCAGATCTCTTTGAAGTAGTCTGACCATCTCAGACTGGAAAGTACTTGTCTCATAAAATGTTCAGAGCTAAATCCAGTCTGAGCGCTGTCTCCACTGTATAAATAGCCACCACAGTGTGTCTGTGTATTGAATTTTAAAGTTTCCTGGTACCTCCATTTGCTCAGTTGAACTCTACCCTCTACAATTAGGTATGGTAGCAGAGCCAGGATGGTCTTCATCTCCTGGGGAGAGGCACAGCTCTTTCCATATAACCTGGGTATGTCGTTTAGTGCTAATCAAATGACAGCTCTAATACCCTGTGAAAGCTCAAACTCCAACATAAAGTTCTGAGTATAAATAAGGTTTTAGGGCCTTTTAAAATATCTCTGTATACTCATTGGGTAATATTTTAGGAAACCTGTTCTAATAAGGAGAAAATGGACAAGGACTTTCCATTTTTTGGACACCTCTGATTTTAAAAACTTCAGATGTCCTCATTGCCTGAAAAGTTCTTAAAGATGGGATAGGAAAAAAAAAAGGGGGACACAAGATGGAAAAACACACAGTATTTTAAGGTAGGTTGATTTTTTTAACCTCTTGGTATTAAAATACCCCAGATGTTCAAATCAATTCACTTATTTTCCTTCCTATACATCCCCTCTATTGGAATATTTATAAATGATAGCTACTGCCTGGACACATGAATTATTCAAATTACAGGTATTACAACTTACAGAAGGTCTGTACAGTTGTGTGCTGAGCGACTCATATTATTGGCAAAATAAAAGGAGGGGGTGGTAGTCACACCCTGGGCTTCTCCCACTCAAATCAGTGGGAGAGAGCAGAGCTGTCTGTGGAAAAACTTTTTCTCCAAATCAGGCCTTCGGGGTTTTATTTTCCGGTGCTGGGGCCAAGGGAGAGGAAGAGTGGGGCTATCCCATAGGCACAAGCAGCTCAGTGAGATTGGATCCCCAGATGGAGACTGGAAGTTCCTTGAAGCCCAAGTGAGCCGGCAGGTCAGCCATGTGGGGAGCTTTGGCAGAGTGGCGTGAGGAAGTTCTCCTGCTGTGCAGCACTGACTGTAATGATCTGCTGATAAAGAACACATTTCAGCCATTGGTGTAGCCCTGACCCTCGCTGCTCAACAAATCCATTCTTCACCAACAATATATACATACGTATGTACATATATATATATATAATTTTGAGCCTAGAACTGAGGCTTCACTGTTTTTTTACTGGGTAACAGGGAAAATATTTTTAGCCATCAATAACATGAAAAAAATGTAGTCCAGTCTAAATTGAATGTTGTTTAAAACAGAAAACCCACAATCAGCAGAGATCCAACTATTAGAACTATCTGAGAAATGTTAATTGGTTAGTTGAAATGTGGACAGGGAGAAGAATTCAGGCAAGAGTCCACATGTTTTGCACTTGAAAAAATACCAAAAAAGACAAAAAATTATCCTTACACTCTGCACTTTCCAGCTCTTCTGGAAATCATTTGTAACTGGCACCCAACTTGACTTTTGTAGGAATTTCCCCATCATTCTGGGTTGGTTCCATATCAGTTTTACTACCCTGGCATGTATGTGAATGAAAAACAGCTATCATGATGTAGTCAATGTCCATATTAAGTATAAACAATATAGTCATCAGCTGGACTGAACCAAGGATCTCTACTGTAAACTTGTAACACCAGAGCAAAGAAAGAGCAGGCTGCTGTAAAATCAGCCTTTAATGGGAGGCAGAGGAGACTTTGCATGTTCTCTGTGTCCTTACCTCCCCTTCTCCTTCCTGACTTCCTACAGAGTCTACTACACAAAGGAAAACTCCAAAAGATGGCAATGGTAGTTAGAAAATGCCATGAGAGAATTTCACTGGAAGTTTGCGGTGGGAGAAACATTCTATTTGGATAGGGCCAGCTTGGTAGAAAGTTTAGTGGCAAACCACAGGCCACATCTCGTCTTCAAGGAGCAGTGAAGTAGTGGGCTTGCAGTCCAAACCATCTGTCTCATCCATACTAAAGCTTCTGTTTGAAAAACACAGCTCTGCCTGTGATTTTTCCGTGCGGAGCAGGCTATGGGAAGCTGTGTTGGCAGCTGGGGGCTGCTCTGTGTGTGGCTGCAGCAAAGTTCATATGATAGAAGACAAGTTGGGGAGGTAGGGGGTGTAAAGATAATGGTTGAGGGAGAATAGGGTGGAATAACAGTGGCAATAATTCTCCTGTATCCCACTCCCTGTGTAGGTGTGGGCAGTGAGACCATATCACCAAGTAGCACACACTGCATCCCTCCCCTCTCACACACAGCACTGCTTCAGGCCTCTTCCTTGCTCTGGTCTCCTTAAATAAGGGAATGGATGTGTTATTCTCCTGGATATACGCTGTTAGACTCTGCTTCCATTTAGTGAGATAAATAATGGGGCATTCGGTTTCTGAAGGAGGAAAATCACAGATACACCAGCTGTACTAGACTCCTGTCCAGTATCCTATTCCCATTCTGTATGAAAGTATTGGGAAGACCCTTACTGCTTTTCAGCAGAAGCACAATATTCCCATTAACACTTATTCTGCAGTGCCAGATGAAATTTAGGAGTTGTCTAGGATCTAACATAACACCACATGGAGTTAGTCTAGAAAAATAGAGAGAAGCTCTAGTTCCACAGCAAAGTTAATGGGAGAGAAGATAATCCAGAAAGTATATTGTCTGAATATTTGAACCAGACTCACACCGTTACTGAAGTATTAATACCTGCCAAAGGTATACGTTCCTCAGAAGGAAGGAATGCTCTGCAAGCTGCTCTTTGTCTAAAAAGATGCAGGATAATATTGATGGAATAATTGAATACAAAATTTAGAAATTTACCCAGTGGTTTAGAGGGAAAAAAGATGATTTTAAGAAAGAAAAATTCATGCCTTGCTGTTTGAGAGAAAGGAAACTATCAGTACATTTGTGATTGTATAATACATATCCACTTTAAGTGTTTCATACATTACTTCCCTTTATACTGCACTTAAAAATTCTGATGCTGTATGTTCTGTAATAAAATGCATTACAAATCTGATGATATGATCCTTCTTGCTAATAGGAGGCAGTTTATTTTATTACAGTCCATTAAGTAGAGCAATTGTAGCTGCTCCTTTAGTCAAGTGATACTGTGTGGAGAAGCATTTCCTAGAAATGGGTATTAGCTGACTTTCTGGAAAGGCAGCATAAGAAAGATTAAAAAGCTCAGCAACATCTTCACTTCCTTCTTTATTTCCCATCACCTCTACATTTTCTTCTTCTAGCAGTGTCAAAAGACCCTGGAAGTGATACATAAGCAGATGATAGAGTTTTGCCGTTTACAACATGTCATATTAACCCTTATGGATTTGTGCAATGACAAGAGGCATTGCACCTGGGACAGACTCCTCTGAGATAAAATTCACTTAGTGAAGGATCATTTCCCCTCTCTTATTTCACTGCTGGAAGCATTCTCTTTCTTTGATCTGTTCTACGTGCCATATATGCAATTGCCTCTGAGATTTCATGTGAAATGTTGGCTTGGAAATTACCATAAGGTGTGTGTGTCCCAGGGAATGAGACTGGAAAACCAGTGAGGAAAGTACTGAGAAGCTGACGGTGGGAGCTGTCATATGTGAAATGAATACAAAGCGATTCAGTTCTGGGGAGGTGGGAAATTACGACTGGGGAGGAGGCGGGAAGCATATTAAGAGGGGAAAGAACCAGAATCAGGATTAATAACAAGAGCATGTCCTTAGTGTCTTGCACCAAGGAGAAGTATATATGCCCCCTGTGCTGTTTCGCTGCAAAAGGATTTGTTACTGTATGAATGGTATTTAACAGTTAACAGTAATAATCATACAGGCATAATAAGCATGGATTAGACATGGATTTTTGCATAGGATTTAGATTTCATTTAAGTTACATGAATACCGCATTGGCTTACAGAACTCAGCATGTCCTGGATTTTTCATCCAAGTACTTACACTATGGATATCACAACAGCACAGTAAGTGAGCATCACAGTAAGGAGCTTTCCTGGAGATTTTGAACATGGGGGGTGTCTTTAGACCTGAGGTAAGCTCCATAAGACTTCCACAATTAAAGGAGTCAATAAGCTTAGTGTCTTCTGCAGAGACATTTGACTGAGGGTCTAAGTGAGGCTCACTTAAGCGTGTTACTTTTCATCCTTAGCCTATTCCAAATGCCTGTGCACACAAAGAAGGACACAGGCTTTGGGGTACAGATACTGACTGGGAAAGGCACTCAACTGGGATCTGTGTATGTGTGAAATGCATGTGTTGTGCAGAGAGCTTCATAAGAAGAGTGACCAAGAATTTACTGCTAAGCATAAATGATTTCCCTTGCACCTAGTCCCAGAAAACAGAGTTCTTAGAGATCACAAGGGCTCAATTTGTTATTGGTACCTTGCCTTCTTAGCCCAAAGCAGCTGCTTCTCTCTTCATCAGGTGAAACAACTCAATTTCAAGCTAGTTTTAGCTGCAACCCCTGACCAGATTGTGTGTTGATGCTTGAGGTCTCCTGGAGGTGTCTGCTAAAATGACAGGGCCTGTAAAGCAGAGTGAATCTCAACTTCTGTTAAAATCAGTGAAAGACTCATGGTCTCTGGGGGAGTTCCCACTGACAAGTATTCCCTGAGCCAGGGCTGCTAGAGCCCAGCAGCCAAGAGCTGTGCAGCCACCATCTCTAGCTACCGTCTCTGCCTCCAGCCTTACAGATGGCAGGGTTACTGGCAGCTTTGCCACCCACTTACAAAAATGGGACCTTTTTTCCAGCTGTTTGTGCTGGTCCTCCTCCCCTTTCCCCCCAGCCAGGTATTCCGGTTATGTTAGTACACATTGGCAACATTACGGGCAGCCTGGTTTGCCAGGGCTTGCAATAGTCCTAATGTAGGAGAAACAGGCTTTGTAAATGTTCCTGACACAATTGGTTCTTATTTTAAGCTATGGAAGAAATATACAGATCTCTACATTCATGGATCTGAAATAGACATTGCTCAAGAGCAACATTTAGTCAAAGTACTTTTAAGTTGCTTTAGCATGTTTTTCTCTGTCTTTTCTCATGCATATGGACTCTTGCACAGAGAGAGCACATAGTGTCTGTTCTCTCCTGAATCCCTGTTTCCATTTCTGGCATCTACTCTCTCATACTGCCAGTGAAAAACGCTTTCTTTTATAATCTGAAGTTTCCCTTGGCATATGGTGCCTTTTTTGGTATAGAGATTCTCACTAGATGACTGTTCTTCCCCATTAATAAAATCAGACTTGGGATGCCAATTCTGAGAAGGAAATTCAGCTGTCAGTCTAAATAAGTGGCCATGTGAACAGAAGATCGTCGTCTTGTGCCATCCTGTGTTCTTAAGCCCACGCTGAAACTACAACGACAACAGAAAGGATGAGCCCCATGTTCAACGTGAAGTGTTTGATCTGACACAGAATTTCTAATACCAGGCAGAATGCAGAAAATGGATGCAGATTGATTCCTAAGTCATTGAAGTGGCAGACAGCATCTTACAATATCAGATCTTAAAATGTTAGTAATTTTATAGATGATATGGGAAGGAGGCTTAAATTGAGACTGAGCTGGGTGCATAAACAATAGTTAAGTGCATGTTTGTGTGGCACCTAGCACAGTATTGGCTGTTTCCAACAAAGAAATACAGATTTGCAGTTGGAAAATGCTCTTGGAGATGTAAGGGTATGGAAACATTCCTACTGAATACTGGTATGTATCCATACACGGCTTGGGTTGCTTTAGTATAATATTGGGAATATTCTGCTTCACTTAAGGTGTTTTGTGTAAGACCTTTCTAATAGCATCAATCAAGGACAAAGGACCAACACAGGAAATTCATATCAAAGGGAGAAACTGTATATCCATTCTTAAAAATCTGTGTATTTCCCCAAATAAACCTATGCCAGCTCTAATCACTTTTATTTAATTACTTCACACATCTCAGAACAAAGGAGGCTCTAATAAAACAGGTGAAAATTGAAAGCAAGTGGCAATAACTCTATTGTAACAGCAGTTTTTCATTAATTTTCAAATGTGTTCTCTGTCTTTTTTTTTTATTTCAAAATAATTGAATTCTTGCTACTGAGTATTGTTTCTGCTTTGTCTTGAAGCACATCAGTGCTTTCTGTCTTGAGTAAGCTGCTATGAGGTGTTCTGATGCAGCTGAATAAACAGTATAATGTTCTGAATGCATCTTTACCGATTTTTTTCCTGAAGCTTAGTAGTAGCAAAACAGGACTTAGGCTCACGAATTCCCCAAATTACTGTGTTTACCTGGTCTCAGACTGATTTTTTTCCTTTTTTTTTTTTTTTTTTAAACAAACAAAAGAATAAAGTTTGCCTAGAAGTAGAAAAAATGTTATAACAAGGGGTGGTTTAGTGCACAGAGTGTGTGTTGACAGTTCCTTGTGATGCTGTGAGCGTAGATGTCATGCGATAAAGAGATTTCAGAGTGGGATCAGCACATTCCACTTAGGAAGGCTCTGAGAGTGGCAGCTAAACTGTGTCAAATCTACAATCCCCCTCACCTAGTCATGGACATGAAAGAATTATTGCAGAACTGTGGAGTAAATCCTCTTCAGCATCTATAGGGAAAAATTACTTGCAAAAACCTTCATCTTTAACAGGAAGATGAATCCTGCAGGAATGTGTATGCCGGGACTTGCAGTCTTTGCAGGCTGTAGCTCTGAATTAAAGATGCAACCAGCTGACATCTGCTCTGTTTAATATGAAGTAGGCTTCTGACAGGTTGCTAATGCCATCCCCAATTTGTTGCCCCCAATCTAAAGTGAAGAGTTGTCAGAGTGGGAAGTAATCATGGGGGGCTCTGTGGGAGCTGTTCATTACTTTGACCACTGCTGGTCACACTTAATAAGATCCTGTTCTTGGTATCTGTAGGAAAAAAACAGATTTTTGCAAGACCAGGAGATCATTATAGAAGTTTTTAACTTCCCTCAAAACACAAACAGAGCTCATTTCTGCTAATTGGATTGTAAAATCAAAATGTCTTCATTATTAGTGATGTTCCAAAGGAGCTTGCAGCTTTTTCATGGTGTCAAGCTCGTATCCTGCTACCTTCTTATTTATCAGTCAAGGCCACGGGGGGTTCTTCCCCTGCATGTGAATAGCTTTTCTGCCTTTCCATCCACCAGTAGAAAGTCTGGGGACAAATCTAATAACAACAGGGCAAATTCACAAGTACATTCCAACTGCTTTGTGCTGCTCCTACAACCGAAAGCAGCTACAAACTCAGTTTTGCCATCTGGTTTGAGGAAGTGTGGGATTGCCTGGCCTGCTGAGCAGAGCAGTACAGGGAACTGGATAAATATATATCAGAAATCCTCTTCCTAGTGAATGTTATTCTAGTGGTGAATGCCACCTGCCCTTGTTGCAACCATCGTTTCTTTCCCTGTGGAGGATGGGGCAAGACTCCTTTTGGAGCCTACCATTGGCATTTCTGTTTCTGCAGCGAATCTGTTGATGGCTTGACAGCTCTGAGGGTACAAACTTCCTCCTGTAACGCTTCCGTGACTGGAGCTCAGACTCTACAAGCAAAGCATATAAGAATCTTCTGAAGGTATTCGTGGTGCTGATTTTTCACATGTAGGCAGCTGTCCATCAGGAAGGGTAACCATCTGCCAGAAACTGATTGCTGTAGAGCTGGATTGGCTTTGGAGCAGCAAAATGAAAGTACAAAGGATGCAAAGTTCAAAGCTAAAAAATTGGAAATTAAAATCCGCAGGGGTTAACTGCCTTGCCTTCTGTCACACAGGAAGCCTGTCCTGCAGTGGGAGTCCTGATCTGATGTGTTAAAATAGATATCTCGGTGCTTTCCATCTTTCTTTATCAATTCATCCTGCCCCGTGCTGCAGATATCTCCCTCTTTTTTTTATTATTTTTTTGCAGGCAGCTAAATATGTTGCCTCCACAGCACTTGGAATTGAACCTGGTCTTTTTGATAGGAACGTAAAAACAATAACAATTCCTCGCTCGGCTGCTGCAGCTAGGGATGAGGAAGACTTGCGCATTTCCTTCATGCTAAGTGTACCCTATAGCACAGTTCCAGCACTCTGGGGCCGCTTGCTGTCCGATTTGCACTGGATCATCCAACACCCTGGTGACCTTTCAGTCCAAGAGGGCAGAACATTAACCCAGCGATGGCGTAGTTCCTGCTTGCTGTTTCCAGACTCTGGCAGCAGTCGCCTCGCAGCCCGTCCGCTCCCGACTGTAAGGAAGCAGCCCCGAAGGCTGCCGCTGCTGAAGCTGGAACATGGTGTGCCGGGCTATTTGTAGTTTCCTGCTGCCGACACTGGATACGCAGTTACTATTCGTCTTGCTTCCTCCATGAACATTAGAATGGGTCCAAAAATAATTGAAGGCAGTATGTTCTGATGGAATATTTTTGCATTCGCACAAATTTCCTCTTTATTTCGCTTGCCAATTTTGATAGAGAGCGTTTCGAGGCTGGTTCAGCTTCTCCAACTTGGCACCGCTGGGAGGCACAGGAATGCTCCCCTCATCAGTATGGCAAGAGAAAGTGTTTTGGCATCTGAATACACACTCAAAACTCATTTTTGAGGATGAATATAGCATATTATAACCACAAAGTTCTGCTTTAGCTAATGAAGACAAGAAGACCCAAATGCTCTAAAGGGCAACAAAGCCCACACATCTAGAAAAAGAAGAGGCCCGCACATATAGAAACGGAGAAGAAAGCTGCTTTTTTAATTTATTGCTTTGATCCTCAAGAAGGTTAGGTGATAAGAGCCTAGCTGTCAGGAAATAATGTAATTAAACCACGCATGAGGTTTACAGACTTATTGTGCAGCATCTTTCAGATGTAGCTGTGTGATTATTCCTAAATGAATGTCTTCCTGGCCTGGCTGAAATGCTTTGAATGGCCTACGCTTGGCAGAGCTTGGGGTCTTAAAAGCGTATCTTAAATTAGCCTTCATATCTATTTATAGGGAACACATGAGGGTACGTGTGCAGTTAAGAGGTTGCCTCCTCAGGAGCTGCTGATGGTTTCAGACACAAAGCCAGGAGCATGGTCTGTGGATCATTTCCAGGAGTATCAGTGTCATTTTAAACCAGGCCACTCTGGTTTTTCTTCTTACATGTCATGCATGTTATGAAAACTAATTCAGAAACATTTTCTTGAACCTTCATGTATTTGCAAGGCCTCTCCGTATTACTTGGCATCGAAATCCTGGATGCCTTATGTCCAACACAGGTGCTGAAAAGGTGTTGCAAGCAAAGGAGTCTTGAGTTGAGGAATTTTGCTCAATTTATTGCTAATTTACACAAAATTCTGATCTCAGTTTGGGTGTTAAGAGGAAAAAGTAGGACACACTCCCAATAAACACCTATTCTTCCCCAGACTCAATTTCCCTGATTTTTGTCGTGGCTTATACCCCAGTCCATCAAAATTCTTCCGGTGGGGTGACAGGCAGCAGGGGCTGTCGAGGATAACATTTGCATGAGTTTCTTTCTGTCATGAGTTTCTTTCTCTCTTCTTTCTAAGCTGCTCTTCTGGCTATTCTCTGATACTTAAATCTTTTCTGCTGCTGTTTATTAGTGTCCCTTCCCTGGCATGGACCACCTGCCACCCTTCAGGGGTGTCCCTGTCCCCTTGGCCATGGGGGACCCCACAGACTGTCTCCAGCCCTTGGCAGCCACCATTTTTCTGTCCTTGACACCTCATATCCAGCTGCTTCTCTGGCTGAGGGATGTTTTGGGGCAATGGCCAGGCTGGGACCAGCTTGGGGTAGCTCTCGGCCTCCTGAGCCTGTCACTCATGGTTATTGCACAGGGGAATGGACAAGTGCCTTTACACCCTGCCAAATTAGCTTTTACAGTCCTTTGGGCCCTGAGGAATCAGAAGGCACCGTGGAGGGTAAGTTGGATTTTAAGGTTTTTTAAGTCTCTTCACTGAGGTAGGCTCTAAGGCAGCCCCGTGAAAACCTCTGTCACTGCAGTGGAGCGCGCGTCCCCAGCTGGGGACACTGTCCACCCTCCCAGCTTCCCAGGTTTGCCAGTGTCAAGGGAAAACATTGAATTGGTTGATTCATGGGACGGGGAAATAGCTGGGGCACAGGAGTAGGGAGTGCTGGGCACCCCAAAATCCAGCGGAAAGCTTTCCATCTGTGTGGAGATGCCGAAGCGTCATGACATGTCGGGATTTTAAACCTATGGTTACTCCACAGCTGTGTCTCTGGGTCTCAGACAGAGGTGATTTTGGTAGAGGAAATGATTCACTTCTGATCCAAAACAGTAAAGATCAGTCTGGCTCTTCTGTTACTAAGGTTTTTATTTGGAGTCACAGGAATGTCACACATTAAGCCAGGAAGAGAACCAGGGTCTACAATAAAGCTAACAAACTCATACAGTGTTTTTAACTGAATGAAATTGCATCTCACCGACTCTGAAAACTGAGAGGAAGATTCCTCATCTGGGCACATACTCTGATCTTTTCACAATTTACACAGTTTTTTCCATTCACGAGGCTGTTGCCTATTTATCTCTTTCAGTATTACATTTCCTATGCAGCCAATGAATTGATTTGCACCTAGACAGCAAGCAGTTCTCTGGAAACAGTGCCCAGGAAAGGCTGTTTCTGTTTTAAGGAACAGAAAATCCTTTCCAGGAATGCCTGAGTGTTTGATGTCACTAAGTGTGGTGGAAAGGTACAATATTTCAAAAAAGCGAAGCAAACACGCAGATACATAAAGTACGCCCAGATATCATTAGTCATATTTATGTGTTCTGTATCTGTAATTTTCTCCCACCTTCAACAATAAAATTATTGCTTCTCTGTTCAGCATTATAGGAATCACATGCCTTACTTTGTGCATTGCTGTGGCTTGATATCTGTCAGGAAAAAAAACACAGATCCCTTGCTCTGGCATTTAGGAACATTCAGCATTGAGTACATTGGAAATGGTGCTCTGATATTAATACAAAGCTATTTGTCACGTCACACATCTAGCTCATTTTCTAGTGGGTTGACAGTTGGGCCCGTTGTCTGGAATAATTTAATGTGCTGTAGCTTAAACTTACTGTACTCTATGAATCATATACACAGATATTTATAATGGAAAAACTGTGTTCGTGAAGCATTGAGGTTACACAAATACAGCTGTGGGTCTGAATCTTCAGCTGGTGTAAATTGGCCTGATTGGAACGACACCAGTTTACCCTGGCTGCGGACCGCACCGAACACATGTGAAAGGGAAAGATCTGGCAGAAATATTGGCTTGTCCGTCGCTGTCTGTAAACAAGAGACAAACACAAAACCAAACACAACTTTGTATTTAGGCCCTGGCTTAGCAAAGCATTTAGCTGAGCAAAGCTGAGTTCTATTTTAAACCTACAATTACTTTGATTGAATTAAGCCCGTGTTTATTAGAGTGGTGATAGGAATTGCAGCAGATAGGGATTTTTTTCTGTTGAAGCAGTATTGATCAAATGTGATGATTCATAAAAAAAAAAATGAAATTTCCTGTCAAAGTTTTCTTTAAATCCAAAATTTATTCTGAGGCCAGTACGCTCCTGTTAGAGAACAGCCGTTTTCCCAGTGACCCTTCTCGTAACCAGCTCAGTGTCAGGGCCCTGTGAGCACTGGTGGGTGTTAATGGCCCTGACCAGCCTCACCTGTGGGCCAGGACCCCTGTGGCAGCAGGAGATCAGCCCCCAGCTTTGCCATAGCCCTGCACTGCCTGGCCATGGGCCCTGCTGAGGGGGGCACTCATCCACCAACTGATTTTGTTGCATGATCTGGGACCTGTCTTGTCCTTGTGGACTTATGCTGCAATCATGGGGCTCTGTCTGAGCCTGGTTACCTGCACTGGTCCTGATCCTGACCTGCTGATGGACCTCCTAGCTTAGGCTTGGACTTGTCTTGTTGCCACAGCTTGCCTGATGATTTATTGATTAAACCTGGTTGCTATCAGCCCTCAGGGGCTGTGGGACAGGCTCTGACTAATAAGGCCTCTGTCCTGCCTGCTGCGTCTTTGTTTCTGGCTCCTCATTGCTTAGGGAGCAGCTAGCCTGGACAGGTGGTATCAGCCCTCTTGTTCTGCTGAATTTAGTTCAGGGGCTTGAGTGGAGGGATTCTTCTTTATTTCAGGTTAATGTCTAGATTCTTGAGACTGTTGGCTCTTCTCATGTGTTCCTTTGTGGAGGTGTCGCACTTCTGATGGCCTTTCCAGATGCGCAGGTGACCTAGGTATGGCAGCTTCCAGTTAAACTGTAGTTATGATTCTTCTCTGAAGGCACCAGGGGACTTTCTTGGTTGATTGCCTTTTATAAAGGTAGTTCATGTGCAAATCTTTCCAGGATCAGGCCCTCACATATTATTATAGACTGTGTATGTGCCATAGATATGTTGTGTGGTATTCTTTTTGTTCAAATACTGGCTAAATTAAATTGCAGGAGATGTAAGGAATACGGCTTGATTTATCTTTAATGGAATTGTTGCAAATACTTCAACTTGCTTAGTGAGATAGGAATAGACCTTGTAGCTGGAAACTTAAAAAACCTCAGGAGAGAGACTCTGGCAGTTACTTTTCTATTGAGTTATTATTTTGTTTATATTGTGGAAACATAGGAAAATGAGCTTGCTTAACTGTACATGCCCTCAGAGTGGAACTTTCCACTTTCTGTTGTAGATTAGTCAATTAAACACTGGCTGGATAGTTTTGAAAATCCAAATGTGCGTGGACTCTTATATGGACTTCTCATTAATAAGCAATGAGTGCTTATATCCAGTGTTTTCCAACCTGTGGATCATGGATATTAAGTTCCTTAGTGGTTGGTAAAGGTATTTGATAAAACAGATTCATTGTCCATGGACTTTAATTTGCTATAGTGCTTGCCTTGAAAAATTTTATGGGGTCCACAAATTGGAAAAGATTGGAAAGTACTGATCTAATAGGGATTTCATCTAGCATATAATTACTCATCTACCCTCTACTCAACTATATGCAAGACATTCTTTTAGATTAACGTGGTTTTCATCTCTTTGTTAGCATAGTGGGAGAATACATTTATGCCTGGTGCATTACATGTGATACTGACTGGAGCTTATAGCAAAACCTTATATTTTTTTCTAAGTGCTCTTGAACTTGCTCTTCTTATTTGGAACATAATATGTGTTGTGCTTGTCAGAGCTAATCCAGTAAACACTACTGGCCTTTGTCAATATTTATGCAGGAGGCTACCAAGAGAAAAAGATAGTGACGTAATGCTGAAGGTGCTGATGTTGATTCAGCAGCTGCTGCTCTCTCATTTTTGTATCTCCTTTTTGAAAGTCCATGCCAGAAGCACCACACAGGTGCTTCTAGATGTTGTCAGCTGAAGTACTTCCAGCAAAAAATCAACATTCCACAAAGTTCTATTGGGACATTAGTTTGGATAGAAAGGTAACCATGAACTAGAACAAGTGCAGAGAGAGGCTATTTATCTCATGAAGAAATAAAAGAGCTGGGCTCCAGTAAAAGAAACAGCACTGGAACACACTGTACACACATACCTGGAAAAGGTTAAATACCTGGGAGAAGAACTTTTTTATCTTAAAGGACAGTGTTGACCTAAGAGCAAATGTGTATAAACTGGCCATGATTCTGATTTATGTCAGAGAGTACGTGGAGAGTTCAGTAACAGGAGCAGAAAGCTTCTGGAACTGCTTCTTGTAGGAGGAGCACTTCACTAGTTTTCAGGTGGAGCTTCATCCCTTTATGAAAGGAAATTCTCTACTGTGGTTTGCTGCCAAAAGCAGTGATTGGACTTGACCTGAATGTCCCTTTGGGGCTGTTTTCTTGATGTGTATCCTATATTGTTCTTCAAGATGGTGTGTTTATAATGGTTATCATTCTGACCTTGCTTACTGGTATGAGTTTGGTATTTATGACTCCAAACTTCCAGAGAAGATGATTTGCTACATGCAGGTTAATAATTAATTCCAGTCCTAGCATAGCGTCAGATAGATTTGGGATTTATTATTTTTAGCAAGTATAAACAACTTCATTAATTAATATATTCAGTTTGCTGGCTGCCAAAACCATGAGGGCTGTAATCCTCCCATTGATTCCACTTGGCATAGAGTGTCCTGCCAGCCGTGTGATGGGAACGTCACCCTGTGGTGCTCTGCACCACTGTTTCAGAATCTGGTGCTGATGCTCCTCATTGAGGTTTGACAAAAGCCAGAGAGCAGAGGTTATTATTTGAAATGATGTTATAAATCTCATTTTATCTGAGGTACGGCTGGACTGCACACAATGTGCATGAATGCTGTTCCATATCCGTGTGTTTCTTCTCTGTTCTCCAACAGCTGTTCTCGCCGTGTACTCACTAGTCTGCCAGATGTTACAAATCCAGGGAAAGTTCAGAGTCACATTCTCCCTCTGTAGGACTTATTCATGACCAGCTTGAGACCTGCTGTTTGGTCTAACACTTAACCTGGATTTTCTAGTAACTCATCAACTATGATGACAAAACATGAGGTTAAGAACTCATTGTTGCCAGCACAGCTGACACTGGAGATATGATCTCATACCCTTACTCTTAAGTGAAGTGGCCTCAAGACCACATGTGTAATAATTATTGGCACATATGTGATCATTAATGATAGTTAGGGTAGATGCTTTAGCAAAGCATTGGGTGGAGACCCTTTGGATCATTCTTAGTTTTTCTGACTCTCTCATAAGAGACTAATTTTCTTAATTAAATGTAGCAATTAACATTCTTCAGCATATGTATTCACTTTCCTTTATGTATTGTTAGAAGCAGGGGCTACAAGAGATAATAACATTGGAAGTTTATCTTCTGTTTAAAGTATGTTTAACCCCTCCTCTCAGCTACTCAAGTAACTGGAAGACTCTTAAGTACTTACTTGGTCTCCAGATTCCCTACAGCAATGTGGAGAAGAGCCAGTCAGGGAGACACTGAGGACAGCTGGTTCATGTGTATTAAGTGACATAATGTCCAATCTCAGTTATTCTGTGCTTCTGTTTAGTGTGAACTCAGGACTGCACGAATGATTAGCGGACTTAAGATTTAATTTGCTGGCAGTCAGCATGGCTCCAACTAAGTAGTTAAGTCAAAGGAATAATTAAAGATCTATTAATTTTATGATAATCGCAAGGCTAGGTTTGTTCGGGCAGTCTTTTTCATGAATGGGATGAAGTCTATTTATACAGTGCTGTATAGCACTATTATAATGACATGGAAAATCTCAGTTAGCTGAGACATTGTATCTAGTATAAGCTGATCTCACAGGGCACATTCTCCAGACTCAGCTATTTACTGTATTAAAAACTTACTCCTTTGACAGGGAAACTAACTTATCAAAGGATGTTGAACATTTTTGCAGGAGCCCAAGTTAGCCCCTTGAAACTAGGCTGGTCCTCGCAGGGTTGAGTAAAATAGTGATCGTTGGGTCATTGCCATGCTCATATCCTAAATCATAGATGGTGTGCTTTAATTAAGCAAACTAGGCAGCACGCTCACTTCAGGAATACAGGAAGCATCAGTGTTTGTCATGTGGAAAACAAGTTTAATTTGAAAGCTTTCAGGAGATATTGCCAGGCCAGACAATGTTGACGGACCCTCATATTGAAACCTCCTGGCCACACATTGCAAACTCTCACAGCATCATCACTAGTCACCCAACATCTGGTATTTTTAGAGCCTCAACTTCATGTCGTATTGTTAAGAGAAAATTGTTTAAGTCCACTTATAGGCTTTGTGGACACTTGAGGAGAAAAGTTTGAAAATGCAATCCATTAGATCTCAAAAGCAACTAAGACCTCATTTTTATGTATTTATTTAAATCCAGTTATTGTTAAGCAAATCTCATGATCTGTGGGACTGGGTGATACTTACCATTTCCATGCATCCTTGATTAGGAGGGTGAAAGTGCAAAGTTTTCCATGATGCCACGCAATAAAGAATACCCAGTACTGTTTTCTGAGTACTGGGGGAATTGTCTATAGTTAAGTAATCATTAAGTAGAAATGCTACTACTCTCAGTCTGAGAATTCTCAGACTGAACCAGTTCTGGAAACAAATGCAACATAGATAAATCCAAGCAGTCCTGTGCCCAGGCTGTCCTGGTTTGGGGAGTTAAGATAGTGATTCCACATAGCACTGGACTGTGCTTTGCAGAGGTACCAATTCATTTGGAACTTGGTTGCATATCTCAGAGCAATGCATTGCATAAGGTTGACGTGTCTGCAGTCTTGCAGAGCTGTGACTGTTTTGTAGAGCGATTGTAAATGCCACTTATTATTCATGAAGACTTAAGAGCAATTGAAGCTTTTACGGGGCAAAGTACATCATTAACTCTACCTTAGACCTTAGTGAATCTGCATCTTTTTACTCTGCACTAATTTCTAGGCATCTTGTTTTATTTTTTCCCTGCTCCAAACCATGTGAAAGTCAAAATTCTTCATTTCTGGGGGTTTCAAGTGAGACTTGAGAGAGCTGGGGAGAGACTCCAGACCATATTGATGAGGGATAATTTCCTACAGGCATAGGCCAGCTGACACCAAAGTAATTTTTATGAAGAGTATAATAGAAAGATTCAAAGTCTAAACTGAAATTGAGTCTTTTCCAAAATCTGCTATTGTGCGTGAATAGAATTTAAAAAACATACTGTTTTGGAAGGTGGTACAGATCTCATCATTGAGGTCTCTTGCTCAGTGTTGCTCAATATTCCAGAAGGTCATCCTTTCAACTGCTATTGTGTATTTCAGTTGATTAAACAAGACAAGAAGATTAATCATCTTTTAAATTTCCTTTTTTTTCCTTCATAGTTTATTATTGTACTTTGAAAGGAAGAAGCATAGTTTAACTTAACCTAGATTCTCATCCAATAATATGTGTATAGATTAGATGGAGGAAATGCTCCCTATCCACAGAATAATAGATTACTAGTTTAAATTACTTGTCTTAAAAAGATCCTGATTCGGCTTTGCTGAGCATAAAATATTAGATTTACTGTTTATTTTTAGTGGATTGCTGCCAGTTTTCTTCTCCCTGGATGTCTTTAGATTGTTTAAAACATTAAAAAATGCTCACAACAAACATATATCTCCTTACAAGAAATCTGTGTTGGTTTCTCAGCAGAGATGTAAAATCGTGTTGTTGGGACATGAACTTTGCTGTTATGGAATTTTTCTTTATTGGCTTTATGGATTATTTTTTTTTCTTTAAACCCACACGTGTGGCAAATTATTTTGTGCTTGTGTTGCTTATTAAATCTTAATAAAGTAAGAAAAAGGAATCCAATGAGAAAGCTTTAGGTGTCTCTTCAGGTTATAGTAGGTTGTTTCATTCTATTTAATTGGCAGTAATGTTTGAAACCCCTGACCTCATCTTTGCAAAAATCTTGTTATTTATACTTTCTGAATAAATGGTGATAGGCCTGATTTTGATCAGCTTTATGGGTACAAATGAGAAAGTAACTGTGTCAGTGATATTATTTTGGATTTGCATCGATGTAACTTGAGCCAAATTTGGCCTTTAAGACTATTCATCAACCCAAAATACAAGCTAGTATAGACTCTGTAGTTGCAAGTGGATTTTCACAAATAAAAGATTACAAAGTCAGGCATATGTGGCAGATTTTTTGGGACCAGGTCAGTGTAGTGTGTTTTGCCTTTTGATGCAAGAAATATTCAGTATTATTTTTTGCAACGCCTCTGCATAAAGCAGCGCACTCCCTTGCTGAATCAAGTGCTCAGCATGACGTTCTGAGTGTATTGCAGGAATTTTAGGTGACCCATATGGGGCCTTTTCTCCACTCTTAGGAGCACTGTCTCTGCAGGGAACACGTAACTGGCCCTGAGAAACTACAGCAACATACAGTATCTGAGCAATGGGGTCTGAGTGTTCTTCAGCTGTCACAGGTCAAAAATTGTTAGTTAGTATAAAACAGCTCTTGACTGGAGGACACATAAATGTTACAACAAAGATCTGGACTGATCCTTTGACTGAAAAGTGGTTGCTTAGAAGCTGCATCACTTGCCATTTCACCCTAAAACACTTTCTTTAGCACCACCAACTGTATTGACCTGACCTCTACTGCCTCTATGATTAGTTTTTCTTTGCTTATAATGAATTAATAAATTGGGGTTTTTATTATGAAAGAGTCCTTATTTCCTTATTAATGGATAGTGCCCCAGACTGCTGGGATGGAGATGAGGAAACATGGTTGGAAGGGATTCTGTAACAAAGATGTTTGAAGAAAAGAAATAATCTAAGATTGTAATGCCTATGGAGCTTTAGACAGGAGTAAAGAATGAAAGGTTTGCACTTTAAATGCATTTAGTCACTAGCACAACACAGAACAAGCCAAAACATAAACACGCTATCTCCTATCTTACTTGTCACAGCTTATAATGAATGAACGTGCTGCAGATTGAAGTGTCACATTAATGAGCTACAAAGTAAGGAATGAGTTCCTCAGCTTTGTACAATGTAGTTCTATCTGTGTCTGAAGTACTGAACTATCCATTTTGCTTGGAAATGCATTTGGAAGCGGGAGAAGTTGAAATGCGTACTCTTTATACATATTAATAAAATATTGTTTTTTCTTTTTTCTCTCTTCCTCCCAAAAATAATATGAGGAAGATAGACTGGCTTCTGGCTTTGGAATTGGAAAGATCTAAGAAATATAAGTGTAGGAAGTTAACTGGCTATTTGAATGTAACATTTGGAAACTTAATGTATAGGCAAAAGAGAAAGAGGGGTGAGAAAATCCCATCAATAATATTTATGGAATTTTTGGTCCATTTCTGGATGAAGGGTACTTTATGAACTGCTAGATCTTCAGTCAGTGAAACAATCCCTCTGCTGCCATCTTTCTATATGTGAAATTCCCATTACTTGTAGGAAAAGATTATGGGATCAGCTTACTGAGGAACATGCTTTATGAATTATGTTTCCTGACCTATCATTCTGTTAATAATGAAATATGGTGGTAACGTAAATGCTTCCATTGCTTGACAACAGCTTATTTTGGTGAGGAACATAGATGGGTTTTTTTGGTTTGTGTTGCATATTCATCTGTCTGGGAACTGCGTATCTTTATATTTTGCACTGTCTCGTATTTTTTTTTCCTCCTTGTCTAACACTTTTTTTTTTTTTCCTCTGTCCTGTGTGAATACCTCTAGATGTTCGACTGGATCAGCCACAACAAGGAATTGTTCCTGCAGAGTCACACGGAGATTGGCGTGAGCTACCAACACGCGCTTGACCTGCAGACGCAGCACAATCACTTTGCCATGAATTCCATGGTGAGTTCATGTTCACGCCGTGAACACTGGGTCCGTGCGTGTGAGTGAGGAAAGGGCTGGTGTGTGAGGCCACCTCCAGTTCAGAGAACACTATGGACCTGTGAGAGGTGAAGTGAGGGAGGTCAGGCTGGGCTGTGGCAGCAGCTCCCTTTCTGGGAAGCAGGGTGTTGCTCTGTCCACCCAGCCATTGATATATGATTATTTCCTTGACTTAAGAGCAGCACAGTCCTCTGGAGTTTGTTTGCATTTTGAAGAGCAAATCCAATATTTCTTAAGTTTTTGACATTCCTTTGACTGGAAATTAATGAGATCTGTAGGTGGCACCTTAATAATTTATGCTTCTACCCCCACACCCTGCTAAGGTACTTTTCAAAACCTTGAAAAAGAGATGTTAATCAAGCTGTCAGTTGTGGACACAGTGGGATTTTGGCTTTTTCAGTAGTTAATCGGTCAGTCTTTTTGAATGCAACTCAACTTAGCTTAGGTTTAAAAAAAAAAAAAAACCAAGAAAAACAAACCAAAAAAAGCATCATTATACATTTATAAGTGCTTTGCTCACTTTTTATTCTTTCCAGGCAAAAGGTATTTATTCTGGAAACTGCTCTGCTTTCAGCACAGAAATGAGGACAGAATGTATTGATGTTTTGAGTGTTGCACTGGGTTAGAAAAATGCTTGCGTACCCCCTGCTGCAATTGTACCGTGCAGAGATGAGCCCCCCCTGAATGCTCTCTGTTGACTACACAAAAGCTTGCCCCGAATAAATCAACTGCTGCAGGTGTACCTCTTCCTGCTCTGAGACCTCAAAGGTGGTGGTTGATGTCTAAGTTGGTGGTGTAAGTCACAAGAGAGTCACACCCTCCTGTGCCGCCGAAGGGCAAGGGATTTGAGAGCAGTTGTCTGAAATGTGAAAAAAATGTCCTGACTACCTGAGGTTGTTAAGACTGTAATCATAAGATTACAGGTGTTAACCCTGGTATTCTGGCCAAATTCCAGATCAGGTAATTAACTTCTCTGACCTAAATTCCACCCATTATTTCCACCTCCCTACCTATTCTTCACTAAAGCACTGTCTCTCACTAGGCATTGCGTGACAGTAGAAGATGAGAAATGTTTATAATGTCTATTAATGTATTTATTGTGTTTATAATTGAAAGGAGCACTGAAAAGCAGGCTCCAGGCACCTGATTGTTAAGCTTACCAGTACAATGCCATCCAGCAAAATACAGGATAGCGTGGCCTCCATACAACACTGCTGCTCACAGAATCCTAACAAATAAACGTGTCCTGGAGGTTAGTGCATTAAGTCATTTGACTTATGAAGGATGCAAAGTCAGTCATAATTCTTCAGAAAACACCATTAGAAGAGTCAAGATGGAGGAGCTCCCTTTATCGTTTTTGTGGTACTGTGTGGTAATATTTTCTTAAAATAACTGGGAGCTAAACTTGGAAAGAGATAATTGCTGTTAATAGAAAATTAACGAGTGACAGGGAGGGTGCCACCTAATGGAAGAAAATTTTTTTTCCTCCATTCTTCTTCTGTCTGTCCCCAAGTGAACTTTTGGGAAGGAGCAATGCAAGGAAATGAGACATTTGCAAAGA
This sequence comes from Calidris pugnax, assembly GCF_001431845.1. Classification (NCBI taxonomy): domain Eukaryota; kingdom Metazoa; phylum Chordata; class Aves; order Charadriiformes; family Scolopacidae; genus Calidris; species Calidris pugnax. The sequence continues at coordinate 2,710,537 of NW_015090770.1, read as the reverse complement.
TCTTGGGGGAACTGCTGGAGGCAGGGACCTCTCAGTGGCTGCACTGTGGCTCGCAGCTGTGCCATCTTACCATCTCATTGCTGCCAAAGCCCTGTCTAATAGATCTGCCCAGGAGAGAGATCTCTAGAAAACACACTCTCCAAATTCATTGGGTCATGCCTTTTGTCACGTGCTCTTTCTATATGTTTCTATAGGGATGTTGTGACCAAAGCTCCTTCTTGGAAAAAAAAATTGTTGCTTTCTTTTATACAATAATAATTCTTCCTTTTAAAATAACAATGTGGGATGTGTAAAGTCATGCATTTGAGATAATAAACTGTAGTGTGGTGGTTTTACTTTCCAGTAAAGACCATAGATACTTTTTTTTTTTCTGTCATTCAAGGCAGTGCGTGTTTTCATTTCAGGTTCAAAATAAATTATGTTAGTCTTTATCACAGCTGTATAATGTTTATGGTGAAGTGATAATACTTTTCATGAAGATGAATATTTAGCTCCAACGTTTTGTGAGTAATCTCAATAATCTAGTAAATTCAGTAGAGTTAAAAAAGCAGTGTTTCAATATGACACACAGCATACTGCTTGTAGCTCTGCACTTGGATACATGGTGTACATGCCATTTGTTCCAACTGAAGTTACTGGTGTTTCCTTTGCCAGGGCTTTTTTTATGCCTGGATCTGTTAACCTCCTTAAAGAATGTGTTACCGTTTTCTGTGGGACATGCATAAAAATGGCAGTGTTCAGTGCTGGCATTGCTGCCTATCCTGCTGTCGGGGAGTTTGCTGTCTGACACTAGATGGAGATGCATGTTGTCCTAAGGAAGTCGCAATGTATTTCAAACACATTACAATTATCATGTAAAGGCTAATGATGTCTGTTAAAAATTCCCGACATTTATCTGAAATGAACGATATTTTTCTGTACGTGGGCTGAGCAAAAATGCCATCCAATATTATTCTGCAACAGGCTACATATAATGTGCCTTATTATAGAAACTTAAAGGTCTTAAAGATATCTCATGAGTTTATTTTGTCACTGAAACATTCTGCTTTGGATTTATGTGTTAGGATCATTTCACAGATGGTTTATAAACTCACAGTAACACAGTGCACCCTGGTTATTTTTTTTTTAAGAACTCTTCCAACAATCAAATTTCACCTTCAATTAATCTGCAAAACCTTTTTCTTGCAGCCCACCTTTGCTGCTTGCCGTCACAATATCTCAGCTAGTTCTCTAGGAAATGAGATGAACACGGCCAAGTTCCTTGCAGATTTAATGCTTCTCACTGTTCATTTTTCTTTTGTGAGTGTAAGGTACTCTTTTAATACATGTATTAGAAGAAAGTATTGTTACAGCTAGAGTTGGAGGATTTAATTAGGAGGGAAGGTCTCCCAGCATGCCTACTAGATGATCAGGGCTGAATTAGTGTATTTCCCTGTGGGAGATCATTCCCCAATTGAAACTCCACTTCTGTCAGTGCTTATTGCTGAGACTGAGGGCTGATACCTTACCAAGTGTTAGGGACCTAGCAGTGATTGCTTACACTGGGAGGAAGAGCTACGTTATTGGCACTGATGACCAGAATCGAGGCCTTGTTTAGGTGACCGAAATGGACCAAGAATTGGTGGACAAGGCAGAGTATGTGCCACTTGCAAGGCTTTCCTAAACTGTAAAAGAAACTCTTGTATATCATGATGAGGATGTACATGTGGGGAATTTTTTCTTTTGCTTGTAGAAGGCAAACATCCCCTTTTTTGACTGAAGTTTCAAAGTTGAAATAAAGTCAATGAATAATTAACTCTAACATGGGGAGAATTTTTTGGAAAGTCTGCAAATCCACGTAGAATAAAGGTATTTCAATGCTAGATTAAATATATTAGCCAAAACTTGTGTGTATCCTAGTGTCACTACAACAGAATGTCAACTGGAGTGCTTTTACCCTTACTTTTAGACATTATTATATTGTTTTCTCATTGTTTGACCTATTGTAGTTCTATATAGCCACAAATCAGTGATCCCTTGTAATCCTCTTTGGGGACATCTCTCTGTTTTGAAAAAAAAAAAAACATAAATGAGGCCTTAGGTTGTATTTAAAGTGAGACTCTCTAAGAACTTCCTAGTAGTGGATTTTCCAGCCTAGAGGGAAAAATGAAGTCACAGACATTAATTGCTTTATTTAATTTATTTCCTGTTAGGATTAAAATATCTATAAAATAGTGAGATAGAAATACGGAGGTTTTTAGAAATTGAGGTTTTTAGAGGTGAACAAACCAGAGCCAAAGTAAGATTTAACTTTGTGAAATGTCAACAGTTGACTTTGGGCAGCATGGATTTTACTCAGAATATTATATCCTGGCAGATAAAGATGAAAAACCACGGCTTATGATTTCAGTCTACTTTAAGGTGGAAAAGAAATGTCTTGCATTTCTTGGATTGTGGTAAATTACATGGTTTTCTCCTGAAAGTATATTCTGAAGTGCCTTGAAGCCATAATGTGTTTTACCTCAATCCAGAATATGGATGTCATCTTCCCAATTTTTCCTCATCTTTCCCAGCAATACTGACACTGGGTAATGGTCCTGAGATTGTAAAATGTATTATGTCTGGGTAGGCTGTGCTATCCCAAGTTCCAGATCTTTAGCCAAGTGTTTGCTCTGTCTTGTTTTTCTGTGACACCTTGAAGTCCTATGTGTTCAAGCCTCATTTCAATGTCTGTGCTTCACTGGGGTGGGACAGATAAAGCGGAGGTGAAGAGTGTGCACATCCAGAAGTAGGAGGTATCCCCATTGCAATGCCTGTTGAAGCTACACAGAAGATCACATCACATGTGATATTGCGCTTGAATCCATTTATTCCTCAGAAAGCACCAGGAGAAGCTCAGGAGTCTGTTTCCTGAGCCATTTCCATGTGGTGCACTAAGAGGTGTGAGCAGGTGACTCCCCAACAGCCCCTTGCTTTGTGCTGGAAAATGTATGGAGTTAGTGGGCTGGCTATAGGACAGGTTGGTACTCTTCCATGAAAAGTTCTCATCTAGAAAAGTGAAATTTCATCCATGAATGTCCTCATCTCTGTATAAAAATATAACAAATAGACACAACAATATATAAGTCTCCCTTACTTATAAAGCAGACTCTAAAATCATCAGCAGTATTTCAACTAATTTTACCTTTACCCTTCTACTAGTTAATATATCTATGTACTGTAGTTATAGGGAATTAAGTTCAAAGTTGGTTTCCTTCATGCTCCTTGCATTGCAAGGGCTGAGATAATTCTGCAGGAAAAGAAATAAATAAATAAAAGCAAGATGAAGGCAACTATTTTTTACATGAAATCAAAACTTCTTCAGCAACAAAGATCCATATCATCATTTGGTGCAACTCACAAAGCTCTAGCAACTGTAGTGATGCTATGCTCTTTTCCACCAGAAGAGCTGACCTGAAGTATTGCATAATGATCTTGGCTGCGGCTCAGCCATGAAGATTTTCTGGGAGAAAGACTTAAATATATAGTCTAAATTCCAGTTTCTAACCTAGAGGGACACAAAGAAGTGTTTGACTATGGCTGGTGATCAAAGTTCCAAATCATAATATCTTTTTTAGTATATTTAAAACAATTTTGATGGGTTTCTCTATTTGTAGCAAAAAAAATTTTATTAATTTGATGATTTTTAGACAAATCCTATTTTTAAGAAAAGGCGATATAATAAGGGGAAAAAAAGAAAGCAAAACTGGAGGCTGGGTATTGCTTTAAATCTGTGTTATTTATGTGACAGCTGTCACAGTCATGGTTCTACCAGGGAGAGCAGAGAGGCTGGAGGGGCTGTGGCCCCATCCTTCTTTCCTTTAGCACCTACAGGTATGATGAGTGTACTTCATCGTTATCCCCCACGCTTTGCAGACATACTTTGCCCTGCTTCACAACTTAGTTTGGACCGGTGCCTGCCTTGGCAGGGCTCTGTTGTGTTTCGTGTTTGGATTGGCAGATATCTTTCCACATTGTACTCCCACTCACTATGATGAGATCCTGCTCCAACAAACACTTCCACCTCTGATTTATTATTTGCCTATGAGTAATACTGTTAAAATCATCAGGGCTGTGTCTGTCCTTGTGCATAAGGGTCTTACAGATTCTACTCCCTGAAATTCCTAAAGCTCTTTTGAAATACTTTAGTGAGACAAGAAAGCAATGAGTCAACATTAGCAAAACATCTCAAATTCTGGGATGTTCCTTTTTTCTAGTGAGGAGGAAAGAGAAAGGAGAAGTGTTTACACAAAATGACATTCCAGAAATCTGCAAGACAGCTGTCATTTGTCTTTTGATGGTGCATCTTTGTAAGACATTGTCATAATGGTTATTTATTTTCAGGTTTATGTTCCTATGCAGAACAGGGGTATTGTAATGCAATTATGTTGCTGTCTACAGTTCAGCTTGAGGAAAAAGAGATCCTTCCACTGCTTCAAGGCTGAATAAAAACCATCATGGAAAATTCTTATGAAAGAACAGAAAATATTACCCTTTTAGTAGGCTTCTTGAATCCTTCTAAATTCAGAATGTAGTTAAATGATATCTCTGCTGGAGAACAGCTTAAAATAACCTGGAGAAAAGATAACATTTTAACTGAAGAATGTAATTTAATAGACATTTCTATAGAAACTCTCGTATTTCTATAGAATATCCTTATAGGCTCTTTTAAATTCTGTAAGGCTTTTCCATTTGTTGACACTGCATGTCCATAAGGGATTGTCAGAGAGTTCTCAAAGGACAGAAAGCAAACATTTCATTTATGACTATGTGGATATAGCATCCAGGCATATGAAGTAATGCAACAGAAATATCAAGAATAAAATAGAAGCAATGACTAGACCCTAAAAAGTGAGTAAATAGCTAAAGTATGGCAAATTAGTTTTACATAAATAAATTCAAGGTGGGGGGGGAAGATAACAGTGTTAGATAATGGCATAGATGTGCAAAAAAATTCCTGAGGGATGTATTTTCAGAGTGGAAGGTATTATGCCTGCTATTCATGCATATTTAAGCAGGTGGTTGATTGCTCTCACTGAACTGCTCGGCTTTACTCCAAGTGATGGTGTTTGGAATGTGTAATGAAGGCAGAGGGTGGTCACGGTTCTTCCTTCTCTTTATTTATGTGTGCTTTTTAATTTTCAGAATGCCTATGTCAACATCAATCGGATCATGTCTGTTGCGTCAAGGCTTTCCGAGGCAGGCCATTATGCTTCCCAGCAAATTAAACAAATATCTAGCCAGCTGGATCAAGAGTGGAAGAGTTTTGCTGCCGCTCTGGATGAGCGCAGCACCATCTTAGCCATGTCTGCTGTCTTTCACCAGAAAGCTGAACAGGTGAGCTGCTTCTGTGACTGGCAAAATGATCCACCGCTAGTTTGATAATTGATGATGCTGTGATGTGTGCAGTGAGGTTAAGAGTCTTGTTCCTAGTGGATCAGTGTCTCAAAAACAAATAGTAACATTTCCCCAAGAAAACTTGCACATGTTCCCTGAGCGGGTAAGTAGATATGTTTATGTGTTAGTGATGAGAAAGAATCTGATTGAAGTGAAATGCACTGGTGCAGTAACATGCTGCCTTATTTCTATTGCCTAATATTTCATCATTGCTGTGGATAGATTCAGGATTATTATGGTCAGGAAAACAATATAGATCTTCACTCATATGTATATGTGCTATATGCACAGGAATGTGCACACATATGACACAGACCCATACCAGCAGATAATTTCTAGGAGCCAAATCACATTATTGTTAATGAAATTTATGGAATTCATTCCACCCCCTATTCTCCATAGCCCCAAACTTTGTTAGACCTCGCTAAATAGAGACTTCAGACACAGCTAGGAACATCCAAGAAAATTTTCCATGTCTTTGAACTCTAGTTTATGCCTTTAACAACTACCAAAATTGTTCCATAATTTCATAGCTACAAAAGGTTTAAAATACGTCAGTGAATAAACCTTCTGCTTTTTTAACACTTTAACCAGGTCCAATTAACAGTGATGGTTCAACTTTGATCATATGTTGATTACATTCATTTTCCAGTGACAAACACTGCTTTGGGGCTCTCTTTAGTATTGTTGTGTGCTTGTTTTTCCAAGTAGTTAATATCAAAGCTATTAAGTGGGTGCACTTGGTGTTTATAAAATGACCCATACCTAAGTGTCCAAAGAAGAAATTAGAACTGATAAGCCAGAAATTGTGCCTCATAAGCCATGTATATATGGAAAATTTTAGCTCAAAGAGTAAAGATTTTCTTTATTGTTTGTTTCTGACTGTGGAACTATAATGGATTTTTCTTCATTTTGTGTTTCCCATTGACAACAGGCCATAGCATAGAGCAATTACTCACCCTACTGGGCACTTACTCACGTAAGCTCACTCAGTGGCTCTGATGGGGCTGCTACACTAAAATGCCCAGTACAAGTACTTTCATCTCTCAATGGGCATTGCAGTGTTTAGGTGTAGTCTTCATGACGATAAATGTCAGTCATCATGTATTCATAAAAAGAAATAAATAAAAAAAATATATCCAGTCTATAGTCACAAAGAGAATGTTCAAGGTTTATTAAGGAATTAATTCTTTCTTGTTTGTTTTGAGTTTGCAGGTTTTTTCCTTTTCTTTTTCTTTTTTTTTTTTACACCAGCAATTCCCTATTTTTCTGAAGTGTCAGTCTTGTTTGCAATTTATGAGGTGTTGCTGAGGCATTGTATAGCATGAAAGGCAGTAAAACAGAAAGCTGTATTGAACTGTCTGTCAAGCTGGAGGTGATTTTTTTGTGTGTGTGTCTTCCTACCTTTTGAACACTGTCAAAGTGGGTATTTTTGCCTCAGCCTTAACTTGAGAAAAAGTTACACTAATGTCACTTTCAGCTCTGGGTCTTTTTCCTTTACAATTGTATGGATGGGTCTGAAAAATCCAGTCCTGCCTTGGCAGCTCTTCTTAAGGAACTGAAGTTTGTGCTGCCTGACAGAAGCTAGTCTCTCATTACTAAGCAGACAAGAGAATTTGCTAATTGTGAATAGCAGTTGCTCTTCACTTGCAAAAAGAGACAACTTGGTGGAAAATAAGTGCTGATGTGAAGCCTGTGAACTCAGACTGCTGCAGAAAAAAAATGTGGGAGTCAGTGTGTCCATTAGCCAGGACTAAAATTTTGGCCTTGCTTTAATAACTCTGGTAGGATAAACCAATGACTTGAATGCTAATAATTTAGTCATTTGACCTCTGTATAATATAAAAAATGAGGTGTTTGGGATTTGGTCTATAACAGTCTGTTGTCTATCAAACATTCCTTCCAAATGTGACTCTTTATTATTTGGCATCACCCCGGGTTTTTTTTTTTACTCAAATCAAGGCTTTGTTATTTTACAATAAATAAGGCTTAAATCTCTGAAGCAAAGATGTAGATAAACCCACTATTTCCTCTGTCCCAGATCAAATCTTTTTTTACTCCCTTTGTTCTGTCAGTAAAGGTAGTCTTGCTGCAGATCCAACCGTTTCTCCCACAGTGTACCCCTGCTTCCCTCATACTGGTCTGATATGCAGATTGTCTTTCCTTCTCCAGTGTGATAAGCTGCTACAGTCTCTTTGTTCATTCCTTCCTATTGATTGAAGTTCTCTGTGATGCCAACAGGAAGCAAGTCTATTAGGACCGTAATCTTTCAGCCTTTGGCACACCTCAGCCCACAAGGAAGTTGTTGGCTTGGGACAGAGATTTATGAAAAGCTCTACGATCTCTCTAATATGCAAGCTGAGCAGGAAGCAACTTGTTTTTCAAGGTCTCTTCCTAAAGACCCCACACAGAAAACTGCACAGAATACAATTTGTCTGGCTTGGAAGGATGAAAGGCTGAGTCAACCCTGCTGGGAATTGAACCTCACATCTGTCTTCACGTGCCTGAGAATCATAGCGCTTTCCTGGCTCTTATAGCAGATACATGTGGCATGTTGAATGGAACTTGGCTGAATGAGTTCCTGGATCAAAGCTTTTTTTTTTCTTTTTTTCCCCTTTGTTTCTTTCTGTTTCTTCTTTTTATTGGTGTGTGAGTTTGTGTGCACGCGTGTGTCTTAATTTTTTTAAACACAATTTCTACATACTAAACATTTGTCAAGAAAAGAGCAATTAAAAGAAAATGAAAAAGGAAAGAAAAGAAAGAAGAGAAAAATCTTGCCAATTTAGCCTCCAGCCAGGCTTCCTTCAGCACATGTGTTTGATCAAAAGCTAGTAAACTAAACTCCAAAAAACCACTATGTCCAGGTCAAGGTGCAACTCAGGATATTCAGTGGAGGTATTTCCCAAATGTCCCTTAATTCCACCTGCTGCAAATCTCATTTGCTGGCTGGGTTTTTTTCTTCTTTTTCCTTTTTTTTTTGATTTCCTTTCTTACGCTAGCATGGAGATATTCTAGCACAGAAGAGAAACTGCTTTTGTATCTTTAAGTATGTCTGAGATTATTCAAAGTTACAGGAGAACGTAGGAGAACATGCATTATCTCACTGTGATTTCAAGAGAATTGATTTACACCAGATGAGATTATGGCCCACTAACTGCCAGATGCGGGAAGCAGACGTACCAGGTATCTTCCCTTTCGTGGATATAATCTCTGAAAGTGTGCTAAAGTACTTATCAGATGCTCACTCTACAGAGCCTGTCAGAACAAATGAATAAATGTCTTCAAGCAATTAATGCTGGACAGAGTCTACCCTCAGAAGTGGATGAGCAGAATTACTATTTAAGGTAGTAGGTGTTAAGTTCACACACTGGACATTTACACTGATTCTCTGAAGACTGACCCCTGGCCATTTGTTTCATATTCCCTTACTCCCCAACCAGGAAGACTACTGTTCTCCTCTCTGCCTAGATCTGTCCAGCACATCCTGAACTTCCCTATTTGAGGAAAGGAAATGAAAATGCGAGGAAAAGATAAAAGGGAGGAAGAATTTGAGGAAAGGGAGGAAAGGAAAAGCCAGTTGATATCTATAAGATGCAGGGATAAGACCAAGATAACTTTAGCATTAGATAGGGAAATTCTAGAAATGTCAACAGGAAATATACAATTAGCCTCATACAAAAAATTCAGGGCATCAAGAGATATTATAGGTCGCCGAGGAAAATGATTTCATGGCCTCCTTCCCATCTTTCTCGATAGCCATTCTGGAGCATGAAAGTACACTAGAGTTTGGTTTTAATTTCTCTGCGGCCTAGGGGAACCAGCCTGGTTACCCTGCAGCTTCCACACAGAGGCCTAGCAAGCCATAAGCAAGGACTGTGCAAAAAATGTGGAGAAATATGGACTATGAAATGTCTGATCTGTATTTTGGAGCAACCATGTGATACAGCAGAGCAGTCCCTGAGGAAAGGTAGTAAGGAGTGGTCTGAGAATATATTATTTCCTGACATAATATGGAAGTTGCAACCTAGGTGAATAGGTTGTGAGTGAAGAGTAAGTGTAGATCATTACCTTTGGATTGGATCGAAAGGACAAAGGTACCTTAGGGACTTTTTTCTTCTTTTTTTTTTTAGGAGAGATTTTTCTTAATCTTTCCAGAAGTCCTGAAAAACATAGATAATTATTGGATTCTGTCATTTCAAATCATATTTAAGCAGTTTTTATGTTCCAAGTAGGAGCTGTTCTAGTCTATAGGCTAACTGGAAATATAAACAATTAATTTAAATGGTATTGAGTATCCGGTGGGCAGTAACAGCTTCTGTTCCAACCTAACAGTTAGCAATTTACAATTCTAAATGCATCTCTTTTCAACTCAGACAAATGGTGATTTTTGTGATATAAACATGTTGCTAGCATGAAGGGTTACATTTAATAAAGTTTTTTGAGTTTGCCACAGTGTGACATACAATAAAAATTAACGTACCTGCTTTTTTCAAAACACCCAAATCAATAGTCCTGTGGTATGAACTAACACTTTGCAAAAAATCCTTTAAAAAACCCATTTGTTCTCCTTCCGTGAAGCTACACACAGAGCACAGACCACCATGCACTGTTTCAGGGTATCATAGTAAAACACTGACACGCTGCATTTCTTCAAACTTTTTAAAATAGGTGATGTCAGCTGCTCCTGCTAGTGGCAGTAGTGAAATTACTGATATAATTGTCAATGTGATATTGTTGACGCACAATAGATATATGAAAGAAAGATAAATGTGAGACAACAAGGTAGAACTGTAGTTATGTTCATAGGATCTTCTTGAGACTGCTTCCGTCTGCTGTGCAAATCACAGTCTGGGGTTATGGCAGTGTATGAGTAACAACACTATAAAAGCTTGTACTAAAATTGATGGAATTCAACAGTTTTGATAAGAGCTGTAACAGTGTGATTCAAGCAGCACGAACACTGGTCTATAAGGTGTAAAGGTCTTTTGTTCGCTGTTTTGATCAAGGGATTCGTGTAACAGCCCCAAAAGGGATTGATCTCAACTCCATGCTGTCAAAACAGCATAGGAAATGATGTGAATTCTACTGCCTTGGCACAAAATATGATGACTTCAGCTTTATGCAAGTGTTTGGGGATTTCATCTGCAGAGATTCAACAGATCCAGAGTCAAACCAACTGAAGAGAACCTGCAATCCTTGCCTCCAGTCTTCTAGAAAGCACAGTTTTCACTGGTAGATTTGTACTTTGTAGAAATGAACATGTAGGAATTCATCTTTGTCACTGAATCCTTGTGCACTGAAAAGAAGTGTTTACAATGCAAACACTTTATAGCCTTGATTACACAGCACCGTGGTGAATAGCTTTACACTGCTAATAAAAAAGGATGCTGATGCCAGGGTTGAATTGAAATTCTTTACTTTGCATCTCACAGCCCTTCATGCTGTAAATGACTGCTTTACTAACAAGCCACAGGTGAACATTTCAGGATTGGATAAAGCTGTGATCCTGCGGGTGGTTTTGTGGCATTATACATTCACCCTACAGGGCACTGCATCTGTTGTATAATTAGCTGTTCTTTTCTTATAAATAGCTCCAAAGTATGGCAGGCTGATTTAATAGAAAGACGGAGGAAGACAAAATATTAATGAGAAGGATTGAGGTGGCATTAGGCAGTTACTATGGACAAAATTTGAACATGTGAGCTGTGTCATTGAAGTAAGCCCTCCTTAAAAGAAAAACAGGATGGGAACCTTAGAGACTAAATTCCTCTTTTCTTTTACAGAACAGGCAGCACCCAGGAGAGCTTCCCTAATTTATTCTGCCAAAGTGCATCAGCACTACTCTGGAGGCCTTTAAGAGTGGAAAAATATTTTTTTCCATCCCTCTGCTCCCCAAAGCCATTCAGTCTCTGGCTGTCTATTAAGGCTTCCAACCAAGGTGCTAAACCGTATCAATTGCAATGGCAATGATTTTTTTTTTTTTTTTTCTCCCTTTTTGTGGATGTCTGCCCACCAGGAACTGGACTGAGACCAGCAGCTCATTTTGCATTGGCTGCTTAGCAGCCGTCAGATGGTAATGGTATCTGATCACTGCGGACCTGGGCCAGAATCAAATGTGTGACCCAGGGGTTTAAAGCCTTGGTACCCTATTAGCAATCCCACTGAGCTGCCCTTGGGTTGGGAACTGCTTGAATACAGGCTGTCTGCCTTTCACTGAAATGAATATCAGCTTTGATTTTAATGGGAGTTTTCCATTGCCCAAATTAGTGGTGTTAAGGACAGGTAAGCAACTGAGGGAAAACTGACAGCTGAGACAATGCCAAATACAGCTGGAGCTGTAACTGTGTCCTTTTGTGCTTCACACTGGTGGTTTTTTCTAAACATGCCACAGCCTCCCTTTTGGGAATGCAATGTTGAAGCCTCCCTCCATGGTATGGAAATACTCTTAGAATGGGTGTTTTCTGAACATGGTTAAAGGACCATTTGTTTTTAATCCAGAAGAAACTAAAAGCATTCCTTTCAATCTAGGTGTTCTTCAAGTACTGAGGAGGTGACAGTAATATGCGGTTCCAGAAAGCACAAAAGAACTCCTTTATAACTCTTACATTTTCCTCAGTCTACACTGCAGTCATCTGTGGTGCTCTACAAACAAAGTTTTCTAATGTTGATGAGAGGTTGTTCTGTGTTACTGTTGCTCATTGTTCCTGGAATTGCTTCAGTTCCTTTCAGGTGTGGATGCCTGGTGCAAAATGTGCAGTGAAGGAGGCCTCCCCTCAGAAATGCAAGACCTGGAACTGGCCATCCATCATCATCAGACCCTGTACGAACAAGTAACACAGGCCTACACAGAGGTATGTGCTTCCCAGTGAAGAATGCATCTGTTAAGTGATAACAGATATTTTACTGCCTTTTGGAGCTTAGCTTTCCTAAATGAGATAGGTTCTGCTCTCCTTTTCTGCACATTTTTCAAAGAAGTCAGATCTCATCCCAGAGTTTAGGAAGTGACTCCTAGCAATTTGTTTGTAAGGACACAACAGAACAATCTGGGGGACAAACCCCATACAGAAATGAAATCTAGACCTAGCTTTGGAGCTGCAAAGAGCTACTTCACTGCCTTTGCTGAACAGGGAATTCCTCTCAGCTCTGAGCAGTTTTACTCCTGTTGGTTTCCTTCCATGATTAGAGTCCTGACTCAAGCACAGGTATGCTAACGGGAACAGAGGATGTGAAAGGCTTTTTCTTTCAATATTCTTCAAGTCACAGAGGTCTCAGGTTCCTTATTACAATGAATTCTGCAAGAGACTGTGCTTTAGATAGAATCCCAGAATCTAGAATCATTTAGGTTGGAAAAGATCCTTGAGATCATTGAGTCCAGCCATTAACCTAGCACTGCCAAGTTCGCCACTAAATGTGTCCCTAAGTGTCACATCACATGTATTTTTATATACTGTTGTCAAATATCTCAGACCTAAATAGAGTATGTGTTGTTTTCCTTTAAAAGAGGGTGCCAAAGATGCTAAGACTAAAACACATTTTCTGGCATTTTGTCAAAAAAACCTTAAAATTCTTCACTTGCTTTTCCCCTCAGCTACCGACAAACAGCCAACATTCACTTCATCTGACTGTGATGAGGGTCTGACTGAGGGTCTGTATTCAGTCCACTATATTTTGCAAGAGGGCTGCAGGACCTCCCTGGCATCTGGGAGGGGTCCTGTTAGGAATGAGGCTAGTCTGGATGTTCACCCCAGGCACAGGCTGACCTGCAGATTACCCTTGGGGTGGGAAGCCATGTACATTGTATGTTGCATTCTGTTATTCATGTCTCTAGGACTCGAGCTTGTTGCAAAGTAATTCACAGATCACCTGAATGCCTGGGTTTAGTTGTATTTTTCATTTTCCTGTACTGTGCTCTGCTTGACTTGTGTTCCTGGGTACCAAGGCTTTTTGCTCCTTGCAGAGTTTTCCAGGCTGAACTGGAGGACCATGGTAGTGCTTGCTATATTTAACAAGTTATCAAGTGAAGACTCCAGAATAGAACATAGCAACTCTCCTCCATGCTCAGCCTTTGCTCTGGTCATCACATTCTGGGAAGAATCTATAGTATAAAATAGAGGAGGAAAGGATTTGCTAATCTAGAATGGTGGTAGGCACTCATGTGTACACAGCAAAGTTGTGTAGATACCTTGAGGATGAATGAAAGGAATGTTAGACAGAAATCTCCCGTTTTCTGAAGACCTGAAAGAATTTGGGAGTTAGTCAATTAGAATGAGGAAATCTGGGTTGCAGTTACAAAGGGCAATCCTTTATCCGGTGCTTAGGCTTCTCAAGAACAGCGGGTTGTGTGAGCAAACACAGAACAGTTCTGGTGATCTCTAGTTGTAACAAGTGCCTAGTCAGCTGAAACTAAAGATTCTTTATTGCATTTAAAAATTATTTCTAAAAATTAAGTCAAATTGGGATTAAATAAAAAACAATAATATTTGAAACCGGCATTTTGTTTATGAGCCCCAATCTTAGTTTTTGTGAAATGAAAGTTCATTTAAAACTCATTACCAAAAGCAACCTTTAACATGTATATTGCTTTTCTTGATGCTTCCTCAGAAAGTTATAACTTGTTGCAGACATAGCTGTTTAAAACATTTTTATATTATTTCACTGATAAGTACATTTTTAAACTCTATGTAGAATTTTCCATAGAAAAGCATAACAGAAAGCTTTCGGTCTGTTATTTCAGAAATGTTCACCCTTTTCCTACAGCTACGTGGTGAGCTGAAAAGGCTGAATTAGGAGTCCTGCCTTCTCACCACATGCCTATTTCTCCCATCTAGATAATGCCATTTGCCCATAGAAAATAATGTTTCTTCCCTCAGAGCTCTCTATGGTGGGATGAAAATTGTAGCTTTTTTTTTCAGAGTCACTGACAATGTGTTTCTATTTCTATAATTGTAAAAGATTTGGAATAGAATGAATGTTCCTTGGGATAACCATTTAATATTGATATTTAATAGGCTATTAATTAACATTTAATAGGATATATGGGCCTATTCTGTCCTGTTACAGAGTATAACAAAGCAGTATAGATTCACTGCAGGAACCAAAGAATCTTAGGGAGACTCTTGTTTTCCATCTTGCTCTGGTTGTAGGCATAATTATTGGCCTTCTTTCCTTTATTGCACTTGAGTGAAGCTCAGAAATAACGGAGGCAGAGATCATGGGCCTGATATGCAACCCATGGCTAAGCAATCCTCTCCTGTGCTAAGCTGAGCTGCTGCCAGAACAGGCCGCCTTCTGAGAATCAAGGGGTGCTTTTGCTTTTACTTTGGGTAGAACAGTGCTGGAGGGAGGAGATACGCATGAGATGTATGAGAATCTGCCTTTGGCAGATTCCCCTCTTGCAAAAAAGAGTTCCTCTAGATGTTTCCATCCAGGGTGTGTTTATGTTGCTCCACCAGTGTTTCTAGTGGATGAACAGCAGGAGACAAACTTGGGACACCCGTACTGAGGACTGCACTGATTTAGTAAAGACAAGGAGAGGAAGAGAGAGAGGTTTTCTCCAGTCAAATTTGAGCCTGGTTGATTGTAAGAGCATCTTGTTCAGTGTGACTTGATTAACTGCACTTTACTGTCTGTTCCCAGAGGCATGGTGTATTTGCTCTAAAGACCAATCTATTTTTTTTCCTAGTGCAAATTGTAGCTGTTTCACAGATGGCACCATTAGTCTAGTCACTTGCAAGGCTTTGGAGGTCTTTCTGACCCACTGTATAGGATATCTACAGATTTTAACTTATTCCCTAGCTATGCGTACAGCAATTGTGAAGATTATTCCACTAGAGCAACAATGTTTTTTGGTTCAGCCAAGGTCACATAACTTCTTACAGAGGCATTTGCAAACTGCCCATCCCAGCCCTTCTCCTACCATGAAGCCAAAATGCAGGAATATCACCATGTGGCAGGAGTGTAACTGTGTGTTGTGTCAGGTGGTGAGTTAAATCTTCCCAGAGAGTCCAGCAGCAATTCTGTTCTTTTCAAAATAAGTGAGATATGGTAAAATTTACTTTGACAAATTCTGCACTAGCAATTACATTTTACAGGGACTGCAAGTCATGCTGGGTGCAGGTCTATTCAGTTTAAGACTTTTGCAATACTTCTTAAAAATACATTGTAAGTGAGACATAAGTGAAGTGGTGCAACTAAACTGGGTTGTTGATGCTTGTCTTCTTGCACAGCCCTTGAAAAATTCAAAGGATTCACATGAAAAGAGATTTGGTGATTATTTTTTTTGCAGTTATAAGGAGAAAGTGGAAATGACTGAAAGAGCACAGTAGGTAGCTTCTCCATTTGTGAAGCTGTTCCTTTCTGAAATCAAAGGTGAACTCTGAGAGCACAAACCTTTTATGCCCATTGATTGGGAATGCAATAATATTAGCAACAGAAATGCCTTCAGAAAAGAAACACCTAAGCCAAAGAACTTCAGAACTGCAGAAGATATGAAATCCTGGAATACATATCTCTAACCCTTGTGAATACCAGGTACCATTGGTTACCCAATTGGCCCTGTTGGCCATATTCACCCAAGTGATCTGGAAGAGCGCTTTTTTGTAAGATGACTGAATTTAGTGTGGTGTTTTGATCAGTCATGATCAGTACACAGAATATTTCACCCATGGATCTGATCCCTCAAAATGGAAGAACTGCAAGATTATACCTCTGGGAGACAAAAAACTGACATGCAGGTCCTGGATTTGGGAGGTGATGTAGGTATGAGTAGGTCTATGTTATGGCACAAAGTTTCCAGGAAAGTTGTCCTGAGTAAAGCATATCTCATATTGCCTGTGCAATCATATATCTCTCACTGGTAAACTTTTGAACCTTTATTGTTGGTCCTGATTCTGCTGTGATTCCTATCAGTGTAAATCAGCAGGGACTACACTAAAAGCATTGTAACAGCACTCAGGGACAGATTCAGACCAACTGCAAGCCCAAAGGCCAGTAATAGGAACATAGTGAATTCACATTGAATTTAGCCAGTGCAAAGGGTGAGTTTCTGGTCTACTACAGTGCTCCCACGTGTGTGCATAGCCTTGACTTCCTGTTCCCAGTAATTAAATTGTTGCTGATTATCTTCCCACAGATAAAATAGGATATAGTATGCATGTCTCCTTCCCTGTCTAGAAGCCGCTTCTTCCTACCTAGCAGCTATTGCCACCTCCATCATGTTGCCAAGGTAACACCTGTGCCTCTGTGTTTCCTCCTAAAATCTCCCCCATATCACCACTATCCACTGCTGCTGGCGAGTACAATCATTCCCTCCGTGACCCCAGCAGGCTCCAGCATGTACAAATTGTTCCAGCTGGTCTTCAGCAGCCACTGACTTTGAGTATAGAAAGCCACTCCCTATGGACTCTCCAGTTATTTCCTGATTTAATTCCAAATTGCCCTGAATATTTAAAAAATCTCCAAGGATCTGCCTAAGCCCACCTAATAGTCACATAGTATGATGAGATTTGACTCCCACTTTTGCCAGTATAAATCTCAAAGGCTCTCTTGATTTCTAGGAAAATGCACAAGACACACACTGCTACAACAGTCTGGGATGTGGCATGGCTTGCCAAAAGACACAGGTTTGGGTATTAATGGATATTTGCTCTATTTGTAAAAGCAACTTATAATACAGAAATAAATGACATCCTTGAGATGTGTTTTAACTTTGACTGATAATATTCAAAGTTTAAACCGGATGAAAAACATTCATTAAGCCATTCTCTAGCAAGGTTGGTGATTGTGATTGGATAGAAATAAAATGACTTGTGAGGAAATCTTGTCATTTCTAATGTAGTTTGTTTCAGAAGGAAAAGAGAAAAGTGGGCTGGAAACAGGAGGGGGATTCCAATAGTGTCCTCATTTACCATTTCTGTTTAACAGAATATTTTAACTTTGTAATCTGAATCTGACAAATATTTCAAAAACCCATTTTTAGAGAACCAGTGCATGCAGACATTTGTTAATAGCACTTTGGTTTTTACAGTTCCATTTTTCATTTTGCCCCTGCAATGTGAAAATGGTCCAGGAAAAAAATCTGGCGTTAAAAAATCTGGCATTCTGGGGTTTTTTAATGCCCAAATGCCTTTGCATCTGCAAATGTGTTTTAATATGCTCAAAAAAGGTTACACATGTGCAAAGGGCTTTGGATTTGCCAACAAACTTTGTAGCCCATTGAAAATGGGGACTATAGGTCCCTCTGAGCTATCCCTGGGGAAGAAGAGAATCATTATCATATACTAATTTATTTTTCACTGCCACTGAATGAAATACAGAATTGGAATGTCACACTTCTCAACGTATATACATACTTAGTAATCCTACGAAGAAAGGACTCTCCCTTATCCTACAGAATATGAATGACTCTGCCATCTGTGGTTTTCTTAAAATGCCACCTCTTCACAAAAATAGGCCCGCTATAGCAAATGTCACCTGTCATCAACTAGTATATGTCAAGGCTTTTCAGTGCCCGAGTGTCAGAACGTAATATAGTCTTGGGATCTCTGCTTTTATGTATGCAGTCCCAGCAGTGCAGTATCTGTGCTCCTGCTGAGTGACACAGCAGGCCCACTAGGAAACGAAGGCAAGTGCTGAATGTGTAAGTACAAGTCAAAAAGAGATGTTATGAGGTCTTTCTTCCTTTCTGACTAAAATAAGGAAAGCACACAGGGGAAAAAGAATCAGCTAGATTTTTCTCTGTCAGCTATTGGATGTTTAAGTATCAGTGCAGTGAAGTAGACCTGTTTCTTCACTCAGGTGAGCCAGGATGGAAAAGCCTTGCTGGATGTCCTACAGCGTCCCTTGAGCCCTGGGAATTCTGAATCCCTCACCGCTACTGCAAACTATTCCAAGGCTGTTCACCAGGTGTTGGATGTGGTACATGAAGTCCTGCATCACCAGCGGCGTCTGGAGAGCATCTGGCAACACAGAAAGGTCCGGCTACATCAAAGGCTGCAGCTCTGTGTTTTCCAGCAGGATGTTCAACAGGTAACATCATTACTAAGGGAGATCAAGAATAGTCTTTTCTTTGCAGCCATAAAGGTTGTTTGGTGACTCATCTAGAGGATATTGCCATAACCAAGACTTCACATGCAGATCTATGCTAGAAATGTGCTGAAGTCCTAATGTGCCTTTCAGTATCTCTCAGTTTCATGTTGGAAAACATCAATTAGTACATTGATTATTGGTCAGTCCATTCCCCACAAGAATGTCACAATGTTGTCAGTGGTTAATTTTTCACAAGTGAGCAATTAGCTGTAGGTACTCTACTGTTCTTGAGAAAATTATGTTTAACAGAAAAAAAGAATTTCAAGTGTAAAAAGCAATTGAACTGTAATGTATTTCACCTTCCTGTGTGGAAAAACATACAGATACCGACCTTTCAGTGGTGGTGTTTGGATGATCTTTGCATTATTGCTATTTATGTCATCCACATACCTGTGCTAGGAGTTTGTTGTCTCAAATGAACTGCACACCCCAATGTGCAGAGCCCACCTCACAGAAATACAGTTTATACAGTACAGGCTCGCCTCTGAGAACTCAGGCTCCAGGTGAATAACTCACAGAAATACAGTTTATACAGTACAGGCTCATCTCTGAGAACTCAGGCTCCAGGTGAGTAACTTTTTTCTCCCAAAGGAATCCATCTGAACACCAGCACAACAGTGTAACTGACAATAAGTACGAGATACCATGTTTGTAGCTGCCAAATATGCAAGCACAATCAACAGATGTTACAGGACTCTGCTCATTCAGGATGGTGTGGTTTGTTTAAGTGCCCCATTACAGCCCGAAGCAGATGTTGGTAGCAATATGGTACTTGCTTTAAATGAAGAGGCTGAATACTCTAATCATGTTTATGGAGCATTCTAATGTCCCTGGGGTTCTTTATGTCATTGCCTTCCTCCAAATGAAAAATGAGGTGGAGACAGAGCGACAGAGCTGTCACATGCAAAATAGACATAAACCCACAAGGACAGGAGAGAGGCAACTTTTATTCAACATGCGAATTTGTGGTCCTTTTAGTGCCATACTTGAAGTACCCCAGCACAGACGGAACTGCAGCTGTAGGTACCCTTTGCAAATATGTATGACCGTATCTTTGGCAGTTTTGAAAAGTTTGCCAGAACTTCTACCTGCTCAGTTTTTCCTATGAAACCACACAAATATTCATGCCATATGCAACAGATGTTTAATTTAAGCAACTTCATTTTCGTGACGTGTCAGCAAACATACTGCATGGTAATGAAATTCATAAACTATATATTAAATAGAGCATGTACTTGGAATTCAGTTAGAACACTCTCTGCAAACTATATGAAGGCTGACATATTATCTTAATACAATTTTGAGGTTAAAATCTCAAAAATCAAGGGTTGTAAATTCTGATGTTATTATGCTTTTTCCATTTGTGGTGTATAATGTCAATAATCATCCAAATTATTTTAGGTATTCTTCATCCCCTAGAGTGATTTACACTTTTGTTCAAACCTTCCAACCCAAAACATTCTCTTTTACATCTTCTGAAATCAGTAGAAGTGTTTATGAGGTTCATTCATGAAACCCATTCAGAATTTTACTTCCCACATTTGCAATGCAATGAGGCTGTGTCACTGGTTTTCAAAAGGAGCAAGTCTTCTTGACTTCTGGTGAGAGGAAAAGAAATGAGCAGTAAGAGTCACTGGAGTACAGTCACTTTAGACATCACTCTGTGTGAGTTCTGTTGGCAGCAATCTTTCCAAATTTTTCTCTTAATGGGTAGTTATTATTTGGGAAGCAAAAACTTAATGACAGACATGTTTCTGTCCTAGCACACTTCCTGGAGGCATCTCTTTGTCCGACTTGGAAAGTAGAGAGGAAGAGATGAATCATTCTGTTCACTAAACATCTGTACTATTCAAGATAAATGCTTTGTAACTCATAAATGAAATTATCAGCTAAACAGAAATATGAAGTGTAGACTCCATGAGGAGGAGGAAGATATCTGAGTATGATGATAGGGGTTTTTTTGAAAATAATCACCTCCTAGGTATCTGTCGTGCAATTCCTATTATGTTTATTTTGTTAAATGCCCATCAGTTGGCAGGTGAAGCTGTCTACCTCTGTATTGTCACTAATCATAAGTAACATTTATCTATCATAATTTCTTGCCTTATCAAAATTTAATAACCTTTAACTAAGTTCTTCCTGGATCAAGTCTAAAAAGAAAAGATGTGGGAGAACAAATCCTGACAGGAGATCCCTGAGTTTATTAGACTTCACTGTGTTCTAGACAAGTGATGATACAATGTAGTTTCTCTAAGGAAGGTGCTCCTCTTCCCTTTTC
Organism: Calidris pugnax; assembly: GCF_001431845.1. Taxonomy (NCBI): domain Eukaryota; kingdom Metazoa; phylum Chordata; class Aves; order Charadriiformes; family Scolopacidae; genus Calidris; species Calidris pugnax. The sequence continues at coordinate 2,689,758 of NW_015090770.1, read as the reverse complement.
ACCCAGCTCAAAATTAGGCTTAAAATTCTCACAGATATAATTTTCCCTGTCGGGATGTGCCATGGCTCACCCTCTCCAGCTGCTGGCCAGTGCAGTAAAAGATTCTGGTGAAAGATGATCACTGTGTCAGAACTCACAGTCCCTCATTGTTCATCTCTACCTTTCTCTTCATGTCAGCTGTTCTGCATCAATCTTCTCTTAAAAGCAGATGTGAATAGGGACGGGTTTTGTTGTGTTGCATGTTATTGATACAGACTCCAGAATTATTTTGCCATTAAAAGTATTAATAGCTTTTGGTAAAGAGTCATCTCCAAGAAGAGATACTTATGTATCTTAGGAGATCAATTATTCCTCACCTAACTGCTCTAGTTAGTCTTGCCAGAGGGATGAAGTATCTAGGCAACCTAGGTATACCATACCAAGTGTTCATAGGGAAGTCTTCCAAAACTGGCTAGCTGGATGAAAGCTTTATGCAGGCCAAGTGTGTGCCTTTTGGACTGGATTTAAGAGTTAAGCTGTGCTAAACAGGATTCATTCATATCATTCCTAGTGTACTCTGCACGATTTGCAAGGTATACATGCTGTATACGTTACTGGCACGTAAGGGCTATGTTCTCAGATAGCTTCCCACTGTCAAGGAGATGCTTTTGATTCTAGCTGGGTTTCAGTTGGAACTGCACAAAAGCTGAAAACATTGAAAATGATGGATTAAAAGATAACAGTAAGTTTTTATTCTAAGATAGAAAGTTAGCCATCCTTACAGTTGTGTCATAACAAAAATACAAGTTCTGTTTTAACAAAAAAAAAGAAGTTTAAATAAACACCATGGATTGCCAAGTTACAATATTAACGTAAGAAATGTTAAGCTATAAAATGTCATTACAAGTATTCACTACCTCACACCACCAAACATTTTACAAGGTTATTTGCTATTACATCTATGCATTAATACAATTAGCTCAATTTGCACATGTGAACCAAGGTAAATAATAGTGTGCTAAGGACAATGAGTGATTAATATATAGCATTTTAAAGAAGGAAAGAAAATGCATGATGTGAAGCTGCATTTGCAGCCTTCACAGGAAATGGAGCCCCGTTCACACAGAAGGAATAACAGATAAGGCGATTTGTGAGCTGTTATGAGGCTCTACACAGGCAGGAACTGACAAGGAACTCTTTTAACACCAAAAGTATTTAGGATCATTATAAAAATGTTGGGTTGTCGAGTGTGTAAAATACTTCCTTGCTATGGTTGTTTTTTAGAAACACTATCATTTCAGATAGGGAAGAGCGGCACTGTGTGACTGTTTTAGAACACAGCTGTGGGAGGAGGTGCTGAGATTGTGTCCTGCAAGGGAGAAAAAAAAAAAGACCTTTTGACATTCATATTGGTATTGTGTAATTGCTGTAGATGCTTCAGCCCATTTTTGGTAGCTTTTCCTTTTTGCCCTTTCCAGCCCTGGGTCTCCCTCTTCTGCAGACTATTTACCAGCAAATTAAGACCATTTCCATTTGTGTTGAGATTTGAAATTGTTCTTCTGTTGTCTTCAATTTCCACTGCTTTCAACTCGTACATCCTGAACAGCAACACTGTGAAAGTGCAAGGGTAACATAACTGTTGTACCATGAGCAGATGTTCCCAGCAGCCTTAGAAATAGCTGAAGTAAGTTTATAATGCTGTTCTTCACCCCATTGCCTATCCCATCCCCTTTGTTTCATATGGGCAAGAATTTTGTCTGAATTATCTCACTTTATAAACTCATTCAAGTGAAGCTGTAGAGCCTGAAGAATAACTATTAAAGTAGAAGGAAAATGGAGACCTATCAAAATGGTCTATGCAAACTCTGAACTTGGTATTTTAAAGCACTTTCATGGCAGAGTAGTCAGTCTGCTACTCTTATTCTGCAGGCTTCATTCCTTCTCATAGAAATTCTCAGTCTTTCCATCATTTCCATACATACACACCAACACTTAGCCTGATGCAGCATTTTTCTCCACAGATTCACATGATTCTCTTAGGGTCATTGCTGGTGCTGTTTCCTTCTTGCTTCACTTTGGTTGTTATTGTTGCCTGTAAAAGAAGAGCTGGAAAATAAGTTGATGTAGAAGTACTGTGTGTGCTGGTGGAGTTCTTTGGCTATGTACAAAGCCTTGAGTTATCTGGGGTGGCTCTGCATGGCCAAATGAAACAGGCCACTCATGCCAGATGAAGACCTGTGGCAAACAACACATACTAAGAAAGTTAGGACTGTTGCCATACCAGGTGTAGTGATGTCTCAAATCCTCTTTGCTATTGAAAGGGTCAAGCTAGACCAGTGTCAGGTTCACCTGGGTTTCTCTAAATCTGTGGATCTGCATTCTGTTGGCTTCATGCCCAGATACATTAATGGATGTAGCTTTGGTTTCCTTGTTGGTTATCTGCCTCTGGTGATGGATAAAAAGGCCATGTGGCCATCCTGATATCATTACATTTACCAGCTGCCTTTATTGTGGGAGACTGCAAAGTATTGCAGAGGAAAGGCTGTCTGTCTTCATAACCAAGCACTTTAACTTGCAATGTGTCTGGCTTTTACTGGCCAAGAAAACAGATCAGGGCATGATCCTGGCATTTCTTGTATGGAAAAATGTCCTGCCAACTCTGTCTGTCTCTATACACTATCGGAGAATACCAAATACTTCATGTGATGCATGTCATCTATGTCGTCCACTTGCAGAATGATGCTAGGGTATTTGAGGCAGTTCATGATTCATTTAGCTCTCACACAAGATTTTACAGGATTAGGTCTGTACACCACCACCACCTGCCACAAACATGCATGCATACACTCCATTGTTTTGATCACTTCAAGGTAATGAAGGGTTCTGCAAAATTCTGTAGTTTTCCCATTTGTCATAGTTTGTTTCAAAGACAGAAGAGATCAGATTATATATCTCCTTTTATGCTTTGTTTACAATGATACCTTCACTGGGTCTTGTAAATCAAGAGATTTATTTGTAAACAATAGCTAAGAAAAAATAAATGTACAATCAAGTCAAGATTATATTTACTACCATAGGACTTCAGCCATAGCACCCTGCAAAAATACATCACCTACTCTGTGTGTTATCTGAGCAGATTTAGCCTGTAAATAAATACCACTGACAGATCAGTAATTAAAACATTACAATTCAAAGCATCCTAGAGAATTTTCACATCCCCTTTGGTAAATTTATCAAGTAATGAGATGCAATTTGTCCCTGGTATGTTTACATTTTCAAAGTACTACTGCTGTACATTCTCTGAGCTTAAAAGGTATACGTGACCTTACCAGCCATAAGGTTGAAGTATTACTTGATAGTGAGTAGAGGTTCTATGCATGGTTGTATTGTCCCCAAAAATTAATGAAAAAAAGAACTCGGGGGTCAATACTGGTGAAACTACTTGGCAGCCTTCTCACAGTGGGATGTAACAGGAGAGAAAACAACCTTTGGTTAGCAGTGACTGAGAGATAAATAACTCTGTTTTCAGTAACCCCTTCCTTCCAGTAATTGTTGAGGCCAGAGTGTCCACACCTGGTTTATTATTTGATACAAAGATCTCACCACATGATTCTGATTGACCGTACTTTTTTTCTGTATTGACCATACAGCTTTTACCTACATAGCTCTAACAGACTAACTTAATAAGATGTGCATGTGTTTCCAAACCCACTTTATGTCCCTAACAGCCACTTATTTAGTACTTGTCTGCTTTATTATTTATGCAGTAAAGGATAGTACGTTTTGAGTGAAAAGATTTTTTGTTTGTTTGTTTCCATCCACTCTATGTCATAGGCCATGCCAATAAATATCTTGGCAACTGTTTCTTTAGAGCAATCTTCATTCCATCCCTTTTGTTCCTGCCAAAGGAACTGGCACATTTTCAGGCAATGTGAGTGCAAGTCTAGGCAAGGAAGAGATTTCTGGCCACACTCATCTTCTGAAAAGGACTAACAAGTAACCAACACTGACACTGATTTGAAAGTAAAGTGGTGGTGTATTTGTGCTGATTACTATCCTGCAGTTATTATAAAATGAATTAATAATGACATAGCCATTTAAATAACACAAGGATTGCTCTCTTAGTTGCTTATTTTGAACTGTTATAAAAGGACTGTCATTCCTTAAGTGCAACCCACAGTGGCATGGGATTATGCAGGGGTTTCAGATGATTTCTACTGGCTGGATATGTATCTCGAAGCTCTGGTGGCAGCAGAGAGAGTAGCAGAGTAAGGGCAGCCTGTACAGCTATACAATCCCTATTACTCAATAGCTGGATTGTGTTGGATTTACCCCTCAAGGCAGCTGTGTTAGGAAGGAGAATATTGCATACATATTTCTTTAGTGTCTGGTGATTTGCAGAGCAAAGGGGTCCAGGAAGGCTGGACGCTCTTCAAGAAGAAAATCCTAAAGGCCCAGGAGCAGGCTGTCCCCGTGAGGCGCAAAATTAAAGGGCGGGGAACATGGCCGGCCTGAATGAACAAAAAGCTCTTGATGGGACTGAAGGAAAAAAGGAAGGTTTACCAGTGACTCTGGCATAGAAATCTGCCCTTCCAAGGGCCACAGCACATAGCTTCCCAAGTGAAGAGTGCACTTTGACATTTGAGCTTGCTCAGACAATGGTTGTTCGTATAGATCTAGGCTCCATGTTTCTGTCCACACAGTCGCATTTCACCCTGTAACCAGTAATCACTGTATAGTGTAAGAACACCTCAGAGATGTCTCAGGCTATCAGCCTAAGAAGTTAATTGCTTTAAATACTTCAAACTCACATGAGAGAGAGGGAGCTCTATTCTAAAATTCCAACAATGCTCTTTAAATATAGATCAGTATTATCTTGGATTTTCTGTGCCAAAACTCTTTACAAAGAACTACAGATTTAAATTATTACATTTTCATTTAATGATATTTATTCTGGAAATTCCTTAAGGGTTGCTTATTAACAATAATCTTTCCTTTTCATAATTTGATTTAAAATGTAACTTGAAATTATCTGGAAACAACCTTTATGTCTTTCTTCCTCAATATAGTTATTACACCAACCAGACAATTGTTCTTTGTGCTTTTAAAGAGTCACTGATTAAAAGATAATAGTGATCACTTTTTAATTTACACGCAGAGCACTAGTGCTAGGGATATCAAACTTCAGGGGCCAGCTTCAGTTACCAACTGAAGTTTACTTAGCATTGATGTATGAGCAGTGCAAGAACACTTTGATGAGCTCCACAGCTGTCTCGGGAAATAGAATCTGAAGAAATCTGAACCACCAGCTTGATCTCTGAACCTATTGAAGTGAGAAGAGGAACTTAAAAAAATCCTTTGTGCCCTCAAAAATGTTTTTCTTGTTTAGAGCACTGTCTGTCCTTCAAGACCTAGTCCTTTCAGATGGTCTGTTTTGGAATTTCCTGAACTGCAAATTTTTGGATTCTTACTAAGAGCTTAGAAACCTCTAAGAAGGCCTTCTGAAAACCCTCTGAAATTCTAGTGACTCCTTGAGGCTTTGGTTCTACCTCATAGTGGATGAAGAGGACATAATCCTAGTATGAAGAAATGAAGATGGTGACATAAAGATACAGTTAGTTCTCCACAGGTAGATGCACTCTCCATGATCTGGCTTCATCCTTCCTGTCTTTAGGAGTGTAATTGAATCATCCAAGTCAGGAGCCTAATGTGTAGTCTCCTTTTATGGTCAACGGAGGGACACTGGCATCTTCAGAGAATGACTCAGTCTGTCTAAGATCTGAATTTTACCCTAGATACTTCCCTCTCTTAACTGTTGACTGTCAGGGAAATAATGATAAGGTAGTCTCTTCAGACAAGACCTTCTGGTTATTACCTAATGCTGGGTGAGATATATTAGGATGAAAAAGCTCAATTTTGTGTGGTGTGGAGCACCTCTAGCCATCGTGCCAGGCCACTCTGTGCCGGCATGTGCTTTGCAGCAAACTACAAGGAAGTCAGTCCTAGGCAAACCGCTAAAATTTGCTGTTGTGCTTAAGCAGAATCATCCTCCTTATATAGCATGTCCTCATTGTCTATTTCTATCCCAGAATTGTTTGCATGTCAGCATCCTTGAAAATATGATGTGCAGTTTATTGTTTCTGAAAGGAATCGTTGGCTCTTATTGTTGTGGCAAAGGAGGAGAAAGAATCAGGCTTGTCTGTTACTGATTAGACCTACAAAAATAGTAGGGCCGCAGTGGTGAACGAAGAGAAATAAAGTAGATTTTTTTCTCCAGAAATATGTATATTTTTGAAAGCAGTTGCTAGAATGAGTAATCGTCACCAAGGACATGGAGAAAAAAAAGGTCTTTGAATAAACATAGGCTGGAATGCCAGGCTTTCTACCCTGCAACTGTACGCAGTAACAATAACAGTAGTACTTCTTGATTATTGTAGTTTCTTTCATCTCAGGATTATGGGTTTTCCAAAAGGTTGATGTTGAGTGACTTTCCAAAGGTCACTGAAAGCCTCATGACTAGAACTCTTCATGTCATGATGTCTGATTCACAAATCCCCGCTCTAAACCCTCAAAGTCATTGCTACTCCAGTTTTACCCCTTATGAAAAGGTCTTATAGGATTCATTGAGACTATCTAAAAATGAAATAAGGGTCTGTTATGCTAAGAAATAAATATGCTATTTTAGGCATTGGTTTAGGAGTCCAAAATTGTCATTCTTTTCTACTCCATTTGTTTCCCTTGATCTTTCTACCCAATTACCTCCTCACATGGCCTCCCAGCTTTTTCAAGATCCTGCCTCAGTCACTCAGAGTGATCAATCCTCTTTCATATTGCTTTTGACTGATGGCCAACAAAAGGTACTTTCATTAAAATGAGAAAAAACCTAGCCAGACAACAAAAAGGGTAATGATAGCTGGTTCCCAAAGTATAACTATAACAATTTCACTGTATTTTTCCCTACGGAGCAGCTGTTCAGCCAGCTGGTTACTTTCCTCCTTTAGTAATGAATTGCACTCATGATTTGAGATTGTTATGTCTTGTTGGGTAGCAAGGCCCAGTTTAGGTTAAGCTGTTTCTACTACCAGCTCCTTTCCATGCTCATCATTCCCACTAGCTCTCCTCCTTCTAGCAACTCTACCTTACTTTATGCCACAAGCTACTTTTACTAGCTCTGCTCTAAAAGTACCAGCTCCTTTCCATGCTCATCATTCCCAGTAGCTCTCCTCCTTCTAGAGACTCTACCTTACTTTATGCCACAAGATACTTTTACTAGCTCTGCTCTAAAAGGCTGGGCTCTGCAGCAGCTCTTTGCTCTCTTAGCATCTCCTGTTGGCTGTGCCTGGGTTCAGTAGCTGCCTGGGTTCAGTAGCTGCCCTACCTAACCAACTTGACTGAAGAATTCTGATACTGAGAGGTTGTGCACTACTTAGGACTAAACACAGTGTTTTAGCTCACAGGAGACTTTTAAGCAACTTATTTTGTTTCATACTCCTCACAGGGAACACCTAACCAACTTGACTGAAGAATTCTGATATTTCTGACCTTAGAAGAGAGGTTGTGCACTACTTAGGACTAAACACAGTGTTTTAGCTCACAGGAGACTTTTAAGCAACTTATTTTGTTTCATACTCCTCACAGGGAACTCTTAAACAAAGCTTCTTGCTTGTTTTTTAAAGTTGTAATCTTTGGATTGCAGTTCTGGAAGCTATTGCCTAGGCTCTGGTGACCCTTCAGGCACATTTAGACAGAGCTGGCTGGCTCAGACTCCTGCATACTATTACAGCTATAAACTTTCTTTTATGTTACGCTATGGTTCCCTTTTAACAAAAATGTCCTTCAAATATAAAAACATGCAAGACAAACATATTTCAGGCCTCTCCATTGGTCTTTTACCTTTCTCCTCCCTTTGTTTTGATAGTTCTTCACTTGTTTCTTCCCTGCCCGTTGGATTTTTTTGGATAGGATGAGTGTTGAGGGATGGAGAAAATTACTTTTATTTTTGGCTTCAGTGACATACAAAACATTCTGACCTTGAGACAATTCCCTTCCCAAATAAGGAGGAAAAGTGGGGGGGGTGGGAGGGAACCACAAAATGAAACTTTTTCTTTTCATTGCCCTCTCCCTCCAGCAAAAAAGTAATTTAAACAATCAAAATGTATTTTGGAGTATAGTTTCTGCTTTTTCAGCTCCTCAGGTTTTCAAAGTGCAGGAGGTGTCACAGAGCCAGAGGAGAAGAAAGTTCAGGATGAGGGGATGATGTATTCTGGGAGCAAAAATATAAGAAAGAAAGCAGTTTTTCACAGAAAAATTCAGTTTGGGGAAAACTAAACTTTTCATTAAAAAGTCCCCAACCACTTCTGCCCCTCACTCTGCCCATGACTCTCACTCTTGGAATCTTTTAGGTGGTTCTTCTTCTCTCTTGAGCAGCTCAAGGTTGTTCCTGGCTGAAAGGACTTTTCATACGTCTGGCCCTGTTTGCACATATATCCTAGTTTATTATTGCATTGTCTCTACCAATCTGCCAGGGGACTTAGGGCTCAGCATCCATTTGTTTGCCTCCCCATGAACAGCTTCTCATTGCCATTATCTGTGGCCTCCTTTGGTGAAGCTGTAAGGTCATTGGCCTTTCGCCCTTCAAAACCCTCACAGGATGCATTTCTGCTGTGACATGTAGAAGAAATCAGTCATACAGTTATGGGTAGATTACACAGTGATGCAAATGTCCTGGGCTTTTTATTTCAGTTCTGCTGTGTCTTGCATCCTGAGTGCCTAGCTCAGCATGGGGTCTGTACGCTGCATGCAAAGCTTCTCACACAACACAGCAACTTACCCCTTTCCCCACTTATTTGCAGTACTAAGCTGTGACTTCTGTGCCCTGGGACATGTATGTCAAGCGCAGCTGGTTTGCCTGAGCAATGATTGATAGACAGGCAGTGCAAGCAGAAGAGATGCTGCAGTGGCCCTACAGCAGGAGAAATGCTGTGGTACGGGTTTGAATCGCTGGGCAGGACCCAGTGGCAGAGGAGCCATGCCAGGAGGTCAAACACAGCCTTGCACTGCACTTCTTTCTCCCTGCGTGCAGCCTGACGCTGAGATTATCTTATACTGGGAGACAAAAGTTTTGAGACATCAGGCTATTTATTTAAAAGACAAAGAAGAGATCCTAGAAGAGTACCTGACGGAGAATAGCCACTCCTGGCACTCAGGGCACTTCTTTCATCCTTGTTCTCCTAATTCTCCTTCCCCACGTCGTTTACACTTTCATATTTTGCCTCTAGTCTCAAACCAGCTCAGAGCCTGATGGGGCAAAGGGTGTGTTTTCTGAGATATTGGCATAATGCTCAGCCCCAAGAGGCTCTGACCCTGGCAGGGGTGTTTAAGACTGCTGAAGTGTTGTACCATTCTGGTGAGGTTTTCAGTTACTGAGATGAGTCTATGTACCAAGACCCATTTGTCCCAGTCGGGATTTGTTCTCTTACTAAACCTGCCTTTGCCGTGTGCTGTGATTATAAGCCTTATTAAAACAAGATGATTAAATCATCTGCTCCCAACAGTAACCTAAAGCAGTGCTTTATTTAATATCCTGGTCAATCAGGAGTTTTCTCAGTGGTGAAGCAGACAACTCAAGCACAGCAGGGACTGCCTACATGGGGCCTGGAGCATATTTCTTGCATTAAAGACTACTCTGTTGTAAAGCTCATCCTTGCTTTATTGGTCCTTTCTAATTGTTAATTGCCTTTAAACATCTTGTTTAGACTAGTAACAGTTTAGGTGGGTTGATACTATCAAAATGTAGACAGTACTGCCTTAATTAATGTCTAAATTAGGGGAGCAATCTCAGGTTAGTACAGTGGTAGCAGTTCCAGAGAGCCCCAGAGCACTGAAATTAGGAGCCAGCCATGCACATTGCTCTTTTCCTATTGAGTAGATGAGGGGTGTATTTCCCAAGGTAAGTACCTACCTGACTTACCATTATACTCTTATTATTCTGCCTACACTAGCACAGTTATTCTGTGGTTACAGCTGGAGCTGAAAAACACATAGTAAATATATTTTGGGTTTTTTTTCCTGAGTGTTTAGTGGTTACCACTGAACGTTTAAGAGTAGCAGTAACGATATCTTTATATTTGTCTGACATTTATCTATCAGTGGATTTCTTTCTTCATTTTACAGTGCCTCAGGGAAACTGAGGCACTGAAAGGGGCCATAAAGCAGATTAGGGTTGGAACTTTTCTGAATCTTTATTCACTCTCTATTGAGGGGCCATAAAGCAGATTAGGGTTGGAACTGTGAAGAACAGTCTTTTTTTTTTTTTCTGAATCTTTATTCACTCTCTATTATTTTTGTCTTGTTTCCTCACTTGAAGCCCATAGGCACATCTGTCACTGGCAAAGTTAAAACCAATTGCTCTATTTGAATACTTGAGGATAACGTACTTTTCTAAAGAGTTTACATAGCTCCTTTTTTCCTTCCTGTGTACTTGCTGTATTTCTTGGGCATTTGGACAGCTTCCTGTGTACTTGCTGTATTTCTTGGGCACTTTTTACATTTTGGACAATCTCACTGAGAAAAAAATGAAGCAAACATATGCAAGGAAAATGCTTCACAAGCCAAAAAAAAGCCAGACTTTCAAATGCATAAATTTCTCTATAGGATCAGAATGCTTTTCTTCACAAACATGAAAATCAGCACTGTGATGCTGTGCTCACAAACATGAAAATTAGCTGTGATGATAGCTGTTATTAGTAACAACAACTTGGAGGTCAACACCTTCTGTCTATATCAGAGCTTCCAATCAGAAATCTAAATCAGCTGGGTCCTGCAGGTGTTTCTACTTACTATGAGGTCTGCAAATGCTGTTTTTCTGTTGGTTTGCTGCCAGAGAAGAAAAATAGTTACTAGAGGTAGGTGGAAACACAAGATGCTAAATAATTATTTGAAGAATTAAAAAAGCCTCTAGTACATATGGTCACAGCACAGTCTGAGCGCTATTAACTCAGCATACAAGAGGTTTCTAATAATTAGGCTACTGCTTCATCTGTTGGTGTTTAAAAGCTGTAGAGATCCCCTCCAGTGCACATGAGGAAGAAACTGGGCCAGACATTGAGCGTGCTCAGGTATTTCTCTTCCTGGGAGCTCCAGAGCATCAGCTAAAGTGGTGGAAACAACCATATAGGAAGATATAAGGGAGGTTTGCTTGAGCAAAAAATCAAGAGCTTTTCAGGTTTCCTTGGCTTCAGTCCTCCTGGGACACTGCTCTTCTCATCCTATGAGAGACTTGGGATATTTTTTTCAGAAAACTCTGATTACATCCAAGCAAACAGCCTAGAATGGTAGGGAGCCAGACCTAAGACTGGAGCTGGCCCCAGCCCTGACTGACCCAGCAGTTGGGCCCTGTAAACCTGGTCTGAAAAGAGAAATGTGGAACAAGGAGTGGAGATCTGGGGGAAATGGATTAGCCTGAGAAGGAGCAAAATCATTGTTCTAACTTGTGCTATGGACAGCAACAGCCAATATCTTCCGTGTCCAAAGTAAGAAAATATTTCTGTATTTCATAATATTACCATTGATAAGAGACTAACTGATCTGATTAGTTGTATTCCTAATTCATCACATTACAGCCAAGTGCCAGGTATGATTCCTGAGTGTTAAAGAAAAGACTCGCAACCAGCCACACCAGCAGCATAACTGCAAAAGAAATAATCTACCTGCCAGCCTCAAGAAATCTCATGCAGAGCACAGCAGCATCTTTCTATGCTGATGCAGAGCACATTTTCTGTGTCTTGTGCAGAAGGAACATGCACAAATGTGGTTATTTATATCTTCTCCACCCACACACAGCTTTGAAACTTGCTCTAAAAGAAGTTCAGCACTTAAAAAATACACCAGTTTTTTAACCTGAAGATTTTTTTTCTTGAATTCCTTTAAAAACAATATTCTGGGAACATTAGTAACAATCCAAGCATTAAGGAAGAAACATTAGTTCTTCATTTGTCTGTCCATTGTTCTCTTACTTGGAATGTTTTTAGAGAGGCAGTTGCCAAATTTTATCAAGTTAAACATTTAATCAAGAAAATGAAAGATAAGTGAGATACATTTGATGAATGGGAACTTTACCAAATGAAAGCAATGTTAAGTTGAAAGAAGTTTTTTCTCAGGGTAACAGAGGAATGTGTATTCCCACTCCCTCTTGAGGAGCTGGCATCCTAGATGACAGCATTTAGTGAAGGAGCAGGTTGGGGCTGCGTGACCTCAGCCAATGCCCAGAGGAAATGGGCAAATACTGCTCTCATAATGCCCAGCCTCCACTTGGCCAACTCTTCCAGAGCCCTGAATTGAACACATGCTGTTCCCAAGAGAGAGACATGACTAAATCTTGCATCTTTTTAATTAGTAGGGCCAGGATCAGCTCTTTTCTTTATATGGAGTGAAGGTGGATGGACCACAACACATGATATTCTCACTCTTCTCCAAATGCATGTCAATTTTACACCATCTTAATATGGTTATAGAAGTGAAAAACTGTACAAGTACATACTTGCTATCTGCAGAAAGGAGACAAGAGGTTATTTTTGCCATACAAGCTTGTGAAAAGGTCAGGAGTTAAGTTGGAGCAGCTGTGTGGGAGACTGAGTGCACCTCATTGTGGCATGAAGTGAGCAACTATGTTGGGAGGAGGGGTGACGTATCTGGGAGCAGACAAGAGTATTTGTAAGTATTGTACAGGTCTGTAGGTCTGCAGTAACGTGAAAGCTCTTGGAGGTGTGTGGGGAATGGAAGAGCAATGCTACTGCAAGCTAAGCCCTGAATCAGCAAGTCACCATGAACTTCTGAGACTCTGCTAGAAAACTTAAGAACAGTCTTTGTGGTGCTCAGGCCATTGCCACTGGAGATATTTTGGATGTCTTCGCTTAGTCATACTGTTAATTTTGGAGCCTTTTCACAAGTTACTGTTTCTGCATACTTTTGCAATATAAGCTACTAAGAAAGGGGTAACCAGGGGGAGTTGTTATTCTGTAGTGATTTCCACTGCAGAAGCTGTTGATGAACAAGGATCCTGCTGCAGGGACTGTCTTGTCTGGACAAACACCTACAGTCCTGTTTCCAGATGGGTCTGTAGGATATCTGTGGGTGCTAGAAGCATTGATGAGTCTGAAGAAGACTATGTGCATGTATTTTTGCATATTGATGACTTTTCTGACATTCCTCTAAATTGGTGGACTCATATATCTCAGTATTTGTAGAATTTAATCAGCTGCGTTCACTACTATCAACTGTGCTTTGCAAAGCTGCCCCTGCAGCAAAGAACATGGATGTTCTGCTTTTGGCAAACTAGTGGTTTTTTTAACTACAGAGGTTAGATTTTTGTTGTTAAAATGAGAAATTGTGCAGAGGTGAAACTTTAACATAATGTCCAGAAAACTCATAAAAACACCTACAATCTGATTCCATGGGTACTTCTTTTTTTGGTTGAATGTAGACAAGGGAATAAAGGAAGGTTTTTTTAAATATTGTAATTGGCTCTGCTTTTAATTCTCCTCGTTAATTTAGTTGCACTGTGTAGCAAATACTGATAGGTCTGTAACGTTGCTTTTTGCTCCAAGAGTAAAAGGGAATGCATGTTTGTTTCTTTTTGAAAAGACCTCTTTAATTATGTGGTGGTATTTGGAATAACTACAATTAGAGGGGAAAAGCAGGGAGTGATTAAAAAATCATACTTAATAACAGCTGCATTAGTTCTCTGGCTTTTGAAAGAGACCCAAGCACAGCTGAGCACAAACATATCCACAGAGAGGAGTTGTGGTAAAAGGGAAAGGCAAAATGGAGGTGACAAGCTTTTGACTGACTTCAGGGAAGATTGTCAATTGTAGCATTTTAAGAGAGATATTCCTTGAGAAAGAAGTAACAAAATTCAAGTTTATTGTCCAGTCCTCAGAGTTCTGTTGCTCTGTTCACTCAATTTCACCTCTTCTTTAAAAAAAAAAAAGGAAAAAACAACCAAAAAACCCCCCAAAAACCAACCAACCAAGCCCTGAAACCTGAGATTGCTTGGGATACTCTGGTCAGGTCTCAAACCAGTTTGAAAGAAGTGACTCTTAGGACTGACTGACTCAGCTGAATTAAATACAGAAGAACTTGGTTGGCTGCCAGCATTATTTTCTGAAGATTAATTAGTCATTACCACGTGGACAGGTCAAGCTATGGTATTTCAGGATTTATGCTCGGCAATTAGACATTTATACCACAGTGAATTTGGAGCAGTTTACACCTGATTTTAAAGCCCTACCTTTCATAGAATCATAGAGTAGTATGGATTGGAATGGACCTTTAAAGGTCACCTAGTCCAACCCCCCTGCAATGAGCAGGCACATCTTCAACTGCTCAGAGTCCCGCCCAACTTGATTTTGAATGTTTCCAGGAACCGGGCATCTACTACCTTGCTGGACAACCTGTGCCGATGTTTCATCACCCTCATTGTAGAACGCAACCTGTGCCAATGTTTCATCACCCTCATTGTAGAATGTTTCTTCCTTATATCTGGTCTAGATCTTCCGTCTTTTAGTTTAAAACCATTACCCGTTGTCCTATTGCAACAGGCCCTACTAAAAAGTTTGTCCCCAATGGATTGCCTGCTCACTTTTGTACAACTGGCACAACGTTGTTTACTATTTATGATCTTTCAGTATGTTCCTGTATTGGAAAAGGTTACTAGAATTCCCAGCTGCATTTGGAGTTGCATATTGCTAGAGGCTGCAAAAAAATTAAGTAAAAGGCAGCTTTCACTCCAAACACTATCTTTTCTTGGTCAGCCTTTCTCGTTTTGACTGTAAGTGTGGTTAATGTCATTTTAGAAATGAGAATGGAGGCAGGGAAGTTGACTCATTTGCTGAACTGCAGTGCTGGGCATTGAACCAAATCACTCCAATTCCAGTATACTTTTGATATGAAATCCTTGCTGCTTTTTGCTTATTTCTTAAAACTCTTGCATAATTTGACATGCTTAACCAAGGAGAGTGAACAGAGTAAGGCACTGTTCCCTTCTACCACTACTGAACTGCATTAGCAGATCTGTATCTGTACGTGAGGAGTGCAATTATCTGTATTAACCTCTGTAGCTTGTAACGTGCTGTCATAGGAACTACATTTGTTCAGAAGTTGCTAAAAAAGAAATAGAACATGGTGTTCAAGCATGTGTCTGGAGGCTTAGATTCTACTGTATGCATAACCATCCCCTACCTATTACCTTTACAAACATGGGGTCTTTGATCCATGTTTACTGAAGTCGAAACTTTACTGTGGGTTTTGGTGGGGACAAGATCTGAGATTTATAGTTAGGTATAGGTGCCACTGAAATTAAAAAATAATGTCATGGAAGGCAAAGATGATGTTTCTGGTTTAAACATGAGCTGTGGTCCCCTTCTTAAAAAATTCATTTTTAAAAATATGTTACTGTGCCACCAACTTAAAACTATAATGAAGAGAAAGAAGTGAAAAAAGGAGCACAGTTTTTATTAGGAGGTGAAAACTGCAAATGAGAATGGCTGAGTTTTGTTTTGGGTTCTATTATAAACCATTAATAATAGCAGGAAAAGTTCCTTTGTATTTTGGTGTATTTTCTCAGCTAGACCTTTACTTGACATTACTCTGCTGTGACAGGGCCAGGGATTGGAGGGAAAATAAGTCTATTTTCAGCGATGATTTGGAATACAACAAAGAAACTATATTTTAATTTAAATCAGACTTGGTGTGCTTTTTATTCATTAAAGAGGATTAGGATTTATTACGTTTCCTTGAGTTGATGTAGGTTTGGGGGGATTTTTTGTTTTGTTTTTCTTCTGATTCTCAGTGTTTGTTCTGTCTTCCGCTGGTGCCTCGGCGGACACCAAATTCTCCTGGAGGGCCTGGTATCAGGCCAGGGGTTGGGCTGCCCTTGCCAGCCTCCACAGAACAACATTATCCAGGAGCAGATGTAATTGCAATGGCTAGAAGTTGACAATTCCACGCTGCCTCCACCCTGGGATTCAGTGGTCTCCCTGGCAAATGTGCACTCCTTATCGCACATTTGTGATTTGAGGCCTTTTCCTTTTACTTTCCAAGAAGGGAGTGGTTTGTGGGTATCCTGAGAGCATGCCTGCTTTGAATTGTGTTGCTCATAGATGCATATACGATGTGTAGCTTCTAGTTCTATTGTAAGAAAATGAATTATTTATCTTCTGCCAAGAGATTCTCTGTCTTATATCACGAATTCTAGTTCAGCCAGTAAGTGTTACTAACTAGACTTGTATGATTTTGAAGGGCTTTGACAGGAAAGATTGGAATTTGTTGATGTGCGGTATAAGAAAACATTTACAATAAAGCTTGGATGTAAAGTATCTATGAAAGCACGATCTGAAACATGAACCTATTAATTACACTTCCTGGTTACAGAAAGTGTGGTTGGCAAGGCAGGGTTTCTGGAACAGGGGTTTCAGGCGTGCAAGGCCTTAGAGTTACTGAGCATTCATAATAGCAGCCACGGGAAAGGTAAAGATAAGGTTCGATTCTTGTGAGTCAAAATGGTGATAAGACTATAAAACTACAAGTTTTGAAGTGCCATATGAATTCCTGGTATCACACCAGAACTCTAGTTAGCCCATAGCATCTCAAGAGCAAGCAATAAAATGCGCATAGTGGCAACTTGATATTGTTTGGCTTCCTTTCACCTCCATACACCTAGCAGATTTTGGAGGCTCTATCCATGTGTTTAAAGTTAAGCAACACTTACACACCCATTTCAAATGGGACCTCATTTAAAGCTGAAAGAATTGGGTGTACTTCACTGGAATTGCTCTGGAATTTATTACAACTCTGCTAGAGCTAGAGTTACCAGAGGGTTAATCTAACTCCTTTGAGTTATGCCAGGTTTGTACTGTTTTGAGATCAAGATCTGACTCTTAACTGCTTAAAGTGCAAAATGGTATAATTTATTTTCAGAGTAACCTAGTTTTAAGAGTCACTATGGCAACAACAGTGGGTCTTAGAGTAACAAAGATTAATGATTCCCTTGGCCAGTGCAATTCTTCAATGGGTCATGTCACTCAGGAGCAATGAAACTGTTCAATGTGGGCCTGGGTCAAATGCAGAAGTTGGGTTGCCCCATCACTGCGAGCACAACACGCTGTATCTTATTAATGCTGGCTTAATCAGCAGCTCACACTTCTCTCCTTCCTGTAGGACCAGGACAGGATTCAGTGCTTGGTAGATTTGAGCCTCTGTGTTCTTCTTCAACTCATTCTCATTTCATCTTCATTCATTGCTGCTAAAAGAAATACAGTTTAAAAGATGGGAAAATGCAGAAGTTTTTCAACACTACTTCAACAACAGCTGTATTTCCTTAAAGTAATGGATTTACTACTCCTTTCACATTTTATATTAACGTAAAATGGGAGCAGAGCATGGGGACTTGCTAGGAAAGAGTTGGTTCCTAAGGAGATTTTAATTTAAAGTCAGATAAAGCTCTGAAGTGCTTCTTATTTTTCACATTTACTGGTTAGGAAGGATACCTACAGAAAGAGGCTTCATTTTCAAAGAGCCACATTGAGAAATCTGCCCTTTGAAAATAGTGCCCATTACCTTTTTTTTTTTTTTTTTTAATTTTTGAAAATCAAATTAACTTTCTAAGCTATTAAAAGAATTGACCTTAACTGCACTAATCCAATCATCTCGCCATATTCCCATCATACAAATTAGCCTAGAGGAAGAGCAATTATCATCCCAGAACTTTGCTTAATTATTGCCTGATTGCTTCTTCAACCTTTTTCCTTTAAAACCATTCTTCCATTTCTTACTTGCCGTGTTTTCCTACTTTGTTCCATAGAAACTATCACCATTCTCTGCAAATGGACTCTCAAGTACTTTTTTCTCTGCCGTGATGTGGGCAGTATTTATTTTGCCAGTTTAGGT